>NW_004567120.1:6853824-6881395 GCF_000260355.1 Condylura cristata
CCTTCTAGTGAGTCCAGGGTGTTTTCGTTTGGGTTAAAACTTGTAGTAAGTGAGTCTATAGTCTGTTTTCAGTCCTCAATTCCTATGCAGGCTTGAACGCGGTGATCTCGGCGTCTTTACTCTGCCGCCATCTTCCGGAAGTCCCCATCATGGGGATTTTACTTGAAATCCTGTGTTTCAGTCCTCTATGAGCTGGTGTCTGCTGTCTGACATTTAACTATGCTTGTTCTATGCATTTGTTCCACCCCCTCAGCACTTTGGTTTTGACACGTAGTATTTTCCCTCTTGCTATTATTGTTGCTTTGCTATTGTCATTTTGATAATGACTTTGCATTTCTGTTTTATCTTTTCTTGTAGAAGAACTTTTAGTATTACTTGAATGGCAGGTCTGGTGGTAGCAAACTCCATTAGCTTCTTCTTCTTCTTTTTTTTTTTTTTTCTGAAAAATACCTTTGCTGCACTTCACACTTGAGTGATAATTTTTTAGGGTAGAGAATTTTTGATTGGCAGTTCTTTTCTTTCAAGACTGAATATTTTCTTCTACTCTCTTCTTACTTGAAGAGTGTTTAGGCTGAAATCCAGGGAGTCTTTCTAAGTTATTATATTTTTCTTGCTACCTGCAATATTTTTTCTTTATCTTTGATTTTTGATAGTTTGACAATAACATGCCTGGCTGTAGATCTTTTTATATTTAGAAATTTAGATGTTCTTGCTGTTTGCTGGACTACCATATTTAAATCATGTAGGTCTGTGCAGTCCTCATTTATTACTTTTTCTTTTGAAAATATTTCTGTTTCTATTTCTCTTTCTTCCTCCCTCACTCCCCTGGAGCCCAATCATTCTTAGGTTCTCTCTTCTAATTAATTCTGCTATATTTTTGTAAGAGTTTGCTAATTTTTTCTCTTCAAATCGAAATGTCTGGACAGGACTCACACTCCAGGATTAATTTGCATTTGGCTTGAAGGAGGCATGTTGTGTGTAGTGGGCACATGTGTACTCACTTAACAATGTTGTGGCCCACAATGGTTGCTACTGCCCTGCCCTTGATTCTAACTCTGCTGGAGTAGGATGTATATGCACCCTTGGTTTGCTTTCCCAAAGAATTTATGATTTTGCTGCTAAGTCATTCTTACTATATCACAGTATTTAATGGAATGAAACCTAGCTAAGTCTGTTTTTTCTTTGATCTTTTCTTAGAGAGAAGGGGGCGGAGATATCAGTGGCCATTTCAGAGTTCCCAGTTTCCTGGATTGGAATAAGCCCCATTGCTCTGAGTTGGGATTTGACTCATTCTTTTATTAGCAAACTTCTTCCAGGGAATTTCATAATATCCTGGGTTTCCCAGTAGTGACTTGGGAAATCAACCCATGATCTGAATATGATCCCTTTTGCTTCCTTTTATTCTTTCCCCTCTGAGGCAGTCACTTAGTTTTTAAACTCCTTGGGGTGGTCCTCAGCTGCATTTCTAGAATTAAGCATATGAATTTTTCTATAAGCATGTTTTAATCTTTTTTATAGTCGCTTTTAAGGGAGAGGATAATGCCTGACTCTATTCTGCCATGTTTGGGGTGGTCTGGATTATATATTTTCATCAGATGTAGGCAGAAGTTATTTCTTCAGATATCAATTTGAAATAAAATTTATTTGATTAATGAAATCATTATCTCGAAATGCATTACAGACTTTATGATTAAGTTAGACTATTATGATGCTAAGAACCAATATAAACAAGTTTAAAACTTAATTTATAAAAAGAGAAAAGTTTTCGTAGCAAGTATAATTTATTTCTTGTAGTAATCAACTAAGAAAACAGTACATTTCTTGTACAATAGCATAATTATTATAATTTTCTATACATTTAATAAAATTACTATTCTTGTTTTTATTATTTGATCTAAGCAAAAAGAAGTGGGTATTAGCCTAAGTTTGGTTTAAATGAAAAAAAATCTCAAAATTTTCTAAGACTAAGTCATGCTTTATAAACCATAATATTTTATATAAAATATGTGCAGATGTTTCTATATCTTGTGAAGAGGTACAGACAGTTTTTATTCATAATTTCTTACAAATGTATGTATAACAAATAGCCCTAAAAATGAGATGGCAGCTTTCTCATGGTAGAGTATATATTAGACTTCTTTCCTAATGAAGATAATAAACATAGTATCTCCTTCAAAGGCAAAGATTAAGCCTTCTTTAAATTTAAGGCTCCTAGAACACAAACCTGCTGTGTGTACAGTATCTACCTGCGTCACTCCTGTGTGGATTGGGAAACAAGGCAGAAAAATTAAAATATAAAGCATGTTACTTGGTCAGCCATGAAAAATAAAGGCCTTTGTTGCTGACCAAGGAGTCTCTTGTCATCTGTCAACAACCATGAAATGTGGCAGTTTATCTTCACAGCTTTAACACAGGGTAAAATCTTAAACTCTTTATATTTCTTGACAGTTGAAAGAAAATGGGTAAATAAAATCCTTAACCAAATTTTGGTTTTAATTTACTGACACTTTCTATTCCTTCGGTGGACTCAAAGAGCAACACTGAGGCCTTAATGTGGATAACTGATAGAGCTTGTATGAACGTGACAGTGGAAACAGCTAACTAAAAGAAATGTGGGAATTGTTTAGGAGTTATCATTCTAAACTTCATCCAAAAAAGCAACTCTATGAATGGAAGAAGTTACATGTCTGTTATTACTTCATAATATGTGTATATAAAATATAAATGAGTTAAACCTCACTAAATTAAATGCTATTGGAAAAGTTCATCTAGCTATTTTTTTTTTTATTTTATTTGTGTGTGCAACAATGTTTAACAGCACTGTTATGATTCAGAAGAACAAGTTTACATCCACTAAGATGTGCCTCACCATGCCCCCACCCACCACCAGAGATATACTATCTCTTCATCATATAGCACTGGGGACCTTCCCAATTTGCAACTCTCCCTGCCACAGCCTCAATTCTGCAATCGTTATTTCTAAACTTTGCTTTAGTTTAGTTTTTTGTCAGTTCCTTTGTTTTGTTTTTTCTGTATTCCACATAGGTATGTAACCATCCCAAATTTGTCTTTTTCTCTGACTTATTTTACTAGTATAATTCTGTATTACACTAAGCTTGTTGTCACTAATGGCAAGAGCCCTTCTGTTATTATAACTGAATAGTATATAGTATTTCGTTATGTATATGTAGCATATTATCTTAGCCCAGTCATCTGTTATTGGCATTTAGGTTGTTTCTAAGACTTAGCTAATATAGATAGTGCTTCAAAGAGCAAAGTAGTACATAGATCTCTTTGAATTAGTGTCGTTGCATTTTTTGGATAATTACCAAAGAATAGAATTGCTGAATCATCTGGATATTATGATAACTATAACACTCCATTTTTAATGCTACCTACATATATTTTGCAGTGAGAATAACAACAGCAATAACAGGCAGAGAAAAAAAATTACTTAACTACGATACATTCACATACTAATGAAGAAAGAGTAGGGAAAATAGAGGTTCACAATTGGTGCCAAAGTTTCCAGTAACATGTTAATATATTTGGCATATTGTATCTTTAACTAAGCATTGGGTAATATATCTTTTTAGTTTTTATGATGTTTTACTATCACCACTATTTTTCAGTAAAGATGTAATTTAAAGCACTTGCATAAATAACATACTGTGCAATGCACATACTGTAGTTATATCACTAACAACATTGTTCAATAATTCCCCTAAAAGGTGAATATCAACATACACCACTGAGAAATAACAACAAATACATTGTCTCTATATTCTCTGTAGATAGTTATACTATTGAATAATTCATGCAATCTAATCTTTATTATGCATAGACAGCTGTCAAAAAGGAACATTAATCATTTATGTAATTACGTATATGTAGAAAGAGAGGAAACTACAGCTGCAGAGCAGCTGACATCTAAGAAAGTGTAAAGGAAATTTCTAACCTAATTCTTGAAGATAAAATCAACATTATGACATGGTTTTGTAAGTGTTTCCTATGGTATGCCACTTGATACGGCACTCAGGCACACTTATTGAGCACTGCGACACTCATTCTCCAAACATCAGTGAGCGTTGCCTGCTAGCCATTACAGTAAGATCCTTCTGTTCTAATTACCATCAAGAGAGCTGCCTCTACCAAGGTTTAACCTCTATCTCAGTGCCAAAACACATACAATCATTGGGCAATGAGAAGATACAAAAGCTTGGTTTCTTTTCCTTATTTCATGAAATATCTGAAATGCCATCCCTGCTCCACAGCTCTTCTTGAAATTGTTTGAACTCCTTCTTTTAATTGATTCATTTTTAAACTCTGCCTCTAAGAAACCCTGCTTCCCTTCTTTTCTCACTGTTATCTATTGTAAATCCCATGCACAAAAATATACTCCTAAAGGTAAATTTCCACTTAAGGTGTTTTTCTTAGTGAACCTGATCTAAGTCTGTGTAGATCCAAAAAAGTTGGCAAGAACAATTAACAGAGACAGAAAGAGATCATATGACCTAATAACAGCCATCAACTTGAATATGATTCAGAGAAATAAACAGATGCTTTAATAAGATCAAGCCATCTGGGAAGTCTATGATGCATAAAAAAGAGGCAAATGTATAACCACTAACTTTAAAAGTCATAGCTACAAGGTAAAAATTTAAATAGCAACTATAAAACTTTTCTAGATGTCATTAAAGGCCTTGACAGACTGAACATTTTGTTCTCATTTGTATGTTTGAGAGAATTTTCTGTACACTTAAAAAACACTTAGAAAATAATAAATCACACTTGTATAAATAAGACAGCTTTTTCAAGTGCACTATACTAAAACAAATTGAGTATCAAGGAATATATATCAAATTCAGATTTCTGTCCTAGAAAGATGAAACAACAACAAAATATCCTTCAAATAACTCCTTCTCAAACGTACCTGTTTTCTATAATTCTTATGTTTTTGAAGTTGTCAGTAAAGATTCATGTAGTAATTAAATATTTGAATTAATAATATTCATTTTATACTCATATTCCATAGTTATGTATATATATCATGTATATTTATATATACTCTCACATTCCATGTATGTGTGTGTGTGTGTGTATAGATAGATAATAGATAGGTAGATAGATAATTTCTTTCTTTTTCATTTATTTTTGCATAGAAGACTGGGGGTATTGGAGGGTTAGAGAATTCACCAGAGACAGAGTAGGGGAGCAGAACAGGCAGATCCTAAAACACACGGCCAAGGGGAAGAAGAGGGCAAACAGGAGAGTTCTTCCTCACAATGCAGGCTAGTCCCCTGGCCAAGGGATATGAGTCAGGTCGTTTTGCCTCAGGATTATCCTTGTAGTTGTAGAGATGAGACTCAACCCTTAGGGTATCATTGAGGCCCTTTCTTATGTTTCCTTACTGACAAGGGGAAACAACTAAAGAACAACCCTGAAAATCCTTCAAATTTGTTGAAGAGAAAGAAGTTATAAGTTGATGACTCAATTTCCTTATCATATCCATGCCATCATATATATTTATTTTTCAAGCCTTTATAAACTGAGTTCCTGCTATGTGCATAGCATTGTACTAGTCATGTAAAAACAGCATTTACCAAATTTCTGTTAATCTACTAATACCTCAATCTGTTCTATATTCAAGTGACATTCCCATTATCATTTAAATTGGCTCTTTTCTACTTAAATCAATTTTCAATTGAAACGACTCAGTAAGAAAAAGAGACATACGAAACTTGGACAGGGCAATGGCATCTAAAGAAAACATGGCATTTCAAAAATATGTTCGACAAGTAGTTAAAAGCAATGTCATTTTGTGGGGGTGTAGTGGGGAATGGGATCAAAAACAGGGGGGGGAGGGAAATGTACTGGACTATGGTGATGGCACATGGGTGATTTGGTGATGGGAAACCCAAGGGGATTGCAACTGAGATGGAAAAATGGACAAAAATATGTAAAAATAAACTATTATATATATATGTATATATATATAAAAAAAACTGGCAGCCACATAAACTGAAAAACAAAGAAAAAAAAAGCAATGTCAGGGATGGCAACAGAATGATGAGTTGATCTGCCAATCAAAGTCTCCAGGGTTAACAGCAATGTTGGTAGAGAAAGTACTTAAATATATAAACTTAGATGGATGTACGATATCTTGTGTCTATAAGGGAAGCATAAACTCTAGTAGGAGGAAAAAATACTCAGAGAAATATTCATAAATATAGAGAAATTGGGTATTCTAAACTAATATATTCATATAAGGGTATTATAAAGAGATATTTCAAGTAGAATAAGAATAAAGCTAGAGAAATTCTAAGGGCTGTATAATATGAAAAAAAACAACAAAGGGATATATGTATTGATGTTCAAAGACAGAACATCTGTTAACAGGCATCGATCTGTGTGCTAAGCTAAAGGCTCCCTTCTAAATGAGTTTGTGTTAAAGGAAATACAAAATGTGAGTATTGAGGACTACAATGAGGAATGACTATTTAAAAAAAAAGAATGTTAATAAGGATGCAACTTTATGTTTATATATATGTATAATATATATAGTATAATATATATTTAAATAGTATTGAGGAATCGGTGGGAATTGAGGAAAACTATTGAAGCTGATAGTTCTAAAAGTTGAAAGATGAGGAAGATAGGGTTCAGAAGCAGCAAACAAATCTAAACAACTAATACAATCAAAAAATAGAAGAGCTGAATAGGTACCTTTCTGTACAGATAGCCATAAAACAGGAAAGAATGCCCATTATCATGTAGCCCTCAGAGAAATGCAACTCAAAAACAGGCTAACAGTGAGAAATACATTGGTTATTGGACACACCTTCAATTCTGAAGCAGTGCCACAGAATATTCCCCAAGAGAAATGTGGGAGATCATTTGACCAAAGAGATACAAAGCGAGATCTATCAAAGTGAACTGAATTTACTTGAAATTAGCAATGGGGTCTTATCATTTAAAAAATAATCTTAATATAATTGAAAATATTATCATACAAGATAAATTTTCATATTAAAATATTTTAACTAAAATCAAAGCCAATAAACTGGAATATTCAGAAGTAGATATTTTAAATAGTCATTATGTCAAAGAAATCACAAGGGGGAAACAGAAAACATCTTGAAACATAAGAAAATGAAATACAATAAAAAGCATCTAATTCAGTGAAAGAAATGTTGAGAAGCCTGTAAACACATTAAAATGAAATAATATATCAGAGAGAGAGGACTAAGATGGAGACAGAGAAGGTAACTTCCTTCTTTCCCAAGAGGTTCATCTAAACTTCACCCAGATACCAGAGTGTCCAATTGTTTAGTGCACAACTGAGACACACACTGCACAGCAGAGATCAACACAGAATACATTAGAAGCTGTTAGCTCAGCAAGGGACCTGGGGAAGGGGGTGCAATCATGTATGGAGGAACATACCCTTGACTGAAGAAAAACACTGCTGAAGAGCTGAGAACACAAAGCAGACAGGAAACCCAGTAAGGAGATCAGATATAGTCCACTGGACTGGATTCCTTACCCCCACACTTGAGACTAGCATATTGACATTGCAAAGTGCACTTAAAATTCCCAGACTGCAGACATGGAACCCAAGATAAGAGCGAGATTAGTTGTGCCACAAAAGCAAGCCAGCCCACCCTGCCTCAGCACATATACACCAAGGACTGTACTCATGCAGGCATCTTTGGATGCCTCCCACCCTCTGACTCAGCAACAGAAAAGAGGTTTCCATAGCTAGAGCACTAAAAAAGGCAAAAACCTCTTGCAGGAAAAGTAGTTTAACTTTCTAAGTTACTGCAACAATATCTTTTTTTAAATAAGGAGATCTGAGACAGCCAAAAGGGAAGAGAAAAACTATAGCCCATGACATCTTGAGAATTCAAGTGAAGACCATGTTGAAAGAAGAGAACAAGTTTCCAGAATCCAACCACAAGGACATGGGATATTTTATCTTCATTTCAGAAAGTGGCAAAAATTGTCATAAAAACTAAATGAAATAAGAGACTGAAAATAGGTCAAAGTGATACAAGGAAACTGAGAATAGCTAATCAAAAAGATACAACAAAATTCAGGAATAAAAGGTCCTGAAAAATATAATTAATTAACAGAAAATATAAATCAAAGTCTTAAAAAATAATAGTAGAGATTCAGGCACAATAGATGAGACAGAAAATTCTAGAGACAGCTACTGCAGTAAAATTGGCCAAATGTAGGGTCAAATAGTTCACATTAGAGATATGAAAGTACAAAGAGCCCAGGTGAAAAAAGAGAGAGCAATCAAGATTTAAAAAACACACCAGTACTATAAGGACTGATTCCTTTTGGAAAGGCAACATAAGGAAAATAGGTATCGAGGAAGGAAGGAAGGAAGGGGGCCCACAGATTGCTTTAAAGATATGTAACAGTGTCCTCTCTGTTGCTGTATGGGGTTAAAGTGCAGCACTATGAAGCGTTCCACAGCCACTGCAGCACAAGTTCAATCCCCAGCCAGGGAGGTGACCTATATAGTGTTACAGACCTCTCCTGTCTTGCCTGCTGCTCCCCTCAGCTGTGTATTTCACTCAATCTGGTCTGCTCCCTGCTCTGTCTCTGGTGAATCCTCTCACCCTCTGCATCTCTGGCCTGTACCCCAGTTCTATATGAATAAATAAATAAACCTTAAATACACATACACACACACATAATAGTGGAAAACTCCAAACACCTGGGAAAAGAACTACATATAAAAGTCCATCAAGGGCCCTCCCTGATGGTGCAGTGGGTTAAAGTACAGCACTGAGAGGCTAAAGCCACCTCCGCATGAGTTCGATTCCCGCCTGCCCGGGAGGTGACCACATGGCGTGGCAGACCTCTCCTGACCCGTCCGCTGCTACCCTCAGCAGTGTACTTCGTTGATCTGCCTGTTCTGCTCCCCACTCTGTCTCTGGTGAAGCCTCTCACCGCCCCTGAGCCTCTGGCCTGTATCTCAGTTCTGTATGCACAAATAAATATCTTTAAAAAAAAAAAGTCCATCAAGCTATAGGACACCAGGATATCTAAGTGTAATGAGAACTACACAATATGACAAAGTTATGAAAGTACCAAGACTTCAAAAGCAAAAAGTATATTAAAGGTAGTTAGAAGGAATAGGCAGGTGTCCTATAAAGATCTGAATTGGGCTTGTACCAGTCTTGTACCAGGCTTATACAAGTTTCTTAGAAGAAACCCTACCAACAATGTGAGAATGAAATTCTGTATTCAAAATGTTTAAAGATAAAAATGGCCGAGCAAAAGTAATAAAACCTGGAAGACTTTATTTCAGTTATGAGGAAAAATTAAAGGTCTTCCCAGAAGCAGAATATGAAAGATCATACAAACACTAGACTTTCCCTACTAGAAAAGTTGAAAGAACATCTCTTACTTAATTTGAAGAGAATAGAATAAAAAAATAAAGATTTAAATAAATCTGAAAATCAAACCTAATTTTATTTAAATAAAGATTTAAATAAACCTGAAAATCAAAAATAAAATGGCAGTAGTACATCAATCAATTTACACATAATGGACTGAACAAAGCAAAGAGAAAACACAAACTGCTTGGTTGGGTCAAAATCAAACCCAAATTTTTAGTTTCCAGGAGATACATATTAGCTCCAGATACAAATAGGTGGAAAGTGAGTGGTTGGAAAGTCTCAGAAGCAAGTGGGCCACACAAAAAGGTAGCAACAGCTATAACTTACCAAATGAAATATGACTCTAGCTAAAAAAGGTTTCAAGAGATAGGAATGGATATTATATAATGATTAAGTGACCAATGAATCAGGAAGACATTACACTCATCATCATATATATACCAAACGAAGGAACATCAGAATATATAAGACAACCACTATTAACTATAAAAACAGAAATTGGAGCTGGAAAAATTCACACTAAGCAAAACAAGTCAAAGGAAGAAAAATACCAGATGGTTTCACTTATATGTGGAATATAAAGAAATCAAACTAAAGGCAGAAAGAGGCAGATCTTGAAAGCTTGTCATAGTTCTGAGGCATCCAGGAGGGGAGGGATAGGGAAAGGAGAGGAGAGAGAAGGGGAAAGAGCACACTGGGCTATGACTAAGGTTACCAGAAGGGAGATGTGGTGGGGTGTGCTCAAAGGAAAGAGGGGGTGTCTAATGAAGGAGTACTGGGTTTTGGTGTTGGGTATGGTAAAATGACACACAATTGTAGAGGTATAAAATGGTACCCATAAACATATCCTATGATGTAAATCAATATCATCTCAATAAATATAGTAGGAAAAAATGAGATAATTAACAGTAACACAATAGTAACAGTGAATTCAATAGCCCTATGCCATCAGTGGACAGAACAACTAAATAGGAAATCAATAAGGAAGCAATTGCTTTAATTAGAGAATTAGACCACAGGGATTTAACAGACATGCATAGAGTACTACATCCCCCCAAAATCGAGTACATGTTCTTCTCAAGTATAGTGTGACATTTACCATAATTGACAAAATAGTGGGTCAAAAAACAAGTGTCATTAAATTCATGATTGAAATTGCATCAGATGTCTTCTGTGATCACACTGGTATCAACCTAGAATCCCACCACACACAAAAAGCTGCATGCCTCAAATATGTGGAGAGTGAAATAAATACTACTGAATGACTATTGGTTTATCAAAGAAACCAAAGGAAAAGCTAAAAAAAAAAAAAACTTATAGTATTAAAAAAAATGCAGTTAGGCCCTTCCTGGTGGCACAGCGGGTTAAAGCACAGCACTGAGAAGCTAAAAAGCCACTTCCGCATGAGTTCGATTCCCACCTGCCCCAAAGGTGACCACATGGCGTGACAGACCTCTCCTGACCCGCCCACTGCTCCCCTCAGCAGTGTCCTTCGTCGATCTGCCTGTTCTGCTCCCCACTCTGTCTCTGGTGAAGCCTCTCGCCGCCCCTGATCCTCTGGCCTATGCCCCAGTTCTGTATGAACAAATAAATAAATCTTTAAAAAAATGAATTTATATAATACCAGAATTTATGGGATATAGCAAAAGCAGTACTAACAGTTAAGTATATAGCAACACCTGCCTAAACCAAGAAACAAGAAGTACATCAAATAAATATTCTAAAAGTAAATAATAAGGAACTAGGAAAAGAAAGGGTAAAAATTAAGGGAAAGGCCAGCAGAGAAAGGAAATAAAAATTAAAACAGATAAATGAAATAGAAGTAAAAAAAATTAATGCAAAAGTTCAGTGAAACCAAAAGGTGGTTCTTTGAAAACATAAAAAGGACAACTCTCTAGCTAAATTCACTAAAAATAAAAGGGAGAAAACTAGTAAATGAAATAAGTAACCAAAAAGGAAAAGTTATAAGCATCATATCAGAAACACAGGGGAAGATAAGAGACTACAGTGATCATCATTAACCCATGAATATGATAATCTAGAAGAAACTAACAAACTCTTAGACGCCTACAACCTTCGTGGAATGAGGAAGAAACAGCTATCAAAAATAGAAAATTGTAAACAAGAAAACTGGAAGAGTGATGAAAATTGCCTCAGAATTTCAAAGATGGAATGCCTACATTTCTCAAAATCTAAAAAGTGATCATGAGAGAATGCTTTCAAACACTTTTGGTGAATTCATAGCTGCTCTGATAACAAAAGCAGATAAAGCAAGCACCGTAGAAGGAAATTAAATATCAATATCCCAGATCAATATAGATGCAAGTGTCTACCACAAAAAGTTAGAAAAATCAAAATCATGGCCATATGTCATAGCAAAGAAGGACTTAACACAAGGATACAAGGATTATCCAATGTCCACAAATAGATTAATATAATTATCCACATAAACAAAAGAAAAGATCATATGACCATCTCAAAAGATGCAGAAAAAGTATTTAGCAACATTCAATATCCATTTATGGTAAAAACTGAAAATATGAAATTAGAAGCAATATAACTAAGCATGGTAAAGGACATATATGACAAATGTACAGCTATTGTGATAATCAATGGTGAAAAAAATTTCCTCTAAAGATCAGGTATAAGACCAATATAGGGCCCTTTGCTATGGTGCAACGAGTAAAAGTGCATCACTACGAAGCAATCCACAGCCACTGCAAAACTAATTCGATCCCAACCATGAAGGTGACCCACCTGGCATGGCAGACCTCTCCTGACCCACCCGCTGCTCCCCTCAGCAGTGTATTTCGTCAATCTGTCTGTTCTGCTCCCCACTCTGTCTCTGGTGAATCCTCTCAGTCCCTTCACACACACCTCTGGCCTTTACCCCAGTTCTTGTATGCATAAATAAATAAATATGACAAAGATAAACACTTTCACACTACTAGTGTGCATAGTACTGGAAGTCCTTAGCTCAAGCAATTAAACAATGAAATATATAGAAGAAGCAACTTGGAAAAGGATCATTATTTTAAAGTGAACATCATATGCACAGAAATCACTGAAGATTTGACTATGAAACTATGAGAAACAGTAAATTAGTATAGCAATGTAGTAAATTACAAAATAAATATACAAGAACCTGTAGTATTCTTACACACAAACAATTCATTAGAAGAGAAAAAAATCCTATTAGAATGAATTAAATACTAGGAATTATCATAATGAAAGAGGTGAAAACCCTGTAAAGAGACAACTGAAAGAAATTCATCAAATTAATAGAAAAGATAATAGGAAATGGAAGACAGTTCCTGCTCATGGATCGACACACTGACATTGTTAAAATGACTGTCTTACCCAAAGTAATATAAAGAATCAATGCACCCTTGCCAGAATTTCAAAGGTATTTATGAAAGAAATCATATGGAACCACAAACTACTTCAAACAGGCAAAGCAATCTTCACAGAGAGGAAGAAGCATGGAAGTCTCATACACACATACTTCAAATTTAATTACAAAGCACTGTAATTAAAGTAGCATAGCGATGGCATAAAAAGAGACACACTGACCAATGGAATAGAATTGAAATCCCAGAAATAAACCTACACATATGTACAAAATAATTTTTGATGAAGAAGTGAAGAGCATATGATGAAGGTAAGAACACCTCTTCAACAAATTCTTCTGGGAAAACTAGATAGGAATATGCAAAAGAATGAAAGTAAGTCACATAACTCACTTGATGCACATTAATTAACTCAAAATCAACTAAAAGCTTAAATGAACTGAAATGATAAAATACATGGAAGAAAGCATAGACAAATCTCCCTATCATATTGGCTTCAGCATTGTCTCTGGAGAGTTGAATCCAATGGCAAGGGAAACAGAAAAAAAACAAATGGAAGTTCATCAAACTAAAAAGTTCCACAGAGCAAAATAAATTATAATTAAAGTGAAAATACATGCAACAGATATTATATATGTAAATCATATATCTGGCCAGAAGCTAATTTCCAAGATATGCAAGCAGAGCACATATAGCTCAATCAAAGGAAAACAAATAACTCAATAAAAAAATGGATAAAAGGGTCAAATAGGCACTTCTATAAGGAAGGCTGAGATGGCTAACAGACTCATCAAACTACTCCATTAGCTAATCAACGAATGGGAAAAAAAAAAACACTAATTCAAAAGGATGTATGCACTCCTGTGTTCATTAAAGAACTATTGATAACAGCCAACATATGGAAACATAGTAAGTGCCCAGTAACAGAGGACGGGGTTAAGAATACTATTCAGCAATAAAAAATTAATTCCCATTTGTTAGAACATGAACAGAATTAGATGGAATTACACCAAGCAGAATAAGGAGAAACAAAAGTAACAGATGATTTGTCTCATGTATTTGATATAGATAAACAAAATAATGGAATGGGCAGAATTAAAGCCAAAAAGAAAAAAAAAAAAAAAAGAAACCCTGGATGTTGAATTATAGTTGAGGTTACCTGACAGTGTGGGTGGAGCAGAAAACAAAAGGCAAAGCAACCTCAGTTAAAAGTGGTAGAAAATTATGGATGCTTTGGTGGTGGGTGTGGTATCGTAAAATGTACATGAAAAGTTGTGAACTTTATTTCAATGCTCTGTTCTAAATCAACATTACCTGAATAAAAAAAATACAAAATAGAAAAATTACAGTAAAATAAGAAACATCTAAAATTGTAACTAAGAATTTACTAAAACCCAAAGGTATCAGAAGAAATAATAAAACTGAAAACAGAAATAAATGAAATATAGCAAATAAGGGTAATAGAGAAAGACAAAGAAACCAACAGCTGATATTTGGAAAAGGCTAATAAAATTAACAAAACATTAAAAGATTTTCTAAGAAATAAAAACAATATCCAGATACCTAAAGTCAAAAATAAGTAGAAAATTACTATAATTGTACAGAAATAGGATATAATTATTAGGGGGTACAATGAACATTCTCATGGTAACATATTAAATGATATAGGTGAAACAGGTCAATTTCTACAAATACTCAACCTCCTAAAATATTCTTGAAGAAATAGAAATTCTCAATAGACTATAAAAGGTCAGGCAATTGAATCAGTAATCAATAACCTCTCCAAAAGAAAATCTGCAGTAGATCTGTAGTACATGCATTCATTGATTAATTCTATAAATTAATTAATTAATATTTCAAGAATTAATACCAATATTTCTCAAAAATTTCTTTAAAATTGAAGAAGAAATGGCCCATAACTCATTTGATGGGGCAACAGTACTTGATACAAATATGACAAATAAAACTACAAACCAAAATCCTTAATAATTTTTGATTGAAAACCTTCAACAAAACACTGATAAACCAAGTTCTTGAGCAAATTGAAAGAATTGTACCCTATGACCAAGTGGGATTTATGACTGGAATACAAGGAAATTTCAGCATGTAAAAATCAATTAATGTAACTGATCACAATAACCATAATATCCAATGATTCTAGAAAATTATTTGACATTGTTCAACATACTTCCAGGTGGGGTAAGGGGTTAAAGCACAGCATTATGAAGCTATCCACTGAGGTAGGAGTTTCATCTCTCTCCTGGAGGGTAACCCACATGGCACAGCAGAACTCTCCTGACCTTGCCTGCTGCTCCCCTCAGCAGTGTATTTCAGTTGATCAGCCTGTTCTGCTCCCCACTCTGTCTCTGGTGGATCCTCTCACCCCCTACACCTCTGGACTGTACCCCAGTTCTGTATGCATAAATAAACAAAATGTTTTAAATATATATACAATGAAAACTTCCTCAACATAACAATATCCATCCATGAACAACCAAACTGGGTCTGTCACTCACTTCCCAGGGAGCCAAAGTCTCTTCATAGAGGAATTTACTAAATGACTCAGCCATCATGGGTATGGGCAGGACTAATATGCTGAAATAAATTGCATCTTCAAATGGTGTGGGTACCATGGTTATGTAGGGGGGAAGGAATGTGAAGTGGTACAGGATGTGTAGAGAGGGAAGCTTCACATTCCCAGGGTCTGAGGATAAAACGAGCAGTATAAACACATGAGATAGATTCTTTAACTTCTTCAGAGAAGAGTGTTCATTTTGCAGGGCAACAGCCTGTAAAGACTGTTGATGCTTGTCTTGGAATTGTTAACCTTGGAGGAGCACAGATATTTTTGTATCTTGAAAATTAGTTCTAATTCTAATTCTCAAGGTTTCCAGGAATGCGCCTGAGAATAAACCAGGAGACTGAGTACTTAGCATTTGATTATGATTAATTTAACTCTCCTAACAAAAAGTTTAAGCTACAGGTTGGAGGTAGTGAAAACTCCCATGAATCTCTATTTCTGATTTTTGTTAAGTTATGTATTCCTATCACAAAATTCAGTGTACACTTTTATGCTCATTAAATATTAAATATTTGCACATAATACTAATGACAAAAGACTGATCACAAAGGTACACAAAGAGCTGATTAAACTCAACAAAAGTAAAGTGAACAACACCATCAAAAAATGGGCAGAAGAGGGGCCCTCCCTGGTGGCACAGTGGGCTAGGAAGCAGCACTGCAATGCTGCTTCAGTGCAAATTTGATCCCCACCCAAGAGGTCATCCTCATGGTCCAGCAGACCTCTCCTGACCCGCCCACTGCTCCCCTTAGCAGTGTACTTCGTTGATCTGCCTGTTCTGCTCCCCACTCTGTCTCTGGTGAAGCCTGTCACCATCCCCTGTATCTCTGGCTTGTACCCCAGTTCCGTATGAATGAATAAATAAATCTTTTTTAAAAAATGGGCAGAAGAGCTACAAAGACATTTCTCCAAAAAAGAAATGCAGGTGGCCAGCAGGCATATGAAAGAATGTTGAATATCACTTGTAATAAGGGAAATACAAATTAAAACCACAATGAGTTACCACCTCACACCAGTGAGAATGGCACATATTCAAACCACCAGCAACAATAAATGTTGGTGAGGGTGTGCAGAAAAAGGAACTCTCCTACACTGCTGGTGGGAATGCAAACTAGTACAACCACTAATAAAAGCTGTTTGGAGGTTTCTCAAAAGACTAAATAAAGATCTTCCATATGACCCAGCAATCACACTCCTAGGTATATACACAAAGGACAAAAAATATTGATTCAAAAGGACACCTGCACCCCCATGTATATCGCTGCTCTATTTATAGTAGGGAAGAGGTGGAATCAACATAAATGCCCAAAAGTAGATGACTGGATTAAAAAGATGTGGTACATATACACAATAGAATATTACTCAGCAATCAAAAAAGATACACTCATGCCTTTTGCAGCAGCATGGATGGAGCTGGAAGGGATCATGCTTTATGAAATAAACCAGAAAGAAAAAGAAAAATACCAGATGGTTTCACTCATAGCAGAAGCGTAAGGGATCGGGGGGGGGGGGAGGGAAGAGAAACAAACAAATGTAATAGAGTAAAAATGAAAACAATAAACAACTATAAACCAGAGGCATTTTATAGGGGTCGGAGGGGGAATTGGATTGGAACTGGGGTAGGAAGAGTGCATTGGACTGTGATGATAGCACATGGGTGAATTGGTAATGGGAAGCCCATGGGGATTACAACTGAGATGAAAAAATGCACAAAAATAAAGAATAATGTAAAAAATTAAAAAATTAAAAAAAAAATAAAAAAAGAACAAATTTTAACAAAGAAAATTTACCTAGTAATGGTCAGAAAGATTAGTTAATATTGAAAAGTTTAAAATTTTATGGAATATAGTCTCTAGCAAAAATGACATTATACCACAAGTAAAGAAAATCAAAACTAAATAATTGAACTCCTATCATTGTAAATTTGATTTTAAAAAAATCAAAATTGAAAATACAAATCTTTTAGTAATCTTAAAGGAAAAATGCTTGTTCAGTGTAATGATTCATAATCCTCCCCCCGTAAGTACCCCCAGGATCTCCCACCAACCTGAGAAGAAGGGAGCATGATTACTTTGATAGTACAGCCTGTTCTGAAGTTCAACAAGGTACATCCAGGTGACCTGAGAATGAACTTGGCAATGGAAAGAGCCACATAGTCAACCCTGACAAATTATCTGAGCTCACAGGGATGTCTCTGACCACCCTGTGCAGACAGGAAAGAAACTTAACCACCATCCTTGATCTGTACAGCATCCAATGTGTATTTACTCAGAGGCTATGGGAGACCACAGTGAATTTGGTCTGCTTGATGGCTCGTTTAGGGTTTCCACAGAACATATCATGTGCGTAGAATTTTCTATAACTGGCTTCTGGACAATTTGCTCCCCAGAAACTGGGGCACACCTACCACTTCACTTCCAGTGCCAACCTTTGCCTTATGCTATCAGAAACTGCTATCATGGTGCCAGTTTGACTTCATTGTTGACAAAAACTAAACATTACCATGTTAATCATTTGCATAACTTTCCTTCAGGGAGTTTCTAGACAACAGTTTTCCAGATACTGGTGAAACAGGAGCAGAGAGGGCCACAAAATTGTAACAGGCAGGAGGCCAGATGGGGAGATGGAACGGCCACCCACCTGCCCAGGCTCTGCGAACCAGAGAACCACCAAAAGAACCCGAAAGGCAAAAAAAAGCAAAACCAAGGATTATAGCAATACAACACACACACAATAGGGCCCAATTGGGCGGTAGCATAACAAAGGACAGTGCCCCATAGGAGGACAGGTCACTATTGGTGGGTTCTTACCCATGTGCACGTAATTGCAGGAGACCTCATTCTTCAGGAACAGCCACTTTGGGGTTTATTTTACAAACAGGTGAAACAAAGAGCTTACTGAGATAGCGGTTGCGATCTCACCCAGGTAGCATCAGTAATGGTCGAAACCAGTCACCAGGAGTGCTGGACAGCACTGGCCAGGAGTGATGGCCACGACTGGTCGTGCAAGGCAGTGCCAGAGCTACCCAGATTTAACAGCTCTTTCTGAGTTGTTGGATTATACCAACAATCAACAGCTCTTTGAGACACCAGGCCCAAGGCCTTTGGTGCTCCTAGCAGGCAGTGTGGCCTCCCGTCTGATCTGTGACAGAGTTCTTTGGCTTCTCTTCCTTCCTTGGAGAATGGTTGCTCAATACCTTTTTTTCCCTCTTTCTTTGGAGGCCAGGACCAGAGTCTTCTTTTTTCTCCATTCTCTGGAGGCTGGAACCATCTTTTCCTCAGGGGCCTTGTGTCATTGTCTCCTGGGACTGGTATCATGGTCTCCTGGGCTGGCATCATCTCCCTCGTACTGGGATCATCAATCATCTCTCTCTTCTCCAGGGGCTGGTGTTGCCTCTCCTCTCAGCATCCTCTGGCCTTGGTTAATATCCTCTTTCAGAATGCCCAGTCTGATTGGACCATTTACCAATCAGCGAATAACATCAGATTGGTCCCTTCCACAACCCAGGAAGTGCGTTTACATAAAAGGTCTTTGAGGATCAACTTCCACAACCGACTTGTGGTGGAGCAGCAGGTTGAAAGAACACTACTGCTCCTGCTGGCCTCCACTGCTGAGGCATCTGGGTTCCATTTACACTGGGGACATGTTCCCCAACCCTCTCCAACCTGCTCTTGGCCTGCTGGTGCTCATAAGGAGGCTGCAAGAAAAGAAGCCTGTCTAGCTAGATCCAGGAAAGGGGAATACAACAGACTTTTCTGCAGAGGGTTTCCAGACCATGTGCTCTCCAGAGTCTGGGGACATATCCATTGATCCTCCCCTCTTGCCTGCTTACAAACTTTGCTGGTGTTTACAAAGAAACTGCAAACATCAAGTCCTATCTGCCTCCATTGTCAGAATTATTGGTGAAAGTACAGTATTACTAGGCTTATTGTGTACATTGACATTTCAGGATACTTCTAAACCACCAGCTTAACAGAGACTAGGGCACATACGACGCTCACACTCCTGGCCACACACAATCTCTGGACTGTGATCACAGAGAATCTGCAAACAAGGGAGCCTGTCTAGCCCCAGGAGAAGGGAAAGAACATCCAGATAGTCCTCACTGACTTTTCAACAGGGGGCTTCTGAACATCAAGTTTCAGAAGTACTGAACACACAACCACTCCTATCTGCCATAGTGACCTGGACCTGTGTCTAGAGTGTAGTCAACATCTACAGGTAGCCACAATGAAAAGAGCTTGCAAACAACAGGCTTCCTGGTTGCTGGTAGCCAAACTGGTTTATCAGGAATGGTATCCACCTGCCTCTGACAATATGCTTTCTTAGGCTTCCCCCTGAATTTTAATTTGCTACTTCTGAAAGGTGTGTCATTCCTGCAGATGATCTAATACAGCAGAAGGGGTAGACAAAAAACATCAGGCAAGACAACTTGAGACCTCAAGAAAACATGTCACAGCAAGGAGAAAACAAAGATGTCAAGATAGAAATCAACCAAAAAACATAAAAAGCATGAAAAACTGCTAATATATAGAGAATGAAGAAAATACCTCTTAATGGTGATTAGCTAAAAGTGGAAATCAAAAAAGAAATGGAAAATACCTGGAAATGAATAAATATATAACCAATCATAACCTATGAGATGCTATAAAATCAGTATTAAAAAAGTATGTATCCGTCCAGACCCACATCAAGAAATAAGAAAAAGTTCAAATAAACAAACTTACCTCTCACCTCAAATATTAGGAAAAGAAGAACAAATGAAACCAAAACTAATTAGAAGGAAGGAACTATTTTTTAAATAGAGCATAAATAAACTAAATAAAAATAAAAAGACAGGCCAGGGTCTTTCCTGGTGGCATAAGAGTTAAAGCCTCAGTACTCTCAATCTATACCAGCCACTGCAGCATGAGTTCAACACACATGGCACAGTAGACTCTCCTGTCTTGCCAGCTGCTCCCCTCAGTAGTATGTTTCAATTAATCTTGCTGTTCTGCTTTCCACTCTGTCTCTGATCATTCTTGTCACCCCATGCACCTCTGGCCTATACTCCAGTATTTGTAAGCATAAATAAATAAAAAATAAATCTTAAACAAAAAAGACAAGTCAAAGGATCAATAAAACCAAGAGCTGGTTCTTTGAAAAAAAAATCAACAAAAGGAATTATGACATTTCCAAATTACAAGAGATCATAAGAGTTTATTATTAGCACATATATGCCAACAAATTGAGCTAGATGAAATGGACAAATTCTTAATAAAACTTCAAACCTTCAAGCCTGAGCTGGGAAGAAAGAGAAAACCTAAACATCTCAATCATAAGCAAGAAATTGAAACAGTAATCAAAAGACTCCCAGAGGAAAAAAGGCCAGGCCCAGATTGTTCCAATAGTGAATTCTACAAGTCACCAAAGATGAACTAATACCTATTGTACTCAAACTTTCCCAAATAATCAAAAAGAGGGGAAACATCCAACACATTTTATGAGGCCATTTTCACTCTGATACCTAAACCTGACAAAGGCATCACACACACAAAAAAAAAATGACCATTTTTTTTTGACAAACATAGATGCTAAAACCCTCAAGAAAACTTTAACAGACTGAGTCCAAAGATATATCAAAATGATTATATATCATGACCAAGTGGGATTTATTCCAGGGGTGCAAAGATGGTTTAACATCCAAAAATCAATGAGTGTAATTCATCATATAAACAAAAGAACAGATAATAATCATGTGATTATATCCTTAGATGCAGAGAAAGTAGTAAGATCCAACATCCATTTTTCCATTTATGACAAAAGCTCTCAAAAACCTTGGTATAGATTGAATATTTCTCAGCATAATAAAGGTCATATATGATAACCTCACAGCTAATAGTACGTTCAATGGTAAAAAAAAATATATATATATATGAGATGCTTTCACTCTAAAACTAGTATTGACAAAGATGTTCAGTCTCACTGTACTACTTAATATGGTATTGAAAGTCCTAGCTAGAGTAATCATGTCAAAGAAGGACATAAAAGGAATGAGGTATTAAAACATTCATTATTTGCAGATGACATGATGATATTCCTGAAAAATCCTAAAGACACCTGTAAAGAAAAAAAGACTAAAATAATAATAACTTAATCTCAGGAAAATAGCAGGGTACAAAATAAATATGCAAAAATCAGTTGTGTTTCTATGTGAAAACAACCAGTTTGAAGAAAACACAATCTATTTACAATTGAAAAGAATGAATTAACTTCCTAGAAGTAAATTTTAAAAAAGGAATTAAACAAAACATTTTTAAAAGAAATGGAAGAAGACACAAGGAAATAGAAAGATATTCCCTGCTCATGGATTGGATGAATGATACTAATAAATGAATAGGAAAGTAAACGATCCTAAATAAATAAATTAGAAAATAATTTGAGAAGCCAAATAAATGTTCATTGTTGGATTGTTAAAAACATGAAAATACAGGAGCATATATAAAGTATAAGGAAAAGATTTTATTTTTTCAAACATAACAGTTTGACATACGATCAATGTAGCCAAAAGTTTCGTAAAACGCTAATATAATAAGATCTAAAATATGAAGCATACCTCTTTTGAGTGAAAGAAAATCTAGGAATTTTTGAAGTACATATTCAATTTTCTTCTCCAAATGAGCTGAATGTTAAAAGAAAGGGGGAAAAAACCTTTAAATAATGGAAACAATATCTCACATTAAAAAAAAATCAGCTATATTTTTCTCCAAGAATAATTTTGTAATTGCAAGAAAATAGAAAGTGAATTCTTGGTTAGGTTGTCTGTCACAGAATTCTAGATTTAAGTCTATCTCATTCAAATTAGATGTGAATCTGTTCACCATATGAAAAGTTGAATTGCAGCTATGTTTTTGAGTCATTTTAAGTATGCAGCTTTACTAGAATACATGAGATGTCTAGATATGTTGAGAAATATGTTTAACATTACCTTGTGAGCAACTTCGTGAGGAGCAAATTTATCACAATCAAATCCTGAGAATGTGCTGTCAGGTAATTCCACGCAATGAGATTTTAAAATATTTATTTATTTATTTATGCATACAGGCCAGACGTGCAGGGACAGTGAGAGGATTCACCAGAGACAGTAGGGAGCAGAACAGGTAGACTGACAAAGTACACTGCTGAGGGGAGCAGCTGGTGAGGTAGGAGGTCTGCTATGCCATGTGGGTCACTTTAACCAGCTGCGCCACCAGGGAGGGTGGAGATTAAAAACTCTTGAAGTAATTAATGCTTTTCAGTTAAGATAAAAAAGTACAAATATAAATACATGTCTGTATCATTGAACTTAATTGATAAGTCCTTTTTCAATGTAATTCAACTGATTCCATAATGTTGCAAATCAACTCCTAATTTTTCTCAATTAGAATGAATTCTACGAAAAGTATTTTACCTGTTTCATTTTTGCATTCTTACCAAATAATATCCTTATAATCTGTATTTTGAGTAATATTTCTGGGTTAAACAGTACACTTTCTATTTCTTTTTTTTTTTTTATAATAAGAGGTACTACCATTTAACACTGCTACCAGAAACACAACAATATGCACATTTCAATATATAGACGCAACAATGCTGCTTTTAGAATCGATTTGCATTTTAGTGATTTGTTAGGAGGAAAATACACCCAATTTGCTGTTTTATATGTATGCTATTCTTTACTTGTTATGATTATAATTTCCCATATGTATATTTTATAAATAATGATTGTTGTATGTATTAAAGTTTGCCATTTATTTGTTTGCACTGACCACATCTCCTAACTCATATTATTTCTAAGATGACTTTTAAATACATTCTTAATGGCTAATCATGTTATAAACAAACAGTACATTTTCCCTTCATTCTTTATATGTGTTACATTTATTTTTGTTTAACTCCATTGGTACCAATTTCAAAGCAATGTTAAAACAGTAAAAATAAACACCTTTTCCTTGTTTGTGAAATTATAAGAATCATGCTATACTGTTACATATAAAATTGAGTATTAGACATTATGTCTCCTTTTGAACCTATGCTATGGGATCATTTTTATATTATTTATTTCATTATAGCATGATTGTATATAGATTTCAAATTCAGTAGAATTGATGTTGACTTCCATCAAGATATTTTTCTTTTGCATATTGATATAAAGGATTATGCAAGTATATATAATATTCTAATGTTAAATCAGGATTGAGTTTCAGGGTTGAAGTCTTTTGTTCATGTGTTTTTCACTTTATGCATGTGCTATGATGATTTTTAAATCATACTTTGTAAAATTTGCACACCAAGACCATACCAGACTTACAAAATTCAGAACGCATTTTCTTTACATATAGCCTGTGGAAAATCTTAATTATTTGGGGTGTGAGATCTATAAGTGTAACTGTGGGATAATTCTGTGATATTATCTTTTTTCCTTGTTTTTGGTTCATTTAATTTTGTAAATTACACATATCTGTATATTTACGTCTGACCATAAATATACACTATATCTTAGAATATATACATAAGTATATTCTAATATAAATACATACCTTAGAAAAATGAACTTATTGCAATGTACGATATACATATTAAACTGTCAGATAAAACCCAAATGGAAGTGAGGAGTCTATGCATAGGCAAGATTTAACAACTAGAAATCAAATCAATTTATCTAACAGAAAGTGGTGACGAAAGCAGAGATATAAAAATTGTGGAGAACTATAAACTGCTAGAGTGAAAAACAAGTACAGTTGAAACCTAAAACAAAAAAAAAACGGAGAAATGTCGGGAAAAGGAGGGATCGGAAGTAGGAGGCAGGCTGCACAAGAGGTATAACTGATGTGATGTCACAAAGACAGCTGACTTCTAACTGTTGGCAAAGCTGTTTACTTAGGGAACAAAAGGTGAGACTTCCCCTTTACGACCTGGCCAGGCCTCTTCACTGCCACACCCAAGTCGACCTCATTCCTAACTTAGTCACCCCTGACTCCCAAGATAGTGCAAGGAAGGCTTCGTGAACATGGAGGCTGTTGCAGGTAGCACAATGGAAACCCAGGGCCTGACCCAAGGCATCTCAAGTAAGTCTAATGGTAACTCTGATACAGATAAAGTTCTTAACAGACTAGAAGTCAAGAGGAAGTGGAAAGGGTACTTGCCAACAGACTTCGACAAGATCCTCCGAGATGTCTCTAGGAGCACTGGTATAAAGCCTATCCTTCAGAGGCAGAGAAGTAAATGCTGGTGGAACAGACCAATTTGTCTTTCCTGCAAATCTCCAATTGGTTCATCAATGCCTGCAGGTGCGTTCTTCCAGAAATGCTTCAACAGGAGGGAATTGACCTCAATCAGATCACAGTATACCACCAAAAAGGCAAAACTTGTCTATGTATCCCAGCAGCAAAGCATTGATCCATCTATGCAGGCCAAACCATGGCCCCAAAATCCAGACAAAATACAGTGCCAATCCCTGAGTCCCCTGCCAGTGGGCCTAGAATCAGGAGAGGAGCTTCTGGATCCAGAGTTGACCCCAGGCCATAAGCTCACCTCAAAGGCCCAGCTGAAGAAAAAGGTCAAACTTTCCACCAGTAAGCCCTTGGCTATATCTCCCAAACCTGTGTCAACAGCTGAGTGCAAGGACTTCAGCAGCGGTTCAAAAGGCTGCGGAACTAGAGCTGCAAAAGAAGCAGAAATACAGGCCCTCCCTAGTGGTGCAACGGGTTAGGCTACAGCACTGCAGGCTAGCACAGTGACCTAAGTGCGCTTCAATCCCCTGCCCGGAAGCTGATCCGTGCAATGAGGCAGACCTCTCCTGGCCTGCTCACTGATCGGCCAGTTCTGCTCCCCACACAGTCCCTGGTGAATTCTCTTGCCGCCTCTGCATCTCTGGCTTTTACCCAGGTCTTTATGCATCAATAAATAAACCTTTACCAACAACAAGAAGCAGGAATCCAATCCATGGTTTTTCATGTCCCTTACAAACTCAAGAAGCCACTCCCTTGTCTATTATGGTGTATCCATTTATGTCCCCTAACACACTTTGTAGCTATACCATTTATAGAAACATCTTCCTTCTCCAGGTCTTATGAGAACCATCACTTGCTATTGGGACTGAATTCTGCACAGACATTTCAATGTTTCCAGATGGAAGATATTGTCAACATGACCGATACTGTAAGAAAAGAACTCTTTATTCTTTCTGATTCTTCCTAGACCTAAAAGCTTCAGATAATCAGGACAAACCATCATGAATTATAGGTAGTGTAGCAACATCTCCAGAGAAGATACTTTGACTTGTCTAACTAGATTTTTTGGATCCCAGAACTGCTATGGATACCAAATCACTCCTTTTTCTCTTTCTCTAACTTCTCCTGCTTATTAACATGAATGATAAAAAAGCTGTATAAAAGATGCCTATACCAACACTGGTCTCATTTTTATGTTGCAATTTTTGTGAAAAATAAAACTCTGTTTCTTCATACAGTGTTCTTCGTACAGGAGCTGCTGTTCTCTGAAGGAGAATGGTAGTTCAAGTGTGAATTAATTAATGTTACAGATATGGGTAAACTCTTATTTGAGATAATATTGAAATGCATGTAGTAAAGATTTAAAAAAATCCAAATGGTAATTTTCCGCTGTTGGTTGTAGAACAGTTTGTTTTAGAGAATATTTGTATTAGTTTTAATTCACTGTATCAGAGGGAGGTAAAAAGGGCAAAGTTAAAAAGCAGGAGAAAAAAATGACAAAAAGTTGATTCACAAGATAAACAAGACCAGAGGAAGTTAATTTAAAAATAAGAAAAAGAATGAAATGAATCAACTTAAAAAATTTTGTGAGCAACAAAAGAAGTAGAATTAAGTATCCTATTCTTTTTATTGTTTTGTTTCTACTTGGTTCTACCTTTTAAATACAATTATTTGTTTTTCTTTTAAAGTATTTTTGGATTGGCAGAGGGGGAGACAGGAATGACAAAGCTTTAGATAGTTCCCATTTGGAAATTGTTGTGTTGTGCTTTCAAAGCAGCTCCTCCCACTGCCTCAAGTACACATAGATTTTTCAGTAGAAATAGAAGACATTTCTCCAGAAAGCTTTTAATTTAGTTTCTTTGATCTTCTTCTCTAATCTAGGGGTCTAAAAACTGAGGAATCTGAGGCTGGAGGTTCTAATCTAGTCTTAATTTCTGCTCTAGCCTTGAAATGAAATAGATCATACTTGTTTTCTACTTCTAGGCACTGTTTTTTTTTTTTTTTAAGATTTTTTTATTTATTTATACAGAACTGGGGTACAGGCCAGAGATGCGGAGGTTGAGAGGATTCACCAGGGACAGAGTGGGGATCAGAACAGGCAGATCTATGAAGAACACTGCTGAGGGGAGCAGTGGGCGGGTCAGGAGAGGTCTGCCACGCCATGTGGATCTCCTCCGGGCAGGCGGGGATCGAACACATGCGGAAGTGGCTTAAGCTTCTTAGTACAGTGCTTTAACCCGCTGCGCCACCAGGGAGGGCCCAAGAAGCGCTGTTTTTTAATGTAACTAATTGTGGTATTTTCCCTATATTATCTCTTAAAGTCTCAGCACTATCAAGCTGTCAGCAGCCACTGTGGCATGAGTTGGATACCCAGGCAGAGAGCTAATCTACGTGGTGCAGCGGACTTCTGTCTCACAGGCTACTCTCCTCAGCAATGTTTTCCAGTCAGTTTGTCTGTTCTGCTCCCCACTCTGTCTCATGTATCTTCTCACCACCACCCCATACCCCTAAACCTCTGGCCTATACCCCAATTCTTGTATGTATAAATAAATAAAATAAATCTTAAAAAATGTATAGTCACAGATTATTATCCTGTATATGATAAGTTTGCATTTTACCAAAAAGGAAACAGGCTCATATACCCAGACTGCTACAGTAAGGAGTTGAAAATTCCAAGGTATACATGCAGAGGAAGCTTATTGTCTGAGTACTAATATTTCTAGACTCGACCTATATACATTGCTGGAGTTTTCTATTTTGTTTTGAACTTCTATATATAAGAGGTTTTGGGGCTCCTGGGATTCTTCTGTCTCTACAAAATTTACTTTTAGTGCAATTTCAGTGTCTGGTCTGATTAAAAAAAAAAGGGGGGGTGCATGTTTATTGCTGCTTTATTTACAATTGGAAAAATATGGAAGCAGCCCAAATGCCCAAAAGTAGATGACTGGATTAGAAAGATGTGGTACATAT
>NW_004567120.1:6881825-6907646 GCF_000260355.1 Condylura cristata
GGGGGGGTGGGCCTTTTTGGTTAACTTCTTGCAATTCATCCTCGAGACTAAGTCCAGTTGGATTAATTTAGAATGATTATTATAAGATGTGACCTAAGGTGGATACGTTGGGATGACAGTGTTATTATTCCATTCCCACTGCGTATTTTGTAATGGTTTGTATGCCATGTGGTAGTGTAGTTTACACTGCTTTATAGTAGAAATGGAAGAAGTTCTTTGGCTTCTGTCTTCATTAGTTTTTTCTTTTTTATGTTGCAAAAAGGGATGAAGCACAGCTTTTTAATTTAAGTTAAAAAAAAATTAAGGACTTGTGTCACTGCAACAAATGTTTACCACTCTGCACTTGCTTCTTCTCCTATTTTTGTCTGAGGTTAAAGTTTAAGGAAGTTTGAATGTACTTTACCCTTTAGACAAAAATTGAAATAATTTTCTAAAGCAAACGAATTTTTTAAGTCATGTCACCAATTCTATAGTATCTGAGTTTAAGATGTAAAAGCTAGCAGAATAAGCATCACTTATTAACAACATGGTCTTGTAGAAATATAGTTGAAGGTAACATTAAGGAAAAAATGGAGTATTTTCTTAGGAGAGATTTCTACTGACAACAATAGAATAAGTATATTGTAAAATGATTTATGATTAATAGGAAGTTCAGAGGGGGTAGATGTAAAAAAGAATAAGAATTATTTAAGGATGAGTTCTCTCAGACTGTGTAGAGGTAAGGCTCATAAAGGAGTCTCAATAATAAACATATTATAAAAGAATTTCACACTAATGTGTCTTTGTCTTCTGACAGAAAAGCACATTTACAAGCAATTTATTTATAAAGTTTATCTTCACCCTTTTGTTCTTTCATCTTTTTCCAGAGTTTAACAGGCAATACAAAGGGTTTTCCTTTAGTGTATGTTTTTATGAAGTTTAGACTGCCTTAACATTTTTTTAGCAATGTGCTCTGATGTATATAATGCATCTTATTGAAAAACATGGATGTGGAATTTTCCTGGATATTTTTTATTCAGTGACGAATAAGAGTAAGAACAATTGTTATCAATCTAATAATTTCCCGAGCCAGCAAGGGCATACTTCATGTACCATTATTAATCCATCCCATTAAATTTCCTTTAGGTCACTTAAAGCATCTGTTTTTGGTTTTCAAAACCTTCCCAATACTAATATTTTATTATTTTTATTACTTATGTGTATTGCATCAATCATATTTCAAGAACATAAACAATTCTGTCATCATTTTTTTGATGCCACTATTTGTTTATTAAAAATATGCCCTAGACCTTCGAGTTCTTAAGTTCATAATTTTAAAATAATGAAATAAGACCAGGGTAAACATGGATAAAATCCAAGAATGTTAGAAAGAGATAGAATCCTTTGGGCAAGTACAAAACAAATTATTGTCAGGTAAAAAAGTGATCTTTTATATAAGAATGCATATATTGGGCCCTCCCTGGTGGCGCAGCGGGTTAAAGCACAGCACTAAGAAGCTAACGCCACTTCCGCATGAGTTCGATTCCCGCCTGCCCGGGAGGAGATCCACATGGCGAGGCAGACCTCCCCTGACCCGCCAGCTGCTCACTTCAGCAGTGTACCTCATCGATCTGCCTGTTCTGCTCCCCTCTCTGTCTCTGGTGAATCCTCTCACCCTCCACATCTATGGCCTGTATCCCAGTTCCATATGAATAAATCTTTAAAAAAAAAGAATGCATATATTTACTTTTAAGTAATTACAGATGATTACTTTGTGTTTTAAAACCTCAAGAAATAACACACACTGAAACAAATAAAAAAGCACTTAAAAATCACAACTAACAGGGCTCTCCCTGGTGGTAAAACTGGTTGGGATGCAGCACTGCAAGCTGTCCCAACAGCCTCAGTCTGAGTTCGATCCCCACCTGGAGGTGATCCACATGGCCTGGCAGGCCACTCCTGACCCGCCTACTGCTCCCCTCAGCAGTGTATTTCATCAGTCGGCCTGTTCTGCTCCCCACTCTGCCTCAGGTGAAGCCTCTCACTGCACCTGCACCTCTGGCCTGTACCCCAGTTCTGTATGCATAAATAAATAAATCTTTTTTTAAAAAAATAACAACGAACAAAATTGTGATAAATTTTAAAGGAAAGATAAAAATTCATTGGCAGAATCCCCATGCTTATTGCTGCTTTATTTACAATAGGAAAAACATGGAATCAACCCAAATGCCCAAAAGTAGATGACTGGACTAAAAAGATGTAGTACGGGCCCTCCCTGGTGGCGCAACGTGTTAAAGCACAGCACTGAGAATCTAAAGCCGCTTCCGCATGAGTTCGATTCCCGCCTGCCCCGGAGGTGACCACATGGTGTGGCAGACTTCTCTTGACCCGCCCGCTGCTCCCCTCAGCAGTGTACTTCGTTGATCTGCCTGTTCTGTTCCCCACTCTGTCTCTGGTGAAGCCTCTCACCGCCCCTGGGCCTCTGGCCTGTACCCCAGTTCTGTATGCACAATGAATAAATCTTTAAAAAAAAAAAATGATGTGGTACATATACACAATGGAATATTACTCAGCAATCAAAAAAGATAAACTCATTCCTTTTGCAGCAACATGGATGGAACTGGAAGAGATCATGCTTAGTGAAATAAGCCAGAAAGAAAAAAAAAAATACCAGATGGTTAACTCATAGCAGGAGCATAAAGAGGGGGAGGAATAATAATAAACATCTATAAACCAGAGACATTTTATGGGAGTGGAGTGGGGTATGGGGTAAAAAATGGGGGAGGGGGAGTGCACTGGACTATGGTGATGATCTGGTGATGGGAAGCCAACGTGGATTACAACTGAGATGGAAAAAGGCACAAATGGGCCCTCCCTGGTGGCGCAGCAGGTTAGGACGCAGCACTGCAAGCTGGCTGCAGCCGCCTCAGTGCCTGTTCCATCCCCCAGCCTAGAGGAGATCCACATGGCCCAGCATCCTGACCCGCCCACTGCTCCCCTCAGCAGTTTACTTCGTAGATCTGCCTGTTCTGCTCCCCAAGCTCTGTCTCTGTCAAAGCCTCTCACCGCCCCTGCACCTCTGGCCTGTACCCAGTTCTGTATGAATAAATAAATAAATCATTTTTAAAAGAAAAAGGCACAAAATGATGTAAACATAAACTATTATATTATTTTCAAAAATTCATTGGCTGAAACCATTAATGATAAAATCCAGATAATACCTTGTGTCTCCCAACACAGTTTTTGCTACTTGTATAGGCAGAATGCCAGGTAGGATGGTCATAAGCCTACTCAAGAATGTCACTTAATGCTTTCTACAACATGTAAGTTGGAAATGTTATAAGCATGTTTAGAGCATCTTTCTTATTTAGACTTTGACCTCTTTTTCATTTTTCAATAATGTTTGATTATTTTATGACAATTCTTATTAGCTCGATAATACTGATGAATTTTGAAAGATTTATGTTTGCATTCTTTTGTATGAAAAAGGCAGATGTGACAGTGTTTTGTACTAAATGGCCTAAATGTTGTCTAAGTGTTGCAAACTGAAATTTCTCATTATACTCATGTCTAACAAATTATTGCTTTTTATGGAATACCTGTTTATGTTATATAACAGAGAGGTTTCAAATCATAACCCAGACTGGAGACTGGTAACTATCTTGGCTCAGCATATGATATAATACAAATTAGTAGTATTATTGTTCACCATTTCTTTGAAAATGTTAATACTTTTTTATCTTAAGAATAGCTTAAAGAATTCTAAAGTATTGTACTTAGCTTTTGAAAACATAGTATTGAAATCAGTGATAATTTAGATAATATATAGCAAAAAGTAAAAATAACCTTGGTAAATGTCACTATAAATTTAATATAAGTCCTTATAGAAAGATTGTAAAATAAACCTTAACATAAATTTACATTGTTTTACCCTTAGAGGAGGATATCTTTTTCCTGATTTTTACCATTTTGGCATTAATTTTAAATACAATGCTTGTGAGAACCTTCAAAACTATTAATAATAATACAAGTAATAAATTAGACAATGAATAAGGAAAACATTTGGTTAAAAAAAATTTCTTAATCACATAAGTATTATTTACAATTACTAGATAAAACACAGTTACTATAATTTATTTGTAGATGTAATTGTTTAATTATTTCATTCCACATGCATGTATTATCATAATATGTAATAGATGCAATTATTAAATATAAATGATCATTATTATTTTAAAACACTGAAAATCCTATTAAAATAAAAAGAGATGTTGCTTTGTCAATCCTTTTCCCCTTCCCTACACCACCCTATATTACCAGTGTATTTTTAAGAATCTATGATTTTTTCTTGTTGATTTTTGCCAGTTTGTTTTCTTTAGTTATTTATACCCACAAAATGAGTAAAACCACCTGGTAATTGTTCACTTTCTGACTTATTTACCTTAGCACACCCATATGGATCCATCATTTTGTCCCAAAAGACATTTTCCTCCATTTTAATATCTAGGAGCTTTCAACTAAGTATTTGTTTAACCATTTATCCAGTTATCTGTCAATGGAAATTTCCACGATTTGGCTACTGTGAATAGTGTTACTGTGAACAGAAGAATGCATTAATGTTTTCATATTTTTGATAAACACCTGCAAATGATATGGGTGAGTCATATGATATTTCCATTTTTATTTTTTTAGGAATCTCCAAACAATTTTCCATAGAGAGTATAGCAAATTACATCCCCATCAAGAGTGGATGATTGTTCCTTTTCCTCCATATCCTAGCCAAGATTTATTGTTTCTAGTCTTTTTGATTTAGGCCATTCACACAAAGATGAAGTCATAGCTCACTGTGGTTTTCAATGGTATTTCTCTTTTAAGTGATGTTGAGCATTTTCTCATCTGCTTGTAAGCCATCTATGTATGTCTTTATTTTAAAAGGGACTTTTTAGGTCATTGGCTCACTTTTTAAATATACCTGCTGTGTCTTGGTTATTAAGTTGAGTGAATCCTTTATGTATTTTGGAAATTAACTTCTTTTAAAATATTTGACATGCAAGTATCTTCACCCATTCACTAGGTTGCCTTTTTACTTTTGTGATGATTTCTCGTGACGTACAAAATCTTTTTGGTTTGATGTAATTCTTTTTCCTTTCGTCTCCTATGCCTTTGTATTTGATCCCCAAATACATTTATGTGGCTGATATCCAGCAGGTTATTTTCTTTTATTCATTGTATCATTTCAGGTCTTATATCCATGTATCTAATCATGTTGAATTATTTTATGTATAAAATAATTATCTGCATTCATCTTTTTGCATGTGAATGTCCAAATTTCCCAACACTATCGTTTAAAAGGCTTTCCTTTCCCATTGGATTGTCATTAATACCCCTTTATTCAAGGTTAACTGCACATATATATGAGCTCATTTCTGGTCTTTCTATTATATTCCAGTATTCTTTGTTTTAGATTGGTCACAGTTCTATGCTAATTTGATTAGTTTTTTTAAATGTATTTATTACATCATCCTTCATTTTTGTGCAATGTACGATTTCCTCCTAAAATTCCCACCACCCATGCACCTGTGCACCATCACCATAGTCCCTTGTGCTCTTCCCACTCCTGTCCTGTTTACTGTACAGTGCAGTCAGTATACGGTATAGGAAATGTCGTTCCTTCCTGTTTTTTCCTCATTCACTCAAGAATTGCTGCGGCTATTTGGGAAATTTTTGTGGTTCCATACAAATTTTATAATTGTCATGTTTCTTTAAGGAATGTCATTAGGATTTTGCTAGATATTACACTGATTTTGTACATTGTTTTAGGTTTATGGTCTTTTTATTGTTACAATATATGAAAGTGCAATATTTTTCCATTTCTTTGTGCTTTCTTTTCATTTTCTTTGACAATGTCTTATAGTTTTTGGTATATATAGATCTTTCACATTATTTGTTTAGGTTATTTATAAGTATCTGATCCTTTTGTTAAAATTGTAATTAGGGGTGTTATCTTAAATTCTCTTTATTCTATTTCATTGTCTGTATATAGTACTACAACAGATATTTTGTGTATTGATTTTCTATCCTGCCAATTTACAATATTCATTTATTATTTGTTGAAATTTTTGGTAGTATTTTCAACTTTCTATGCACATTTTTCTATCATCTGCAAATAGCTAAGATTTCACTTCACATCTTTTTTCCAAATTTGGATTTTTTTGATGTCTTTTTCTTGCCTAAATTCTCTGGCATGGAGTTCTTATACTATTCTGATTGGTAACAGTGAAAGGAAACATCTTTATTTTGTTCCTCATCAGTGGGGAAACGTTTTCAGCTTTTCAACATTAGGTATGATGTTGGCTCTGAGTTAGTTATATATGACTTTTTTTTTTAATTATTACAAAAGTTTATTTTTACATCATTTTGCACATTTTTTTCCATCTCGATTGTAATCCCCGCGGGTTTCCCATCAATATACGACTTTTATTATGTAGTGATATGTTCCTTTATTCCCATTTTACTGAGAGATTTTAAATAGGTGCTGAATCTTGACATTGAATTTTTAGTGTTTATTTAAATTATGATGTGATCATTGCTTTTCTCTGTGTTAATGAGGTGAATGGCATTGATTGATTTTTGTATGTTGAACCAAACTTGCATCCCTGGAATGAATCCACTTTGTCATAGTGAATGATTATCTTTATATATTTCTGGATACAATTTGCCAAAATTGTGCTAAGGATATTTATGTTTACCAGAAACATCACTTCATAGTTTTATTTTATTGTGCAGTCCATGTTTGGTTTTGTGGCTCAGGTACTCTCAGCTTCTTAAAATGTGCTTATGCCCCCCCCCCCCGGTGGCACAACTTGTTAGGACACAGCACTGCAAGCTGGCCACAGAAGCTTCAGTTTGAGTTCAATCCCCCGCCTTGGAGGTGAACCACATGGCGCAACAGACCTCTCCTGACCTGCCTGCTGCTCCCCTCAGCAGTGTACTTCGTTGATCTGCCTGTTCTGCTCCCCACTCTGTCTCTGGTGAAGCCTTTCACTGCCCCTGTACCTCTAGCTTGTACCCCAGTTCTGTATGAATACATAAATGAATCTTTAAAAAAAAGTTTAAAAAATCAAATTGTAAATATTCTTTTTAAAAAATGTGTTTATGAACTTTCCCCATCTTTCTTTCTTTCATTTACATTTTTTATCAAGATAACATTGGTTTAATTTTATTGACAGTATTTTGAAAATATGTAATCTCCCTTTCATGTGTTGTTACCATAGAGTACCTACCACCAAATCACCCACAGTCCACTAACACATTCCATTATGAATCATTCTCAGCTCCTTCTTGTCCCCCCATCACAACTCCTCCTTTTGATGTTGCAGTTGTATAGTAAGATTTCAAAAGTTAGTTTTTGAATAAGATTTCATCTGATACTTTGGTTTGTTTCTCAATTTGTCCTTCTTCTGACTTATGTTATTTAGCACATTCTCTTCCAGATCCATCTATGTTGCCACAATGGGCATGAGTTTATCATTTTTGATGACCAAATAGTATTTCATCTACTTTGAGTGTTTGTGTTTTTTCCATATCTTGTCTGTTGTAAATAGTGCTACAATCGACATGAGAGTGTGGTTTTCTTATGAAAATAGTGTTTATGTATTTGGGTAGATACTTAGGAGTGGAATTGCTGAATATCATATGGCAGGTCCATTTTCAGTTTTTTGAGAAATATACAGGAAGTTTTCCATAAGGACTAGACTGGTCTATTTTCCTACTAACTGTATAAGAAGGTAATGTTTTCTCCACACCCTCACCAGCACTTGTTTATGTTCCTTTTTTTTAAAGATTTATTTATTCATTCATATAGAACAGGGGTACAGGCCAGAGGTGCAGGGGCAGTGAGAGGATTCACCAGAGAGAGTGGGGACCAGAGCAGGCTGAATGATGGCTGTGTGGATTTGTCTCTAGAAATAAAGAAAACAAAAGAGAATATAAACAAACTGGGACTATATAAAACTTAAAAACTTATGCACAACAAATGGAGCTGTAATGAAAGTGAAAAGCCAACTGAATGAAGGACTATATTTGTACATACATCTGACAAGATTGTGATATCAAGAATCTACGAAAAATTCACAAACTCAACTAAAAGCAAACTAATAACGTGATCAAAAATGAACAGAAAAGATAGACACTTCTATATAGAAGATATACAGATGGTCAATAAGCACATGAAAAAATATGCTCACTGCTGAGGGGAGCAGTGAGCGTGTCAGGAGTGGTCTGCCACACCATATGGGTCACCTCCAGGGCAGGGGATCGAACTCATGCTGAAGTGGCTTTAGCTTCTTAGTGCTGTGCTTTAAACCACTACACCACCAGGGGGAGCCCTGTTCTTAATATATGCAGTTCCCGCTGGTGTGAAATGGTATCTCACTGTGGCTCTGATTTGCATTTCCCTGACCAATAAGTGATATGAATATTTTTTCATGTGCTTATTGACCATCTGTATATCTTCTATATAGAAGTGTCTATCTTTTCTGTTCATTTTTGATCACGTTATTAGTTTGCTTTTAGTTGAGTTTGTGAATTTTTCGTAGATTCTTGATATCACAATCTTGTCAGATGTATGTACAAATATAGTCCTTCATTCAGTTGGCTTTTCACTTTCATTACAGCTCCATTTGTTGTGCATAAGTTTTTAAGTTTTATATAGTCCCAGTTTGTTTATATTCTCTTTTGTTTTCTTTATTTCTAGAGACAAATCCACACAGCCATCACTGAAGCTTATGTTGTGAAGTGTTTTGCATGCTATTCTTTATGTGTTTTATGTTTCAGGTTTTACATCCAAGTCTTTTTTTTCCCCGCCATTCAGGGATGATATAGCTATGGGGTTTTTTTATATGATATGAGATAGTGATTTAAATTCATCCTTTTGCATGTGGCACCACTTATTGAAGGTGTTTTCCTTTTTCCAGTACATATTTCTGGCTCCTTTGTCATCTGTTAACTATATGTGTTGGTATGGTTTTATTGCTCTTCTCTCAATTTATGTGTCCACTTCTGTTACAGTTCCATGATATTTAGTTGTTATGGCTTTTTAGTACAGCTTCAGGTCTAAAAGTGATACCACACTTGTCTGTCAGGATTGTTATGGCTATTTGGAATCTTTTGTGGCTCCATATGAATTTCAGTAAATTTTGTTCTATTGATTTGAAGAATGTCATTGAAATGTTGGTGTGGATTGCATTGAGTCTGTATTTTGCTGTGAATAAGATGGCTATATTGACAATTAGTTTCTTCCCATTCATCCGAAGGAAATAACTTTTCATTTCTTTGTGTCTAATTCATTTTCTTTTAGCAAAGTCATAGTTTTACTTGTAAGTTCACATCTCATCTCCTTTGTTAGGTTTACTGTTGTGTTTTTTTTTTTTTTTTTGGTAGGGTGATTGTAAATGGAATCATTCTCATAATTTCTTCTTCTAGCTCATTATTTTCATAATGATATGTAACTGAATATAAATTGAGTTTGTAACTTGCCACTTTGCTGAACTGATTTATTGTTTTAATTGCTTTTTCAGTGGAGTTTTAAGGATTCTCTTTGTATATTATCATGTTGTATAAAAATGATAGTCTTACTTCTTTTGAAATTTGTATTTCCTTTTTATCTTTCTCTTGTTTCATTCTAACTGCTATTTACAAATGTATGCTAAATAGCAGTGGTGAGAATGGGCGTCCTTGTTTTCTGCATTTCTTAGTGCTAAATCTTTCAGTTCTCCAACATTGAAAATGTTAGCTGTGGGTTTGTCATATATGGTGTTTATTATGTTAAGATATACTCATTTATTCCTAGTTTTTTTGAGGTTTTGATCGTAAATGGATGTTGAATATTAGCTAATGTGCTTTCAGTATCTATTGATAAAAACATAAAAGTTGGTCAACACACATAAGAAATATTCATTATCACTTATCATTAGTGAAATTAAAATCAAAATTACAATGATATCTGCAAATAATTCATACTACACAACAACAACAACACACAAAAAGACCCAAATCAAAAAGTGAGCAGAAGACATAGATATTCTCAATTAGGTTGGAAGCAACCTAAATCCTCATTGACAGAGCAAGGAATTAAGATGTGCTGTATATGTACATTACAGAATACTATTCAATTATTAAAAATAAAAGGTGAACTCTTGCCATTTCTGACAACATGCGTGGAACTATAGGGAATTATTCCATTTAAAATGAGTGGGAATAATAATGGCAAATATCAGATAATTTCACTCATGCAAAATATAGAGAAAACTATCATAAAAGGACTGACAAAGCTAACCCAAAACAAATCTTAGAAATATGGCTGCAGAATTGAGGCTACTAGAGCTTGGGATGAGGGTCAAAAGATGGAAGAAATCTAATGGCCTAGGTTTAATGCCTGTGGTTTTGTTGATGAAGGGGATGGTATGGTAACATACATCTGAGGAGGTATGTGTGAACCTATTCCCCATAATAATGTACAGTGCTTTAAACTAATGTTACTTCAGTAAAGAAAAAAAAACATAAGAATATTCTCATTGTCACTAAATTATGAACTCAAAAATTGTTAAGATGATAAATTCTGATAGTATGTTTTACAAAACTGAAAAGTGAATCATAAAATTTAGAGTTATAATATTTATTTTATTTAGTGTCTAGGTCAGATTAAATAGATATATAATCAGTGAATATGGTGTTTGTGTATTTTCCCTGTATGAGACATATGTTCAGTAAACAGAAAGATTTGTCTGAGACTTTCTGCCAAGTACATGATACTTCTACCCTATTTCAAGGCGTAGTAACAGAAAATGTGTTGCTTGCACTGTTATATGTGCTACATAAAACCCTAAATAGACTGAATTGTAAATATGTAGCAAATGCATAAATTCACATTCTACGGATTCCTTATAAATTAATACAATCCACATCAAGGGCACCCACCATAAACAGATACATAGACCAAAATATATATAAAGTTGTTATATGTGTTTTATTTACTCTCATGCTTTTTTAATTCAACAGTGAGTTAGTTCATGAGACAAGTAATGTTAAGCTTTTTCATAAAATTATTCTTATTTTTCTAAAAAATACCTTACAAATTATAGCTATAACCTTGTTTGAATATATATATAACAACTTTATAGATTAAATACTAATTTTTTATTTAAATGTTGAAGATAAGATAATGTGGTTTATTAACAAATTAGCAAGAACCCATTCAACTTTATAAGCTGATTAAGCTTTTCCCACTTTGGTCACTTTCTCAGTTTAGGAAGTACAATCTAATCAACACAACTTAAACTTTGCTTGATAGTTATTTTTATCAAACTACCTTCAGGATTATTATTCCGAGCATAAGTTGCATAAGTAATCATGACTCAGGATAAAGTACTTGGAAAGTGAGAAAAAGAATTGTTGCTGAATGGAAAAAAAATTACTACAGAAATGCCATTTATACTCTTCAAGACAAACTGTTACTCTTCAAGACAAACTGTTTTCTTGATTTTTTTTTCTCTTTGTCTAGGTAATAAAGTCTTTGCAATATTTTGTTCAGTCATCCCAAATCCCATTCAAGAGAGCAGCAAATTTACTTTTACAGTGAAGTACAAACAACTCATACAGCTGAAACTTAATTGGGAAGACTGAAACATGTGTCTGTGACAAGGTTGCAAATATAAATCTCGATTCTCTTCTTCCACTCGTGCTGACACGTTACTATGAACTGTAACTAACAACGTGTGATAGAATGCACTTCAAATGCCAGTTGTCCTTGAATCTTTCCTCATGCAAAATGTTTTCAGATTTAGAAATACTCAGCTATGCTTCAACCAACTGCTTTAGGAATCTGACTGGAAATGTCTAATGGATTTTAATATATGAATCAGATTCACGGACTACAAATGTACTTTTTATATATAATACAATAACAAAAAAATGTTCTATATTTGATTTTTATTCTAGCGTCTTCTCACTCTTAATATTCAACAAATTTTTAAAATTTAAAGATGCTCTTTTTTACCCCTATAAACTTTTGCTTAGCAAAGGGAACTCCATTCAAATTTATTTTACAGCTGTTCAAAATTTCTAATTTTTGATGTAATAAAAAGATCACTAGTCTAGAATGATTATATTGCAATGACCCCAATCTTATTTTATGTGTAGGCAGGAATTATTTTAACACTTTATTCATAATCTTAAAGAAAATATATACACATTAATTGGAATAGGGACGCTTAATATATTTACATAAACCAATGAAATGTTGGTTTGATTCAATATTAGTCAGATTCAGTCTTTACTGCCCTCCTAGTCCAGTGCTAAATGATCACTGGGTCAAATAAAACACAGGACTCTGTTGTGTTTGGTCCTTATTTCATCCAACTCCAACATAATGGTCAGAATTAGATAATATGGGATTTATTCTCTTTGATTTATGATGTTATTTTAATGCAATATTTCTAAATGAGAAAAACACAGTCCCGAGTTAATTAACCATAGAAGAAAAGATCATAGATGTGCCTAAAACTTAAATCATCTCTCTCTCTCTCTCTCTCTCTCTCTCCCTCTCTCTCCCCCTCTCTTTCCCTCTCTCTCTCTATCATCTTGGCGCTGAGCAAGTTCCGGGTTTCCTCTTCCTCGCGCCCCGCCCGCCCGCACGCCCTACCGCAGCTACATCCTTTTCCTCCCTGGGTCTGTCTGTCCTGCACAGAGTAATCCCCGTCCATCTGTCCGCTCTCTGCCCGTCTGCAGCGCATCTGCCCGTCTCTTCTGACTCCGCCCCGCATCTGTCCGGAACCACCTCGCGTCAGAGCTGGCCCAGTGCGCGTCTGCCACTCAGTCCCTCCGGACCTGCGGCGAATCTCAGGCTGCCGAAATCACCGCGCGTCATTCGGTCCGTACCCAGTGGGCATCTTGGGTATCTGGGCGGTCTCGGGGCCCCGCGCATGTGTCTGTCTGTCTGTCTTTCTGTGCGATCTGCCGCCTCAGCCTGCCTGCGGGCCCCAACACACCAAGTCCCGTCTGCCCTTTAGCTGACGCTGAGTTTGTGTGCCGGCCTTACTCTGCTGCGAGCCCTCCTGAGACCGGCCCGGCAGCCGGCGGAGGAATACACGTTCCGTTCCGTCGGAGCCTTCGTGGTATCATTTTAAGTCAGCAGGAGCTGAAGGCCTGTATTTGTGCAGAAAACCGGTCTCAAGGCCTCTGTCGGCAATGCTAGACCTGGGAAGCCAGTCAGCTGCTTCATGATTTCTTACAATTGCACGGGGAAAAGGAAATTTCTTTCCTACAACTGGCTTTGCAACTGATGTTAAATCTGAATGGGTGGAAATTACAAATCCCCTTAGGGAGAAAGATTCGCTTTGGGGTGCTTTTTTTTTTTTTCTAATGCGTTTATTCTGAGCTTGCTGACAGCTGTTTCTAAACTTCATTTTTTCAGCCTCAACGGTGATTCTGAGTCTGCTTTTAGCTTCCCTGGCCTTGGCTTTTTCTGCTCCTGAACAGCTGCTTGGCCCATATCTTAGAGAAAGCAGTCTTTTTTTTTTCTCTCCCAAGAGAGGTTCTTTTCTGTGTTCAGAGAAATGGGGAGTGGGGAGCCTAATCCTGCTGGCAAGAAGAAGAAGTATCTCAAGGCTGCCCTTTACGTGGGTGACTTAGACCCAGATGTCACTGAGGACATGCTGTATAAGAAGTTCAGGCCTGCTGGCCCTCTGCGCTTCACCCGAATCTGCCGTGACCCAGTGACCCGCAACCCCCTGGGCTATGGCTACGTTAACTTCCGCTTTCCTGCAGATGCTGAGTGGGCCCTGAACACTATGAACTTTGATTTGATTAATGGGAAACCATTCCGCCTTATGTGGTCTCAGCCAGATGACCGTTTAAGAAAGTCTGGAGTTGGAAACATATTCATCAAAAACCTAGATAAGTCCATAGACAACAGAGCCCTTTTTTATTTATTTTCTGCTTTTGGTAACATTCTTTCCTGCAAAGTCGTATGCGATGACAATGGCTCAAAAGGTTATGCTTACGTGCACTTTGACAGCCTGGCCGCTGCCAATAGGGCCATCTGGCACATGAATGGAGTGCGACTCAACAACCGCCAAGTGTATGTTGGCCGATTCAAATTTCCAGAAGAGAGGGCAGCTGAAGTCAGAACCAGGGACAGAGCAACTTTCACTAACGTTTTCGTTAAAAACTTTGGAGAAGACATGGACGATGAAAAACTGAAGGAAATTTTCAGTGAATATGGGCCAACTGAGAGTGTTAAGGTAGTGAGAGATGCCAATGGAAAATCCAAAGGGTTTGGATTTGTGAGGTATGAGACACATGAGGCTGCCCAAAAGGCTGTGCTAAACCTGCATGGGAAGGCCATGAATGGTAAAGTCCTGTATGTAGGGCGAGCACAAAAGAAAATTGAACGTTTGGCCGAGCTAAGGAAAAGATTTGAAAGACTGAGATTAAAAGAAAAAAGTCGGCCTCCTGGGGTGCCTATCTATATTAAGAATCTGGACGAGACCATTGATGATGAAAAGCTGAAGGACGAATTTTCTTCCTTTGGATCAATTAGCAGGGCCAAAGTGATGGTGGAAGTGGGGCAAGGCAAAGGGTTTGGTGTCGTCTGCTTCTCCTCTTTTGAAGAAGCAACCAAAGCAGTAGATGAGATGAATGGTCGCATAGTAGGCTCCAAGCCCCTGCATGTCACCCTGGGCCAGGCCAGGCGCAGGTGGTAAAAATAAGAATACGCAATTTATTTCAGCCTTAAGCTGGTGCCTACTTAGTTTGGGCTACTTTGTGATAAGAGATTATTTTATGCCCATTCACAGTTTTTTGGTTTGTTTTGGTTTTTTTGGTTTTTTTTTTTTTTTTGGAATGGAAAGGAATACTTTCTTCTGAAGAAAGTGAAACTAGAAAACCGTGTTCATTTTGGTGAAGAACATAATTTTTAATTGTGAAATTGTCATTTTTGTACTATTTTTTGATATGATATTCTTGGGAAAATGTGGAATAAATTTTATTCCTTCACATATTTTTTTTTCTTAAACCTGTCAAGGTGAGGTCATAGATTGAATATATTTACGTCCTTTCAGTAATAGTACTAAATTTAATTACTTCTATAAAAATAGTCTCAAAATGTTTCTTCTGAGTCTATCACAGTGAAAACTTCTAACTTGGTATCTGAAGCATCAATACAATGGGGAGAAATGTATGTGACACATTAACACTTGTGCATAATTTCAACTTAAATTATTATTTAAAGTGAATATTCTTTTAAAATGTGATCTTCCTGACTATTTATTAATGTTTTTTTTTTTCCTGTTAATATACTGTGTGCATATCTCAGACTGGATAATGGTTTTGACTAATGTTGGAAATTTTCTTTATAAACTTCACATCAAGAGAAGTAAACACATAGTTTTTTTCTCATAAGTACTTCAGAAAATTAACACTTTAGACACTGATATTTGAATTATGTGACATCTTAAAAATCTCTTCTGAAAGATTTGATATTTAAGGAGAGTTAACACTTTAGACACTGATATTTGAATTATGTGACATCTTAAAAATCTCTTCTGAAAGGTTTGATATTTAAGGAGAGTCTGAAGGGTACTATTGGCACTAATTTTACATAACTCCATGATACATATTTCTGGACCATATTAAACTAACTAGATGGATATCTGCACTGAAATGTCTTTTCAAATAATTTAAATATTTTACCTTCAGCCTTTACTGTCAAAATAATGGTATTGAAAAACTGCTTTGAAGAACATCTATTGAACTTGCCATTATACCTATTTTTTAAATCGGGCTAGAACTTGCCATTATATCTTTTTTTTAAATCCATAATATGAAAACTATTAATCCAGTATGATTCTCTTATGTCTGTCTGTTTGGAAGTTCTGACAAAATGTTATTTTCTATATTGCAGCTATATTATTTAGCCCATAATTTCTAGATTACAGATTTTCTGTATTTCATTTACAGGTCCCTCTCCTCCCCAACCATCTACTTTCTATCCATATTATAATTACCTTTATGTTTCCTTTGGAGTGCCTTTTTTTTTTTTTAAATATAAGCCAGTTCCAATTTATTTTGGAAGTTGAAAAATAAATAACTAATTGGTATAAGATTTAAATAATGCTTTGAAAATAGTATTCACTTACACCATAGATACAACCATAACTAAATGTGTTATCTCTATCCTCAGTTGTTTTTTTACCTTTTATAGAAACATTTGATTTAATTCATGATACAATATAAAGATATAATTTTGTTAACACTTTTGTTAGCTATTTCCCTTAAGATAATGAGAATAAGCTCTTTATACATAATTGTTTACTACAGATTTCACATATATTCATTATCAAATATTTTAAATGGAAATTGTTTTTTATTGAAATAGACATTATACATGTTCGTTGTAATGTACACAATGCAAAATTTATAAAGTGGTAAAATTCCCATAATTCAAAGATAACTGCTATTAAAATTTTCATTGTATGCATAGCCATCCATGCCTTCTGTCCATATAGACACACTGTTTTACAAACAAAAATGACAGTATATTGTATGTATTGTTATGGGTCATATTTTAATTTTAAAATAAAACAATCATCTTTTCATGTTAATAAATATCAATCGATATCATCATTTAATATAGTACAACATATTACATAGATTTGCTAAACTTACATAAGCAGTTCATTATTGAATACTATTTATATGTTTTCCATTTGTAAGCAATACTATGATGAACATCCTTGCTTAAAAAGAGCCCATTTTTCTTAGTGAGCTTGAGAAAAAACATGAATGACATGTAAATACTAAAATCTACTAGAAAAATTTAAATGCACATTAAACTGATATATGGATCAATATTTTGGAAAATGTTCAAGAAAACTTCATTTATAATGAAAAAAATGAAAGCTGAAACTAAGGTGAGATGACTTTCTATGTTTTGAAGACTACTTCTTTTATATCATTGTGATCATGAAAATTATGCAACATCAAATAAAACAATAGTTTTGATAATTATTTATAACATAAATTCTTTTTCCATCTCACTTATTACCAGTTTAAATTTAAATTTATATGCCTTAATTTTTAGTTTTAACCTAAAACCTTTACACACCTTATGATTTAATATAAACTTCTAACTATTTCTAGAAGATTAAAAAATTTCAAGCATAATACACTAATACATTTAGTGAAACCAAGTATTAAAACATTACTATTTTCAAAAGCTTAGACAATACAAAGAAGGAATTCTTAAAATATAAATGAGTACAGATAAAATACACATGGTAGAATCCTGCAAAAACAGACAAAATTGGTAAAATTGGGGAAAATTAAAAGAAAGATAATTTATATTTGAAAGCCTATAGCAGGATCATTACTTTTACTTTTCATTTTTAGCTTCAATTAATTGAATTTTGTGACTTACATTTTTATGATATTTTTTTCATTAAGGTAACTTTGATTTACAACACTATACATGATACCACGCCACACCCACCACAAAAGCACCCACTATCATCCACAATGAACACCTCATTCATTGCGCTCCCTCCTGCCTTTGCTTTCCACCATTCCTTCTCACACTTATAGCTTAGTTTTTACAGTCATATATCTAAGGTTTTTGATTATGTTTCGTCTTGATGCTTTGTTTCTCTATATTCCACTTATGAGCAGAACCACCCAGTATTTGTCCTCTTCCTTTTGACTTATTTCCTGAGCATGATACCTTCTAGCTCTATAAATTTTGTCACAAATGGAAAGAGTTCAGCTTTTCACAGTTGAGTTGCATTTGATTGTATTGTATGTGTGTATATATGTATATGTATGTATGTGTGTGTGTCTGTGTCCTTGGCCACTTAGGTGACTTGAATAACTTGGTTATTTAAAGAGTGCTGCAATGGACACAGGGATGCATATAATCCTTTACATTAGTGGTTTTGCTTTCTTCAGGAAGATACCCAGGAGCAAAAATAATGGTCGTATGGTAGATCTACATTAATATTTTGAGACATCTCCATACATTTTCCGTAAGAGCTGGACCAGTTATACATTTCCAACAACAGTGCACAAGGACTGCACATAATCCCTAGCATGTTGTTAGTGTACTTCTTGATATGGGCCTTTTTCCACAGGTTTGATGTAGTATCTCATTGTGGATTTGATTTTAATTTCCTTGATTCTAAGTGCTGATAAGCACTTTATCATGTGTCTGTTGTCCACTTATTTGTCTTCCTTGGTGAGGTATCTATTTAGATTTTTGTCGGCTTTTTCGTTTGGGTTATTAGCTTTATTTTGGTGAGTTATGTGATTTATTTGTAGATCTTTGGTATTAGCCCCTTTCAGATGTAGTCTGTGCAAGTGTTTTCCCATTCAGTAGGGTGTCTTTTTGTTTTAGTGATAGTTTATTTCACTGTTTAAAAGCTTTTTTTAGTTTGATGTAGTCCCATTTGTTTATTTTTGCTTTCCTTTATCTTGTCATAGGAGTCAAGTCCCAAAATATATCACTAATTCCAAGGTTTGGAGTATTTTGCTACTTTCTTCTGTATATTTTATGGTTTCAGATCCTATATCTAAATCTTTACTTTGCATTAATTTTTGTATACAAAGTGTTAGATTGTGATCTAGATTTATTTTGCTTCTGACTCTCTAGTTTCCCCAACATCACTTATTGAAAAGAATATCCATTCTCCAATGGCACCTTTGTCATAGATTAATTATCCATATAAATATGGGTTTTTTTTTCTAGAATCTCATTATAATCCATTGGGCCATGTGTCTTTTTATCCGGTAACATACTATTTTGACTCTTATAGCTTTGTAGGGTAGTTTAATATATGTGTCAATTTCTTTTTAGTGTCATAATTTTCATTGCAAAAGCCCTTCACTCCCTTTATTAAATTTACTTTTAAGTACTTAATACTTTATGATGTGATAGTAATGGGGATTGTTTTCTTGATTTCTTTTTCTTCTATTTCATATCTTTTTCACATGGGAGCTCAACTTATTGTTATATATTGACTTTGTAACCTGCCACTTTAATGAACTGATTTGTTTTTAACATTTTTTTGAGTCCTTAGGGTTTTCTCTGTACATTAGTATGTTGTGTGCAAATTGTGATTGAGTGATAGCTTTTCTTCTTCTTTCCCAATATGGAGTCACTTTCTCTTTCCTTATTGCTCTAGCTAAGACTTTCAATATTATGCTGACAGTAGTAGTGAAAGTGAACTTGCTGTTGTATATGAGGTCTTAGAGGAAAATCTTTCAGTTGAAATTGAGAATATGGTTTTGTCAAATATGACTATTATTATGTTTAGATCTATTCCTGCTTATTGAGGGTTTTTATCATAAATGAATGTTGAATCTTATCAATGCTAATGCTACATATAGTTTTTTTTTTTAGGACTGTTTTTCATTTATTTTTACTGAGACAACCTTGATTTGCAATGTTATATATGATTAAAAGGTAGTCGTCACAACTTTCAGGTTTGTTTCCACACCTGCTGCCAAAGCACCCATTGTCTTCTACCATTGTTTGTTGTGTCCCCTCCCCTCTCTGTTCTTCCCCAGTCTGGTAATCTCAATTGTACAGTCAGATTACTAGGGCTTATGTAATTTTGTTTTAGTTAATTATATTAGTCAATTCTCAGATGTTGATCCATCCTTTCTTTGCTTCCTGGAAATAAATCCCACTTAGACATTATATATGACCCTTTTAGCACATTTTTTAAAATTGTTTACTGAGATTATATTGACAATTCTTGCATCTCTGCATCAGGAATATTGGCATGCAGATTTTATTTTTGTGATATCCTTGCCTGATTTGGTAACTGGATAATGATGCCTCATAAAATGTATTTGAAATCATTCCCTCTTCCTTGGTCTCTGTAATAATTTGAGAAGGATAGTTTTAGTTTGGTTTTGATGGTTTGGGAAAACTTATTTGCAAAACTATGTGGTACTGGCTTTTACTTTGGGAAGATTTGATTACTACTTCAAATTTTTACTTGTAATTGGTCTGTTCAGGTTTTTCATTTCCTCCTTACTCAGTCTTGGAAGGTTTTATACCTCTAAGAAATGTTTATTTGTTTCAGGTTATTCAATATATTTCCACGTAGTCTTCTTGGTATCTTATAATGCTTTATTTCTGAGATATCTCTTGTAAGTATACCAGTTCCATCTCTGATTCTATTTATTACAGTTTTCTCTCTCTTTTTCTTTGTAAGTGCAGGTTTGTCTTTTGTTAATTTTTTTCCCAAAGAGTCAGTATTTGGTTGTCTTTTGGACTATCTTTTTTTAATTCTATTTCATTTATTTCTTCTCTATATTTCACTCTATTTTTTCTTTCTTCTATTGACTTATTGTGTTGCTTGTCCTTCCTTTTCTATTTCCTTAAGGTTAAAGATTACATTATTTAATCTTTTTCTTGTTTGTTGATATGAAACTCTACCAGTTTGTATCCAAAGACAAAACAACTGAGTACCTTAAGTCATAAAAAAAAAGATTTTAAAAAGTCAGTGTTTATTTTCTAGTACAAGATAATTACTAAAAAAAAATTGCAAAGTTCTAGTATTGATGGTCAGCTTAAGAACCAACCATTTAATACAAGGCCATTTTTTCTGTATTTTATTTAAGCTTTTCAAGGTAGTTACTTGTATACACTTCAAAAATGTGCAGGGAGAAGAAAAATAAGAACATTGTTTTGGGATTACAAACCAAAATATTTAAAGTTTGTTTGGGGAAGGTTTTTCCATATAGGAAATGTTACTCATATTGGTGCCTTTCTCATATCTATGGCTAAGGGGAGAGTGATTACTTTAACCCAGTGAAAAGAAGAATAAAATAATACATTATTGAAGTATAAATGTACATAACATTCTGGTGTACAATATGATACAATATTTGTCTGTGTTAAGAAATGATTACCACAATAAGTCTAGCATATATATCACATAAGCAGTTACAAGACCTAAAACCATAAACTATGTAGAAGAAAACATAAGGCAATACATTCCACAAGACTGGACTCAGTTATGAACCTTAGGACATCACCTACAGCAAAAGAACCTACAGTAAATGAACCAAAAGCAAAAAGTAAACAAATAAAAGCACATTAAACAAAAATTGTTTTTCAAAGCAATAAAAACTATTCTTAATATGAAAATACACCCTACTGAATGGGAGAAAATATCCGTACATTATACATCTGAAAAGAGGCTAATATTCTAGAACTAAACAGGATTGATAGGCATTAACAACAACACCAACACAAATAAAAGAAAAATGGGCAGAAAAATCTAAATAGACAATTCTCCAAAGAAGACATGCAGGTGGTCAATAGGCAGATGATAAAGAAATTCATCATCACTTATCATCAGAGAAATGAAAATCAAATCTAGAATAAGATATCATCTCACACCTGTGAGAATGGTCCATATCAGAAAGAATAGGAGCAACAAGTTTTGGTGAGCATGTGGAGATAAATGTATCCACAAAAACTGTTGGTGAGACTATATAATGGCCCATCTCTGTAGGAAACAGTATGAAGTCACAAAATATCAAAAATCCCAAAATGTCAAAAATAAATTAATTTTATGACTCAGCAATTCCCCTATATCCATATAAAAATATGAGAAAAAAACACTAATTTGAAGAGACATAGGCACTTCTATGTTCACGGCAACACTATTTACAATAGCCAACTTATTGAAACAACTGAAATCCCCAGGAGCAGATGAGTAGATTAAGATGTGGTCTATGCATACAATGGACTATTATGCAGTATGGAAAGCTATTCATCCATTTCTACTGACACTATCTTACACATGTGACCCATAATTGCCCTTTCCTGGGGAGATAGATAACTTTCCCATTCCCCATGTGTATTAATCTGTATTCTGATCTATACACAACTCTATTGATCTTGCTAAAGCAAAGGCATACATGATGTTTTCCCTGGACACTTGGTGTCATTAGGCACACACAAGAAATATCACATGTGCTAAGCGGGGTATAAGAAGATCTCAGTTGTGGAAAGAGGAGGTGATGTGAGGATCCAGGGGAGTGGTGGATTCTGCCTCCAACTAAAATTCAGTTCACGGACTATGGTGTCAAGGACCCTTGTATGCAAGTTGCCCTGAATAAACTTTAAGTGTGGGAGAAAAAAAAAGAAAAGAGATTCACACTTGCCCTTTGGACAATATAGATGTAACTGAATGGGATTATGCTAAGTGAAATAAACTGGAAGGAGAAAAGGAGAAAAACAAATACTGGATGGCTTTGCTCATATGTGGATAATAGAGAAACAAAACACAAATCAGGCAGCATCAAACTAAAAACAAACCCTATAAATGTTACTGTAAAATTGAGGCTATGAGAGGAAGAGGGGGATGTTGGTGGTTAAAGGGAGGGAGTGGGCACATAGAACCATATTAGAAGACTATAGATGCTTGGATGGTGGTTGTGGCATGCTACCATTTATCAGCAAAGGTGGATCCCATATTTCTGAATCACATATAATGTAAACAAAATCATCTTAAAAAATAACATAACATAAAATTTTCTCCAAAAAAGTGTAATACACATTCAAAGTATGAAATGAAAATAAAAGTAGAAAGTCTAAGAGAAGAAATTCGAAAGTATCTTCCAAAATGGCATTTTTTTTGCATGCATTCATGTGTGAATGTGTGAGAGGAGAAAATCCAGGGGAATATGGCTTGTACAGAATAGACACAAAATAGTTCATGCGTATGATTTGAGTAGTCTTTAAAAAATTCTATTGAATAAAGATTAAATACATCAATGACTAAATAAATTAGGTAAATTATTTATTATATATTCTTGTAGAAGATTAAAATATGCAAGACAAACCCAACAACTCTGATAAATAAATCAACTAATAGATATTCTTAAAAAATGAATATTTTAGGCCCTCCCTGGTGGCGCAGCGGGTTAAAGAACATCACTGAGAAGCTAAAGCCACTTGCGCATGATTTCGATTCCCGCCAGCCTCGGAGGTGACCACATGGCGCGGCAGACCTCTCCAGACCCGCCCGCTGCTCCCCTCAGCAGTGTACTTCGTCGATCTGCCTGTTCTGCTCCCCACTCTGTCTCTGGTGAAGCCTCTTGCCACCCCTGAGCCTCTGACCTGTACCCCAGTTCTGTATACACAAATAAATATTTTTTAAATGAATATTTTAAATATTTTACTCAAAACTGTCACTTTTCTACATGACAGTATGGATTAAACAAATTAAGAAAAATCAACCTGATTTAGTCACTTTCTCACCTGGTAAAATTTGATTAAGTAAAGATTAAGAAAAAATACAGCTTTTCAAGTTTGAGTAAACAGACACCTTCACTTACCTGAGGGACTAATTTCAAGAGACCCACCAGATTCCAGTTTTTCCTTCTTTCTTTCAATTTCTTAACTTTAATTTGAGGGATATTTGGTTGGCATGGCACTTAGCAAGATGTAGTTATATTTAGAGATCAGAAAGACAGCATGCTCACTGCCCAGGAGGCTGATTATACCAATCAAGAACAGGTAGTCCAGATATCAGTTCAGGTGAAATGGCTGAAAGAACACCTGCTTTCATTTGGGACTTGAGTCATGTTACCTTGAAATATAAAGCAGTTTCTTCCAATTGGTTGCCAAAAGATTCTCTACATGGCAAAATTTCTAATTTACTCGAGAAAGTAAATACTGATATTTCAAATTCTGTGTAGAAAATTGCACAATAACTTATAAATTAGGAAAAAATCAGAACTTGTTAATCACTAACTCAGATTTGGAAAAGAACCAGAATAATGCATGACAAATACATAGAATCTTGAGAGGAAACATATGTAAGGAGAGAAAAGATAGATACAGCACTTATTCAATTCACAAAACACATGATTGTTGGGGAGTCCAGTGAAAAAATCAGTAATGGTGCTAAATCAAATGAGTCCAGATGACAAACTGTTCAGTTGTTCAGTGTAGGTTATTTTTATTCTATAAGACCAAAACAGTGCTTAACATCAACTTTTGTTTTAAAATTAAAGAACGCTCGGCCCTCCCTGGTGGCGCAGCGGGTTAAAGCACTGCACTGAGAAACTAAAGCCACTTCCTCATGAGTTCGATTCCCGCCTGCCCCGGAGGTGACCACATGGCGTGGCAGACCTCTCCTGACCCGCCCGCTGCTCCCCTCAGCAGTGTACTTGTCGATCTGCCTGTTCTGCTCCCCGCTCTGTGTGTGGTGAATCCTCTCACCCTCCGCATCTCTGGCCTGTACCCCAGTTCTGTATGAATAAATAAATAAATCTTTAAAAAAAAAATAAAAGAACGCTCATATTAAAATCAATTTGCATTTGATTTCCTCTTGTTTATCCACAATTCCAAATGATATCAAAGGAGAAAACTTATTTTGTACTTTTCAACAAACAAAAACACAAATGACTAGCAATCTTATTATAGTGCATTCCTAACTGAACCGTGCTCAAAACTAGAAGACAATATAAATCATTATTACTAAATTGACAATAATTTTGATGGTAAAAAATTTAAGTCCAAATCTCTTAAAGTTCCCCTATATCTGTCTTTTGTCTTACATTCAAAAAAGTAAGAAGTTATTTACTGTTTGTTTCAGTTTGTGGTGTTAATGTACAGGTGCTATTACTTTACCATAAAGAAAAGTTATACTGATACAAGGTTAAGTCAAAAACTATAAGTGCAACTAAAATGCGGTTGTCAACTCTCCTTTGGCACTGACCATAGAAGACAAAATGGCGCCACAGCAGTCAGATCCTGAGGGGGAATGTATGAAACTATGCAGAAATAATTTTTTACTTTCTGACTTATTCCACTTAACATAATGACCTTAACTTCTACCCATATTGATGCAAAAGACACAATTTTATCTTTTTATATCAAGGTAGTATTCCATTGAGTACACGTCTCACAATTTCTTTATGCAATCACCCATTGATGGACATGAGTCAATTCCAAGTCTTGGCCATTATAAATAATGCTGTGTGTCCTGTGAATAGGGGTGCAGAAATATCTTTATATTAATTATATTCTTCAAATACTTAGAACTGTATCCTGTGGTATTTCCATTTTTTTGTCATTTAAAGGATACTAAGATTTCTAAGAGATCAATTACTACAATTAATTACCTGCAGAGCAGCCTAGGATTTAATAGATCGATTCAAAACATAGCAATCCCTTGTCTTTTGTATCAATATAAGTTAACAATCATTTAAAGATCCAAATCCAAGAAGATCACAAATGACCCTACTTAAATCTTCTTATTTAGTATACTTTAAATGTACATAAAATCTAAAGAACATCTTTTTCAAAACCTCCTTATCACCACTCAGCTTTATTAAATCTTTATATTTTCTTCATATATATTTTTAATTAAAAAAATAACAATATATTGTTATTGTATTGATACAATATATTGTACCAATATATTGATACAGGCTGTGCAGTTATCACTGGTCTACTTCCTCTTTCTCACCAATGATAACTATTTTCATTCTAGCTTTATTATTTACAAACATGTTTTTTACACTAATTTTTAAAAAAACATTTATTTATGCATACAGAACTGGGGTATAGGCCAGAGGTTCAGGGGCAGTGAGAGGATTCACCAGAGACAGAGTGGGGAACAGAACAGACAGATCAACGAAGTACACTGCTGAGGGGAGCAGCGGACGGGTCAGGAGAAGTCTGCCGCACCATGTGGATCACCTCTGGGGTGGGGATCGAACTCATGCTGAAGTGGCTTTAGCTTCTTAGTGCTGTGC
>NW_004567120.1:6908161-6911741 GCF_000260355.1 Condylura cristata
CTGTTCTGTTCCCCACTCTGTCTCTGGTGAAGCCTCTCACCGCCCCTTAGCCTCTGGCCTGTACCCCAGTTCTGTATGTACAAATAAATAAATCTTTTAAAAAAAATTAAAAAAAAAAAGAATACTGAAGTGAGCACCTAACTTTACTATAGACCTCAGCACTGGCCAGTCCCAGCACTAGGCCAATACTCTTTCCCTAGGTGGCTCCTGGCAAGATCCCATGAACCTAGCCCCCAAACCCACCCCAGTGCCTGCCAGTTTTCATGATCCCTGTAGGTTCCCATATCTCCTGTGTCCTTGTGGACACCATGAACATAAGCCTCTGGCTCATTCAGATATCTGCTAGCTCCAGCAAATCCAGACAGCTCCCTGGTACCAGGTTTCTGGCATGGTCTTATGAATCCAGGCTCCTTGCTTTGCCAAGAACCTGCTGGTTTTAACAGATCCATGTAGCTCCTGCATACCTAGATAACTCCCATGGCCCAGTTTCCACCACCCCAAGCCGTTTTTAAGGCAACAGGTTCCCAATGGAGTCTCCTGCAATTAGACCTCCAGTCCACTCCAGCATTAGCCAATTCCCCTGACCTCAGATAGCTCCTGTGCCACTAAGCTCTATGTGATCTCCAGCAGACCCAGGTTCCCAGCCCATCCCAGCGTCTGCCCACTGGCATGATGAGGGGTGGCAGTGGTGGCCCCAAATTCCCAAGTATCTAATGAACTGAGCACCCCCACTCCCTCATCCCAGGCACTCACAGAGCAAGGCAGTTTCTGTGCCAGGGACCCTGTGAAGTCCTAAACCTCAGGCCTATAGTCAAACCCAACACCAGTTAGTTCCTGGGACTTCAGGTGGCTCCTGTGACACCTGGCTATAGGTGAACACCAACAAATTTAATCTCTCAGTGTGCCACAACCTCTGCAGGCTCAGTAACCCTGTGTGGGTTCTGTGAACCCAGACTTAAAGCTCACACAGGCTCTGAATGGCCCCTGTGAAACTTGGTGTCTTGTGGGCTCCCATGAACCCAGGTTCCCAGCACATCCCAGACTCCAGTGCAACCCTCTGGTGTCAGGTTCCCAACTAGACCCCACAAACTCCACCAAAACTCCAGTGTTAATACATTATCACACCCCAACATTCCTGTCCTCTCCACTCTGGTAAGCAAAGTTTAGAGCTGTCTTTGATGTGTTTTCCTAGTTTGTTTATTTTTATTATACAAATGAGTATAACTATACTGTAATTTCTGTAATGGTATTGCTCTTCCTTTCCTTCTTTTCAATTGTGGTGACTTCAGTTTCAACACATTTTAGGGAAATTGCTGCATACCTTTTCAGATGTGTATTAGCACAACACATTTGCCATCAAGGTATACAAAGCCATCAACCATAAAGCAACGGGCCCCATCACCACATTTTTTTTTTTTACCAACCCAATGAAACCCCTCTAATCACCTCAATTCTACAATCATATTTCTGATTTTTTGGTTCTTGGCTTCATTCTTCTATAGTCCACATATGAAAGAAATCACCCCACATATATAGACATGTATTACTCATCCACACTTATTTCTCTTATAACAACTCTTTTCAGTTACATCCATGTTCTTGCAAAATGCAAAACTTCATCTCTTTTTATCACTGAGTAGTATTCCATTAAATATATGGACCACATCTTCTTTAGCCACTATCTGTCTTTGGGAACTCAGGTTGTCGTTTCTATTATTTGGTTATTGCAAATAGTACTGCAATGAGCAAAAAGTGCAAATATCCCTTCAAACTAGAGATTTTTCCCCTTATTTAGATACATACAAAAGAGTGGAATAGTTGGATCATATGACATATCTATTTTAAATACTTTGAGGAACCTCAAAATGGCTTTTAATAGGAGCTAGCACAGTTTACATTCCCACCAACAGTGCATGAGAATTCATTTATTTCCATGACCTCACAAATAAATTTTGTTTCTGGTTTTTCATATGGACTGTTCTCAAGGGAATAAGATGGCATCACAATGTTCATTATGATTTGCATTTTCTTGGAAACAAGTGATAAACATTTTTTTACATGCCATTGGCTATTTTTTTTAAAGATTTATTTATTTATGCATACAGAACTGGGGTACAGTCCAGAGGTGCAGGGGCAGTGAGAGGCTTCACCAGAGACAGAGTGGGGAGCAGGATAGGAAGGTAGGCAGATTAACAATGTACACTGCTGAGGGGAGCAGTGGGCGGGTCAGGAGAGATCTGCTTCGCCATGTGGGTCACCTCTGGGGAGGGTATCGAACTTGTACTGATGTGACTGCAGCTCACTTGCAGTGTTAACTCGTAACCTGCTGTGCCACTGGGAGGGCTAGCAATATTTTTTAATATCTGTAGCAATATTATAGGGTTTAAGTATTTTACTTTTTCCACAAGTGGCACTGTGGTTCTATTTGATTTAATTTGTTTTAATTTGTTTTGCTTACCTTTTTCTCGCTCTGTATGTACTCAGGTCTGTTTTGTAGTCTCTGAGTCAGCAGGTTTTGAGGAAGGACCATGGAGACAGACAGATCTTGGGGTGATGAGTTGGACTATGACTGGCTTGTGTTTGTGGCACTGCTAATCTCTCTTTTCTGGTGTTCATAAAGAATGATTTGGTATCCCATGATTTCGGTGCACCATACAAGGTTAGCACCACCCTCAGGTTGTGAGGAAGGGGGAGTGCAGATCAATGTATCTGCTGTATTATTATCTTTAATGGAGGCCCACTCAGTGTGGCACACACCAGTTCCTCTACAAAGTGTTCTCTTTCTTCAAGGTCATGTGCTTCTTCAAAACATCCACTCTGTCTTCCTCCTTCCTTCCTGGATGGAGCTGGAAAAGATAATTCCGCCATTGGCTGAATTATCTGCTTTGCAACTAGTGCCTCAAACTCCATACTTCAAGTCTCAGGCTCCTTTCTCTACCCACCTCCTCTTTGATAAGGTGTGAATTTCTTCAGTGTCAACTCTGAAGTGTGCACTGGTATCTGCTCTCCAAACCATGACCAAATTCTACTTCTATCCATGGTTGGGTCTCTCTACTCATGCAATGTTCTTGTGATTCACTGTTCCAAATGCCACAGTCTAGGGGGACTAGGACATTGTATTGTCACTGCTTTGGCATGCTACATCTGAGTCCCTTGATGCTCCATGCTCCTCCAGAAGTTCACGACCACTCATCTGCACTGCTTGTCAGGTCCTGTTCTGCTACTTGCTGTGGTCTGCCAGGGCCTACCATGCGTATGTATGTTGCCACCTGAATCCTCTGGCACTCTTTGACACAATCTCCTGGAATCCATTGACTCTAATTTGCTCACCGGGTTCCATTCATCATCTGCTTGTTGGTGCCTGCCAGTACCCATCATATTTGGGCTCTTTGGAATATCTTTCCCAGTGTGTACTGCACTTATGTTTTTCCTTAAAGATTATTGGTTTTGCCACTATGGAAAACTGTTTGGAGGTTCCTCAAACTGCTAAACATGGAGCTTCCCTACAACCCAGCAATCCCACTCCTAGGTATCTACCCAAAAGACACAAAAACACTGATTCAAAAAGATACCTGCATCC
>NW_004567120.1:6911997-6933523 GCF_000260355.1 Condylura cristata
GAGAAAATAATGATAATGATGAACAGCTATATACCAGAGACATGTTATGGGGATGGAGCGGGGAATGGGATCAAAAACAGTGGGGGGAGGGAAATGCACTGGACTATAGTGATGGCACATGGGTGATTGGTGATGGGAAGCCCAAGGGGATTGCAACTGAGATGGAAAAACACAAAAAAATATGTAAAAATAAACTATAATAAAATTTAAAAATAACAAAATAAAAAACACTAATTTCAGCAGGTTTACAAATAAATGTACACTTAACATAGATTAAAAAAAAAACGATTATTAGTTTTGTTCTGTCACAAGCTGTGACATGTATTCCTAGTTGTGAGTTTATGGAGAAGGTGAACCTAGCATCTTCATTCTGATGCCATCTTCATTTTTCTTTATCACAGAATGTTTGAATCCTACTACTTAGAAAAAAAGTGTACGTTTTCCCATTATTATACTGTGAAATATCTAGAATCTAAACATTATGTAAAATACATTAAATTACAAAATTACATTCCAGAATATGGTAGGGCATAGCAAACTAAATTAAAAATAAATGATCCAAGTGGAAAAAGAGAGAAATACTATTTTGGAAAATGAAACTCTATGAGACATATCAGACTTCATCAGAAAAGGAAACATAAGGATAATATTTATTCCACCAAGTGAAGAAAGAAGGAGGAGAGACCATATTCAAAGAAACAATAGCTGGGAACTTCCCAGACCCAAAGAAAGAAATAAATATGAATGCCCAGCTGAATATAAATAAAGGAACACACAGATTGCTAAAGGAAAATGATCTACACACCAAGATAGATCATAGTTAAATTAACAAAATCCAACAATAAAAGAAAAATATATGAAAGACTGGTAGGAAAGTAAATAAAGTAAAATACAAATACATCTTGATCACATTTTAATCAGATTTCTCATTTGATACTCTCAAGTATTCCCCTAGAATTCCAATACACCCTTCAATTATTCTACTAGGAGAGCTGAATTATTTATATATATAATTTGTGTTTTAGCATTATTTATATATATATAATGCTGAAACACAAAAATTGCCAGTCAAGACCATCCAATCCTACAAAATTTTCATTCAATTATGACAGAAAAATAGTTTTCCAGACATACAAAAGCAAATGGACATTACCATATTACCAGAAATTACTTATAAGAAGTGTTGAAAGGAATTTTTCTAGCATGAAAAAAGGACACACAATCTTCAGCAAGGTTATAAGTAGTAATATGAAATAGAAATATAAACAAGAGGGGTCCTCCCTGGTGGCTCAATAAGTTGAAGCGCAGCATCATGAAGCTCACAGCAGTTGTGTCACAGTGAGTTCGATCCCCAGCCAGGGAGGTGACGCACTGGGGCAGCAGACCTCTCCTGACCCGCCTGCTGCTCCCCTCAGCAGTGTACTTTGTCAAAATGCCTGTTCTGCTCCCCTGCATTTGGTGAATCCTCTTACCACTCCTGTACCTCTGGCCTGTTCCCCAGTTCTGTATGCACAAATAAATAAATCTTTAAAAAAAAGAAGTATAAACAAGAGTAATATAAGACAACAAGAAACAGAAAAGGTGAAGAATAAAATGAAACCAAAATCTCATAGCAATGGGTTGAAACCAGCACAAAAGACAATCTTTAGGCACACAAAATTTGATACAACCCTCAAAATGACTGCAGTATTGGAAGGAAAATGAAGAATCTGAGAGGACCACCAGGAAAGCCATGCAAATGAAAACACAGAAACATGGGGGAAAAAACAACAGAAAGACAAAAAAAAAAATCAAAAGTCAGAATGGCAGTAAATAAGGCTTATATATCAATAATTACCCTAACCTTAAGTGGTCTAAATTCATGAATTTGAAGACATAAGATGGCATGTTAGATTAAAAAGCATGACCTATATTATGCAAACAACAGTCTCACATCAGCTCTAAAGGTGGACATAAGACTTAAAGTGAAATGTTAGAGTAAGGTAGTTCAAGTCAACAATAAAGATTAAAAAGCACTAACAGGGCCCTCCCTGGTGGCACAGCAGGTTAAAGCACAGCACTAAGAAGCTAAAGCCACTTCAGCCTGAGTTTGATTCCCCACTCGGGATGTGATACATATGGCGCTGCTCCCACCTGCTGCTCCCTTCAGCAGTGTACTTTGTCAGTCGGCCTGATCTGCTCCCCACTCTGTCTGTATGCATTAATTTTTTAAAAAAGTACTAACAGTAGTTATTCATATATCGATAAATTAGATTTTCAGTCAGAAAAGATAATTAGGGACAAAAATGGCTAGGTGACAGGAACAAAGGGTACAATTCACCAAGAAAAGTTAATGTCATTAATATGGATGTACTCAGCACAGGCACACACAAATATATGAAACATCTATTTAATAGACACAGAATGACATATTGCCAACATAAAATAATAGTAGTGGATCTCAACATACCAGTTACATAAATGGATTGATCAACCAGACAGAGAGTAGCCAAGGAAATAATGGTCTAAGGGAAGCAACTGGCCAGATGGACTTTAATAGACATTTATACAGCCTTCCATCACCCAAATAAATGAAAAGCTATTCCCAAATGCACATGGAGCATTTACAAGGATAATCTAATACTAGGGCACTATGTATAAAAAAAAATTGGGAAACTGAAGTTGTATGAAACATCTTTTCTAATCACAGAGCTATAAAGATAGAAATGAATCATAAACACAAGCCTGGAAAACACTAAAATATGTGGAGATTAAATAAAGTACTTTTGATTAACTTCTAGGTCAATGAACAGTTGAAGAACAAGTGAAAAATGCACTGAAAATGGAATTAAGAAGGGCAGTACATATAAATATCAACTCACATCAATAAACAAGAAAAATCTCAAATGAATAATCTACCCTTACATCTAAAAGAATAAGAAATGAATAAATGAAACAAAAAATCCATAGAGGAAAGAGAAAAGTAAAAAATATATAGTGGAAATAAATACTCTAAGTCAAAAATTTAAAAGGAGCAAAAGATCAAACAAACTAAGGGATTATTCTTTAAAAGGAAAAACAAAGTTGATATTACCTTAGCTAAACTTACTAAGAAAATGAGAGAAAAACTTAATAAAAAGAATCTGAAGTGAAGGAGGTGAAATTACAATATACACAGCAGAAATGTGAAGGATCATATAGACAATTACAAACAGATATACAAATGAATTAGGGCAAAATAGAAAAAAGTGAACAAATTTTAAGAATCATACAACCTTCATTATGACTGAATCATAATGAAATAGAAAGCTTGCACAGAACAAAGACAAGCATAGAAATTGACAGATTAATCAAAAATCTCCCAAAGAACCAAAGATCCAGAGCATCTTTTAGAATTAATTGGTGAATCCCAGTAATCCTTCAAAGAAAACCTAATAGCTACCTTTCTCAAATTTGTCAAGAAAAATGAAAAATGGGAGGGAAGTTCCCAAACACATTTTGTCAGTCAAAATTACCAAAGAGCCAAGACCAAACAAGAACAGTAATAAACAAAACAGGGTTGATACCTCTGATGATACTAGATGCAAATATACTCAATAAAATCTTCACAAATTGAATCCAACAATATATTAAGACAATCATCCATGATGATCAATTGAGATTAATTTCAGGGTAGGAAGATTGTTTAAACACATACAAATTAAGCAATGTCATTCACCACATCAGCAAACAGATGCTGAACGAACATTTGTCAAGATTCAACAGCAACTTGCAATTAAAAATAATCACTAAAATGTGAATAAATGGTATATATTGCAACATAATAAAGGCCATATATGACAAACCCACAGATAAGATCATACTCAATGCTGCGAAACTGAAAATATTTCCCCTAATTATCAGGACGAAGACATGGATGTGCACTTTTACTGCTACTGTACAGAATAGTTTTGGAAATGTTAGGCAAACCTATTTGGTGGTGAAAAAAACATTAAAAAACCCCAGTGGGAAAAGAAGCAATGAAATTATTACAATGTGCAGATGACATGATAGTATACATAAAATATAAAAAAAAACTCTACAAAAAACTATAAGAAATAAATGAATTAAATATACAGTAAAGTGGTAGGATACATTATCAGTCCAAAAATATCTATTGAGTTCCTGTAAGCAAACAATGTACTAGAAGAAAAAGAAATCAAGAAAACAATCTCATTTACTATACAACCTCATAAAAAAGCGTGAAGTATCTGGGAGTAACAACAGAGGTAAAATATCTGTCAGATGAAATTAAAGTAGATCAAAAGAAATAGATATCACATATTCATGTAAAATAAGAATAAGCATTGGCAATATTACCTAAAGCACTTTACAGATTCAAGACAACCCTATCAAAATCCCAATGGCATTTTCAATGAAATAATTCTACAATTTATATAAACTCACAAAAGACCCTGAATAATGAAAGCAATCCTGGGAGAAAAGAAGAAAAACGGAGAAATCACAGTCCTTGAATTCAAACAAACTGTATTGCACAGCCTGTCACCAAAACAGTATGTCATTGGAACAAATATAGAAGCACAGACATATGGAATACAATTGGGAACCCAGAAATAAGCAATTGAGTATGATTTTAGCTGTATGTTTGTCACATAAAGCTCTTACAATAGTAGATAGTTTCGGTTTATTCCCCATTTTGGGGGGGGGGTTTAAATAATATAAAAGTTTATTTTTACATCCTGTTGTGCATTTTTCCATCTCAGTTGTAATCCCCTTGGGCTTCCCATCACCAAATCACCCATGTGCTATCACTATAGTCCAGTGCATTTCCCTCTCCCCACTGTTTTTTATCCCATTCCCCACTCCACCCCCATCAGTTGTCTCTGGTACATAACTGCTCATTATCATTATCATTATTATTATTATTTTCTCGCCTGGTCCGTTATACTCCTGCTATAAGTGAAACCATCCGGTATTTTTCCTTTTCTTTCTGGCTTATCCCACTAAGCATGATCTTTTCCAGCTCCATCCATGTTGCTGCAAAGGACATGTGTTTTTTGTTTTTTGTTTTTTTTTGGTTGCTGAGTAATATTCCATTGTGTATATGGACCACATCTATTTGATCCAGTCATCCACTTTTGGGCATTTGGGCTGTTTCCATGTCTTTCCAATTGTAAATAAAGCAGCAATAAACATGGGGGTGCAGGTATCTTTTTGAATCAGTGTTTTTGTATCTTTTGGGTAGATACCTAAGAGTGGGATTGCTGGGCTGTAGGGAAGCTCCATGTTTAGCAGTTTGAGGGAACTTTGGGAGGGTTTTTAACATAATTGGATGGTAGATCTTGTCAAATACTTTTTCTATGTGTCTATTGAAATGATTGTGTAATTTTTGTTTTTCTTTTTGTTGATTTGACAGATGATATTGATTGATAAACATACGTTGAACCAACCTTGCATCCCTGGGATGAAACCTACTTGATTGTAGTGGATGTTGCTATCTTCAGTTTGCTAAGATTTTGTTGAGAATTTTTACATCTACATTCATCAGAGATGTTCATCTATGATTTTCTTGTTTGCACTGTGCTTGTTTGGCTATCAGGGTAATAATGGCTTCACAGACTATTATTGGGGAGATTTTCTCCCTCTTCAGTTTTTTTTTGAAGAGTGTGTGTAAAATAGGTATCAGGTCTTCCTTATAGGATTGGTAGATTTCACTGGTGAAGACATCTGATCCTGACTTTGTTTGTGATTGGACTGTTTGTTATTCATTTCATCCTCATTCAATCTTGAGAGTTTATATGACTAAAATTCATCCATTTTCTATGTTGTCCAATTTGTTTGAATAGAGACCTTTATAATAACATTTTATGATCCTATGTATTTCTACAGCATCTGTTGTGATTTCACCTCTTTTATTTCTGATTCTAATAATTTGGATTTTCTCTCTTCTTTACATTAGTGTAGCTATGGCTTGTTGATCTAACTTATTTTTTCAAATAACCATCTCTTAGCTTAACTGATCTTATTTGCTATCTTTGTTGTTCACTATTTCATTATTTCTTCTCTAATTTTTATTACTTTTTGGCTTCAACTGGTTTGGGGTGCTCTTTTCACACTACTTTCCTTAACTGAAATGTTAGATTGCTAAACTGAGATCTTGTTTAGTTTTTTTTTTTAATGTGGCCTTGAAATACTATGTACTTCAATATGGTATTGCTTTTAAAGAATTCCATAGGATATAGTAGCTTGTCTCTCCATTTTCATTACTTTCTAGATACATTTTAATATCTACTTTGCTTTCTTCATTGACCCAAGAGTTCAGAAACATTTTGTTTAGTCTCCACATGTTTTGGTTTTCCCAGTATTCCTGTCATGGTTACCTTCGAGCTTTGTAGCATTGTGGTCTTTGAAGGTACTTGACATAATTTTTATTTTGTATATTTACTGAGACATATTTTATGTCCTAGTTTATGATATATTCTTGAGAATGTTCCATGCACACTGGGAAATAAAGTGCCTCCATTGCCTTTAGGATGGAAAGCACTATAAATGTCCAATAAATCCATCTGTTTGAAATGTCATAAAGCCATAATTTCTTTGTTAATTTTCTGTCTGTATAATCTATCCTGTTATGTCAGTGCTGCATTGACATCTCAGACAATGGTTGTAATTTTTGCTGACATGCTGATTTAGAACTGGCAATAATTGCTTTATGAAGCTAGGTGTCCTTTAGTTTGGGGAATATATATTAATAAGTTACATCTTCTTGTTGTATTATTACCTTGATCATTATATAATGTCCATGTTTGTACTGAATACCTTTTTTAGTTGGAAATCTACCTTATCCGATATAGGAATAGCAGTTACTGATTTGCTTTTTGACTCATTAGCATGTATAAACTTACTCCACCCTGTTCTTTTTAGTTTGCTTTTATCTTTTGGTTTTCAATGGGTATCTTATAAACTAAGTGCTGATGACTGGAAAATTTCCAAGCACATTGTTAACTTATGCTTTTATTGGGAATTCAGGCCATTCATATTTAAGGTTATTATTGATACGAACTGTTTATTGTCAGTCATATTCTTTTATTTATTGTTCTCTCTTCTTTTTTCGATTTGTTTTTCTACACTCTTTTTGTAATTTTTCTTAGTATTCTATCAGTTTATTTGATTCATTTGTTTCTGTTTATTTGGGTGGTTGTTTTTTGCTAAAGGATACCATGGGTGTTAGACTCCTGCTTGAGGTAACTTATGATGTAGTGTCTGCTATCAGATTTAGCTGTATAGTTTCTGCCCACTTTTTTCTTCCCCTTAAGTTTTGTTGATGATTTATTGTAGTCTTTCTCATGCTTCTAGTATGTTACTATTGACATTCTGCATCAGGAATTTGTGTTTCAGTTTTCTTTTCTTGCACAAGAGCAAGTTTTAGTACTACTTGAATAGCAGGTCTGGTGGTGGGACATGCAATTAACTTTAGTTTACCTAAGAAAACCCTTGTTGCACCTTCATCCATAAATAATTTTGCAGGATAGAGAATTATTGGATAACCATTCTTGTCTTTTAAAATTGAGAGTATTTCATTCCACATTCTTCTTGCCTGGAGATCATCTGCACTGAAATCTAGGCAAATGTGGGAGTTCTTGTAATTAAAAAAGAATTGTATTGCCCGCTGCAATTTTTTTTATTTTTGATTTCTGATAACTAGCCATCAATGTGCCCTTCTTCCCAGGATCTTCTTGGTTATTGTTTTTTTAAGTTTTCTACTCTTATTTATTTGTCTTACTATTCTGTGGTCCCTGATAGGGGACTGCTTAGGTTAGGTTACCTCTTCTAATTAAGTCTGATATTTCCTGTGGAGTTTCCTGACTTTCCCTTTGTCTTGACTCTTTCACTCTCTTCTTCTAAATGTGTATTTTCCCCCCCTTGAATCTTCTACAATAGCAATTCTTTCTTTTGCCAGTTCAGTTCTTTTTAAAGCACTTTCTAAATTTGTTTATATTTCATTAAGAATATTTTTGTGACCTTTTTATATTTTCAATTTCTAGGTGAAGAATTCCATTTGTTCCTGTAATTCTTCCTAAGATATTGCGCCTACCTGACTTTGATTGACCTTCTAATATCTCATTTAACCACTTTAATATCATTTTGAAATTGTAATCAGATAGTTTCTCAATTTCTGTCTCCTTTATATTTATCCCAGGCTATCTACCCTTCTCATTTTGCTTTTCCATCTGGTGCTGGAATGTTCCTTGCTTCCTGGGCATGTAAATTGGCTATTTGCAGCTATTTATGTCTGTGTGTGTGGGGGGGGCACTGGGGATTTAGCTGTTTGCTTCTGTTTTAAGTTCAACTAGGGATGCAGTAGGGGAAAGAGGAGGATCTGGGTCTTTAATACTTGATCACTGTTTAAAGAGTTACAGGAGGAATGTAGAGAAAACAAAAAGGAATCAGAACAAGAATTAACTATAATAAAGTAAAAATGAAAATCATCAGGCAACTATGGATCAGAGTCATTCTGTAGGGAAGGAGGCTGGTAAAGGACTAGGACAAAAATGGGAAGAGCACAAGGGACTATGGTGATGGTGCACGGGAGAACTAGTGGTGGGAATTTCATGGGGAAATCATACATTGTACAAAAATGAATGATAATGTAATGAATATGTTAAAAAAGGAAAAAAGAATGATGTTATTCACTTTTACCTCTTATTTTATTTCAAATTGAACTGTAGTCTCTGCAGAGGTTGTCTTCATTTCCCAAACCACCTCCTTGCTGTTCTTTTCTGCTGATCGTCATGATCTATGAAGCTTGGGTCTCTTAGTGGGAAGATCAAGATCTAGCCCACCAAGGCCCAGGCTCTGGGGTAAACCTGCAATTTGCCCAAAGGCAGTGATATGTGTGCAGTGGACAGACAAGCTTGACTTAACACTATGCCCACCCACAATGGACATCTCTGCCTATCCCCCAGCTCAATTTCTGTTTCTGCTGGGCTTGTGACTTTTGGTTACTTTTGCAAAGGATCCATGAGTTGACTCCAAAGGTCTTATTTCTGCTGTTGAGCTTTTTATGGAGTCTGGTCTGACTTTGCCTGGTTTCTCTTTGATTTCTGCTGGAAGGGAGAGTGAAACAACTTTCAGTGCCCATACTGTCCCAATCACAGAGTTCTCAATTTATAGGGTCTGAATCTGCTGAGTTCCCACTCTCTTCATGGAGTGTGAACCCACTTGCATTTCAACAATTCCTCCAAGGAATTTGACAATGTCCTGAGTTGCTCTCATCATTGCTTGGGAATTCAATCCCCAGCCCAGTCATGCTACCATTCACTTTCTGTTTTCTTTTCTCTCAGTGGTCATCAGACTTAGTTCTCACAATCCTTGGGAATGTTCTGGGGCTGTATAGCTAGGACGAAGTGTCTGACTCTTCCTATGAGGAAATATTATTTTTTGTAGTTGTTTTAAATGGAGAGGATAATTCCAAACTCTATTCAGCCATGTTGCAGGTGGAATCTGAATTCTTGCCTTTTTTAAGTGAAAATAGCCTTAGAGCTCTTTCTATTGCTTCTGGAAATATTTGTAAGGAATAATTTTTTCTCTTAGGAATCTTCTCTCATATATTCCAGATATCCAGTTAGATAAACCAGTGCAATCAGGAAAAATATGGATAAGCAAAACCAATACTTACAAGAAAATCATTTGGTGGGGGAAATTCCTGTCAGGAAATTCAGGCTTTGTATTTTGAAAATGTGAATATGATAAAGCTGCTGGTGAAATAGCCTGCAGCTATTTGGTCAAAGTGTAAGGATGACATAGATACCTTTACATAAGCAGACAAACCACATTGTTTAAAGTTTTCTATAGCCATTAGCAGTAGTTCTGTTCTACTGAACAGTAATATGATACAAATTATTTTTTTAGCTGATAAGCCAGATAACAAAAGGAAGGAGAAATTTCTTTCATATGAATGTATGATATCCATGGAGAAAAACATTAAGTTAGATATATCACAAATTAGGCATGACTGACAATGTATTCTAGAACTTTAGGAAAGGCCTTTAATTCTTATGTTTGTCCTTGGCTCTTTTCTGAGATTCTACACCATACGTGGATCCCTTGCATCCTCACTACAAATTGTAATGAGTAGCAAAATTCATTTGAGTATTACTAGCACTTAACTAAATTAAGACAAAACTGTACCTATTCAGTATTCATAAGTATCAAAAGGAAAAAGGTTTTTTTTAGGAACTGAGAATCAGCTCCAATTGAGGGATGACAAAATGCTCCAAAATGGCAAATGAGGACTGACAGGTCAAAAGACTAATTTAGTGTGACTTGAGTGTGCACAGTTAATTTCCTGTTATCCATATCAATGAATAGGGGCAATCACAGAAAATTCCCAGTAGTGGTGACAGAAAAAGCACATCAACGTTTGGTTTCGTGTGCCTGGAGTTAGACTGAATAGGAGTATATAGTTTTACATGTACTTGTGCTCTAGTGAAGTATCTGACTACTTACTTTTCTGGTAATCAGGGTTGGAATCTAAATTCTGCTTTCATCTTATTCAAACCATCTGAGAAATTATTACTCAAATTAGTACAAAGTAGTCTTGAAAAATAAGACATTCAAACTTGCTGTTTTACAAATTTCTTTAGAGCTAAATGTTTTATCCAAAAAGAAATTTATTGTAGGTTTCTATATGCCTGTCTAGTGAGGGAATTTTATTTAATTCATCATAGTACTTAATTAAGCAGAGAAGCAAATAAAAATAAGAAAGATTTTCAAAAGTATACTTTCTTACTCCAAACCATTTGGAAACAAAAAGGACATAAAAAAGGTCTCATTTCAAAATCAGGCAGAGTTTTGGTTAAACATATTATAGTTTTGGTTAAACATATTATAAAGCATTTCCATTTCTATTTATCTACCCAAATAATTAAAAAAAACTACTAATTTGAAAGGGATAAGTGCACTTATTTGTTCACTGCAGCAATATTTACAATAGCCAAGTTAAGGAAAGAACATAAATAAATGCACAAGGATAGATGAGTAGATTAAAAAGACATGGTTCATAAACACAGTGGAGTACTAATGGTCTATAAAAAAAAAAGTTCTTGCCATTTGTGAAAATGGATAAAACTGGAAGGATCATGCTAAGTGATATATATTAAAGGAGAAAGAAAAAATATTTGGCTTTATTTATATGAGGAGTATAGAGGGGAAAAAAGGGTCAGTCAAAACCAAGCTAATTAAAAAAAAAACCTATAAAACTTTCAGTAAAATGAAGGCTACCAGAGGGATTAGGGTGAGGGGGTAGAAAGTAATGTGAGGGGTCTCCAATGGACTTGACTAAGAGTAATATGTGTCTTAGTGGTGGGTGTAGTGTGGTGACACATCTGGAGAGGAGTGATCCTACAGCTCTGAATTAAACACAGTTCTGTAAAGCAATAGCACCTCAATAAAACGAATTTTCCAATAATTATGGTCAAAAGTTAACAGATTTATACAACCTATATATGTGTTTTACTTATGGATAATTTAAGATCAATGATTTTATGTCCTTACTATTCCAAGGGTGATCTGTAGACCAACATCATTAACAATACCTAGGACATTTTTAGAAATGCAGTATTTTGGGCTTCACCTTAGACTTTCAGTATCAAAATCTGCAAATCATTTTCATACACATTGAAGTCTCTGAGAGCTCTTGTTAAAAATAGTTCTCTAGGGCCCTCCCTGGTCACACAGCAGGTTAAAGCACAGCACTAAGAAGCTAAAGCCACTTCAGCATGAGTTAGATCCCCGCCCCAGGTCACCCACATGGCGCAGCAGATCTCTCCTGTCTCGCCTGCTGCTCCCCTCAGCAGTGTACTTCATCTGTTTGCCTGCTCTGCTCCCCACTCTGTCTCTGGTAAATCTTTTCACCTCCTGCACCCCAGTTCTGTGTGCATAAATAAATCTTTTTAAAAAATAGTTCTCTAAAATGTTACCTAATGGAAGTAGTCATAAAAATCTCTCATGAAGACTCCTTGGCTCTTTTTTTCTCTATTCCTCTCTTCTCTCCTCCCCTACCCAGTTACTTACTTTTTCTCTTTCTCAGACATGATCCTAAAGTGCTTTCTTCTTTCACAGTAAATAAACTATTCTCATAAACTAAATTATTTTTTAACTCCACATATTATTTGAATTTAAGTTATTAAATTAGCAGTTTTAGAGCAAATTATCATTGCTGGGGAGAAATTTGGCATTGGAAGAATACAGCTGAAACCATGATAAATTCTAGAAATTTTTATTCCCATTCACACTCAGGAGTCATTCATGGCTTCCTAGATTCTTCTTCTTTTTTTATAAAAAGATTTATTCATTTATACATACAGAACTGGGGTACAGGCCAGAAGTACAGGGGTGGTAAGGGGATTCACCAGAGACAGAGTGGGGAGCAGAACAGGCCGACTAACATAGTACACTGCTGAGGGGAGCAGCAGGCAGGTTAGGAGAGGTCTGCTGCTCCTCATGGATCACCTCCCCGGCCGGGGTTCAAGCTCCCACTGAAGTGACTGCGGCCCGCTGCCCCAGATTCTTCTAATTATTTGTTCATCTACTCTAAGTCCAGGAAGCAGCGTATGTATTTATTCAATCAATTATTGGAAGAAAAGGAAATAATCTAGTTTCTTTAAGTGTTAATTCCTTTAGATTGTAATGAATTTAGTTTACATGAAAACATGCTGGGAACATGATTTGAGGTAAAAGTTTACACTGTTACTTGTATTTTGGAAGTATAGAATCTTGCCCTTCAAGATTTCTTATCATGGCTCATCCATAAACAAAGCACACATAATCCACCACCCTAATCCACTCTACTCCCCCCACTTCAGTCTCACTTCTTCCTCTCTGGATGCCTCAATTTTATAGTTTATGAAGGTTATGTTTTTAATTTGGCTTTAATAGACTATTTGTTTGGTTTCCTTATATTCCACATGCAAGTAAACCATAAGGAATTTATCATTCTCCTTCTGACTTAGTGTAATTCTTTCTAGGCCCATCTAGTTGTCTCAAATGGCATTAGTTTTTTTCAATTACTGAGCAGTATTCCATTGTGTATTTACACCACATCTTCTTGATCCATTCATCTGATTTTCGACACGTATGTTCCTCTCTATATATTATCAAGTCATTTTTAAATAATAATAAATTTACTTCTTTCTTAAATTGATTTCCTTTTATATCCTTCTCTTGCATAAAATCTCTAGCTAGGACTTCCAATAAAAAGTGAAGAGTGGACCCTCCCTCGTGGTGCAGCGGGTTAAAGCACAGCACAAAGAAGCTTAAACCACTTCCACATGAGTTCGATTCCCACATGCCCTCGAGGTGATCCACATGGCGAGGCAGACCTCTCCTGACCCGCCCATTGCTCCCCTCAGCAGTGTACTTCGTCGATCTGCCTGTTCTGTACCCCACTCTGTCTCTGGTGAATCCTCTCACCCTCCACAAGTCTGACTTGTACCCCAGTTCTGTAAGAATAAATAAATAAATCTTAAAAAAAAAAAAAGTGAATAGTACTGCTGAGAGGATGACCTTGTTGTTTAGTTTTTTTGTTTGTTTTTTTTTTTTTACACCGAGAATGATGTTAGCTGTGGGTTTGTCATAAGTGGCATTGTTGGATTTGCTTTGCTGATATTTCATTGAACATTTCTGGAGACAGCAGATGCTCTGGTTGTGTTAGGAAATTAAATAGCTACTCTATCTTTTAATTGTTGAATTATGTCCATTTATATTTAGAATTACTAGTGATATAAGAATGTCTCTTGCTATTATTTTGTCCTTAAATTTTTGGTTCTATTACTTCATACACTGAACCAGAATGAAATTTGAAATCTTAAAAAGATAAATTCGAAGCACACCCATTGAAAAAGTAATCTCCCTAAAAAAAAAAAGCAAAAGCCCAGGACTAGATGAATGGCTTCTCTAGTGAATTCTATCAGTCCTTCAAAACTCAAGTTCACCTCTGGCTCCTAATGCGAGACACTGATTTAGTGTGGACTCTCACATCTTTGTACTGTTATCTTAACTTTGTGTTTGCTGTGTGTAGCTCTGGATATTTTGAGTAAGTTATGGTGGCCAAAACTGATTTCATGACACAATATTTTCTATCTTTCCAAGCAATAAAAACTAAGTTTGTGACCATAGAATTACATGACATGATGATTCTCCTTTTAAATGTCATCAAAGGTATTTGGTTATAAGTAAGCTAAACATAACTAATGCCACTCTTCCTGCAAGGTATATAATTTATGAAAATCATATACTTCATAAATTCAGAATTCCATTTGAAGGAAGGCCTGCATTTATCTTAAACTTATAATAAAGTTAATCATAGCTGCAAAGTTAAAGTTACAAAGGAATATTCTGCTCACCAATTAGAAACATAATTTTAAAACTAATTGAAAACCTATATGTATATCTGAGTCAGGTTAATTTTAGAAAAGGATATGTCTGATGGGTTTAAACAAGAATATAAATAGAAATGACAAAATTGATATTATTAATTCCTTCATTATTTCTCAAAAAAGAGCTTGGTGAACAGAATGATATTACAAATGCCTTTGATCTATTAAGTATATTATTTCCTGTAGAGAGTTTATTAAAAGTACTAAAAATAAGCATTTCACTTTCAATGTCTCCTATAGTAAGCACTATTTTTATTCTTAAGCAAAAGAAAAAGTGATTTAAAGATGTACCTTCAATGTTCAATGTTTAATTCTAAATAACCAAAGTTATGTGTCATACCATAATTCCCTAACTTGCCTATAATCTTGAAAGTGAAATCAGGGGTCTCCACCCACAATATGGAGGAATAAAGAGGCTGGAATCTCCCCTTTCCTTGAAATTAACTAGGAAAAAAACTGGTAGAGGCTCCCAGAAAAATCCAGATGCTTTGAATCACTTATATAACTCTAGGACATCTCCAGGGAGTTCAGGAACTAAAGTTGGTAGCTGCTAAGAGGGTAAGAAATGTGAGGAGGCAACGAGAACAATATCAAGGCTGGAGTAGATTTCCCAAAACAAGCTTAGGGAAACCCTGGGGGCACTGGGCGCCTGGCAGACTATGACTCAGGAAATTAGAAACCCCACAATGGGGTGGCATACCCACTGAAATCCTTCCTGTAAGATAGCAAAGAAAAGTCATGTGGAGCACGGTCAAGAACTCACAAATCCTATGGGAAGGCAAACCAAGGGTGCATATACTTCTCAGTCATGCAGAAGTGGGAGCTGAAGCAAGGGCTGAGCAGATGGCCATTGTGAGCAGCCTTAGTGTTAAGTGGGCGCACGTGCACCTACTTCACACACTCTAACACATTTGAGCCAAGTGCAAATTGTTCCCAGAATATAAGCCTGGAGATAGAGTATTGCTTTTGGGGCTGGGAGGTCCAGTCTTCACAGATCTCAGTCTCCAGAAGAAAAGAACTGGAAGGTTGGGACAACCTGTGGAAAAGCAAAAAGTAGAGATGATTTGTGTCACTCCTAAAACCAAGTTTGAGTATTTAATACTTAGATACCCCCTGCTTCCTCCACATCACACTGAGGTAAATTAAGGATAGGGCAAAGATGAATCCCCAGGACTCAACCATGTACACATAAATTGATAGTAATAAAAAAAATCAATGTATATGCCTAGGAAACAAGGAATATCTCAAAACAAGATGGAATTAGAAAATGGGAGCAGAAGTCCTGGGACAAGTATAAAGGAAACAAAAATAGAGAAACTAACAACAATTTCAAAACAGCAATATTAAAAATGTTAAATGAGGCCCTCCCTGGTGGCGCAACAGGTTAAAGCACAGCACTAAGAATCTAGAGCCGCTTCCACAGGAGTTCGATTCCCGCCTGCCCCGGAGGTGACCACATGGCGCAGCAGACCTCTCCTGACCAGCCCGCTGCTCCCCTCAGCAGTGTACTTTGTCGATCTGCCTGTTCTGCTCCCCACTCTGTCTCTGGGGAAGCCTCTCGCCGCCCCTAAGCCTCTGGCCTGTACCCCAGTTCTGTATACACAAATAAATAAATCTTTAAAAAAAAAAAGTTAAATGAGGTCTAAGGCAAACCAAAGGCAGACAGACAGACTTAAGATCTCAGAAAGGTTATCTAGGAATGATAGATTTTTTTCACTAAAGAGACTGAATATATAGAAAGACCATGAAAAGAGATTCTGAATGATATGGAAACAAATTCTGATAGTGTGTTAAATTGAATAAAAACAGCATAAGGAAGAATTTCAGCTATACAAGACTCAAGTAAACTACACAATTAGGAGGCATAAGCATCAAGAGGAAGGGAAAATAAGGAATATCAGATTCAATTAAAAGAGGAAACCTAAGTATGATTAGGCTACTACCAGAAGGGGGAAAAAAAGAAATAGGATTAGAAAATCTATTCAAAAAGTAATAAATGAGAACTTCCCAAGCCTCAAGAATGAATTAGATATGAAGCTCAGCAAGCAGACAGGACACTTAAAAACTTACATGCAAAAAGATCTACATGCAGACATAATTTTCTAACTATCAAAAATCAAAGATAAAGAAAAATTTTTCAGGAAGCAAGGAAAAAAAATAATAATTTATAAGGATCCACACATTAGGATTTCTAAGGATTTCATTTAAGACACTCTCCAAACAAGGAAAGAGATGAAGAAAACTTCTGCAATGTTAAAAGAAAAAAATTACAGCATAACTCTCTATCCTGTAAAATTACCAATTAAGTTAGAAGGGATAATAAAGATTTTCTGAGACAAACAGAAGCTAATGGGGTTAGCCATCACCAAGTTTGCTTTTCAAGTAATATTAAAAGCTTATATTCCACAAGAAATATAAACTGAAGTACAAATGCCTTAGCAAAATGACAAAAGCATTAAAATACCAATACCACAATAAGAAAACTGTGAGTAAACAACACTAAATATTAATGGGGAAGAATAAATTGATTGAACCACTGTAAGTAAATGTCAGAGAGCAGACACAGACTCATAAAGGATCCAAAACCTAGGAATTCAAGTAAAATGCCCAATATAACCTCTAAACAAAAATCCAATATAGATAGTGCAGATAAAGAAACAAATAAACTAATAGAAATACTAAAACACATCCAAAAAAGTAGGAACAAATGGAAAAAGAGAAAAAATAGGAAAACAAAATGACTGAAAATAAACTGGTCACATCAATAGTAGCCATGAATGTGAGTGGTCTGAAAAAAATAATCAAATAAAATAAAAAGACAAAGGTAAACAATGTGGGTGAAAAAAATTCCTACCATCAATAATTTATTTACAAGAGACCTATTGAAAATCAAAAGATTAAAAACAAACTAAAAATAAAATTAAAAGTTGGAATAAGGTCATGCATGCTAATAATTCAGAGAGTAAGTAGGGAACTGCTATTCTTATATCCAGTAAGAAAGACTTTCAACTAAAAAAAGTAATCAGAGACAAAGATGGATACTATATGATGTTACACTTAGAAGATATAACTTATTAATACTTATCTCCAAAATGGAGCAATTAGTTTTATAAACAACTATTAAAGGATCTAAAACAACATATCAACAAAATTAAAATCATTGTCAGAGACTTCAGTACACCACTAACATAATGGAATAGATCATCCACACAGAAGATTAACAAAGAAATAAACATCTTAAATGAAGTATTAGATTAGATGGATTCACTGGATAATTACAGAGTTTTCCATCCAAAGAGCATTGAGTATATTTTCTTCTGTAGTGTACATGGAACATTTTCAATAATAGATCATTTATTAGGATGTAAAATAAGTCTCAGAAAATATAGAAAAACAGAAATTATATTTCAAGCATCTTCATAAATACAATGTTGTAAAGCTATAAACCATTAAAGGAATCCTGTAACAATCCAAAATATGTGGACAGTAAATAGAATGCTTTTGAACTCATAGGTCCATAAATTAATCAAACAAGAGACAAAAAATGTGGAGATATTGAAAATGAAGAAATAAGCTACCAGAACCTAGAGGACTCATTAAAAGCTATACTATATGGGAAGTCTATAGTAATTAAAGCCACATTAAAAAAAAAAACAAGATGTCATTTTAACAATCTAACACTTCAGTTGAGGAAACTAGAAAAAAAAAAAAGCATCCAATACCAGTAGAAAGCAAGAAGCGATAAAAATTAGAGCAGAGGGCCCTGCTTGGTGGCACAGCGGGTTAAAGCACAGCACTATGAAGCTAAAGCCACTTCTGCATGAGTTCCATCCCCGCCTGCCCCGGAGGTGACCACATGGCGCGGCAGACCTCTCCTGACCCGCCCGCTGCTCCCCTCAGCAGTGTACTTCCTCTATCTGCCTGTTCTGCTCCCCACTCTGTCTCTGGTGAATCCTGTCACCCGCTGCATCTCTGGCCTGTACCCCAGTTCTGTATGAATAAATAAATCTTAAATTAAAAAGAAATTATAGCAGAATAAAACGAAATAGAAAGCAAAAAAGACAGTAAAAAAGATCAGAGACACCAAGAATTGGTTCTTTGAAAAAACAAGTAAAATTGACAGGCTATTAATTATAAGTAATTAACAGAGAATGACTTGTATCATGAAAACTGTAAAACTCTATTAAAGAAAATAAAGCATAAAGAAATGGAAAAATATTCTGTGCTCAGTTAGCATCATTAAAATGGCCATATTACCAAAAGCAATTTACAGATGTAATACAATATATATATCAAAATACCAATGGCTTTTTTAAAGGAAAGAGAACAAAGTAATGTCAAATTTATATGGAACCACAAAAAGCCCTGAAAAGCTGAAACAATATTGAAACTAACAAAGGAAAATGAGGCATCGTACTTCCTGATTTCAAACAATATTAAACAGCAACAGTAATTTTGGTATTGGAACAGAAACACAAACACAGAAGTAGAACAGAATTGAAAGCAAAGAAATAAATTCATATAAATACGTAAAGTTAATTTTCAATAAAGGAATTAAGAGTACACAGTGAAGAAAATATAGCCTTTTTAATAAAAATTGCTGGGAAAACATGAATAGCCATTTAAAAAAAAGCAGAACCTATATTAAACACATATGCAAATTCACTCAGAGTGGATAATGATCTGGACATAAGAACCATTAACCATAAAGTACTTGAAATAAAATATAGGTGACACACCAAAGGAAATCTACCACAAACATTTCTTTGGGAATACAGTCCCAACAGCAAGGAAAGCAAAACCAAACATCCACAAGTGGGACTCTATGAAGCTTAAATGCTTTTTTATCTCAAAAGGTACCATCACAAAAACAAACAAACAAAAAAACCTATAGAGGCCCTCCCTGGTGGCGCAGCGGGTTAAAGCACAGCACTGAGAATCTAAAGCCACTTCCTCATGAGTTCGATTCCCGCCTGCCCCGGAGGCGACCACATGGCGTGGCAGACCTCCCCTGACCCGCCCGCTGCTCCCCTCAGCAGTGTACTTGGTTGATCTGCCTGTTCTGCTCCCCGCTCTGTCTCTGGTGAATTCTCTCACCCTCCGCATCTCTGGCCTGTACCCCAGTTCTGTACAAATAAATAAAAAAATCTAAAAAAAAAAAAAAAAAACCTATAGAATGGGAAAAAATTTTTGCACACTATATCTCTGACAAGGAATTAATCTCCAAATGTTTCCAAAGAAAAAACTTGCTTGATTTCTTAGGTTTCCATTTTTTTTTGGAATATGCATATAGCGTACGTTAGCAATATCTAGCATTACTGATATCTATCTTACTTGTTGGGTTTTACTTATCAACTTTTACATTTATTTGTACTATCTGCATTTGGCCAGTAAATATCTGAATGCAAATTTATCACATTCTCTGAATGCAGGAGCAGGCACCAAGAGAAAAAGAAAAAAGACTTTTTTTTTCTCCTCATTGTCATTGTGATTTCAGGAAATGTTAGCTTAATTTGGCATCCTTGTTTAACAGTCTGCATCTATTGTACCAAACCAAGTTAAAGAATAACCTTATGCTTTCAGACTTAGAATTTGTCATTATTTTAAGATTCATTAGTTTAATTAGTTAAAACATTGTGCTAATGAGTCCAAAGCCATGGTTTTGAGTCACATAGAAGCCAGTTAATTTTTGTACAGAAAATAATGTTTGCTTCCACCAATACTTGCGCTCTCTAAGGAATGTGTTTTTTTTAAAGGAAAACCATTATCACTACTATAATATAAAATGAAAAGGAAAATAACGTGTCATATGCATTGGTGGTCAGCACCCTTGTCCTCATTATTAATAAGGTCTGTGGGGGCAAATTTAATAAAGTTAAAAACTAAGGTCCAACAGGCAGGTTTAGGAGGCTTGAATAGATAAGGGACTAGATAAGGTCGCCTTGGGAATGAGGCCAGGACCAGAAAAACAGCCCTGATCAGGAATGCGGAAGCAGGGCCAGGACACAGGGCCAGGACACATTCCGTGTCAAAGGCCAGCGCCTGCATCCAGACAGCCTGACTGAAAACTGGTGCAAAATGGTGCCCCAAGTTAGAAAGACTGAAAAAAACAAAATATGAAAGAGAACCTCAAATTATTCTTTGAGCATAGACCTCTTCCACTGCGTCTCTTAGCAGTGTATTTATATAAATCTGACTGTTCCGTTCCTGGCCCTGTCTCCTGTGAATTCTTTCACCCCCAGGGCCTCCAGCCTCACCTGGATATTTCTCCCCACTTCAGGATCTTCCACTATATCTTTAAACAGAAACAGAAAATTTAACCATATTTAACTATCAAATGCTCCAATTTTACTTGTAAATTTCAAGATGCTTTTTTCTTTTATACAGATATTAACATATTATTATATAGTTGAAAAATACTATACATTGTTACAAACAAAAACAACTGAAAGATTCATGGGCTACTGTTATGTTAACATCTAATTTGTATTTTCATAAAAGAATTTACTTCTTATTAATTTATTGCTTAATCTATGATTTTAATTTTTTCTTCTCTGAGCAACTGATCTGAACAAAAATTTTAAAGTTTTACTAATGCTCCTTTTTGGGTAAAATGTACTAAATAGTTCAAATGGAAAAAATAAGCCAAGGGAGGATTAGCATCCCAGAACCAAAAAGAAAGATTGAATTGAGTTTCCTATTAAGGGTTCAACACAAAATTCCTTATTTGATTTCACAGGAATGTCCTTTATATAGATGATTATCTAAGAACTATGTCTTATTACCAAAAGTCAAAAACTTGAACAAATTTTATATTTCCAAGATGATGGTCCACTTCTATTTTCAAGATCACCATATTAGAAAATTGTGTGCCTTTGCCCTTTAATTAAAGGATTAAGATCTCTTCCGTAAGAATAGGAAAGTTTTGTTTTTAGTTTCCCCTTACTGGTTGGTGTCATAAGAATATTATTCAAGAAGGCTACAGAAATGATTAAAATATTTTCAAAATTAAAACACTAATGCTTTTTTTGTAGGCCTAAATTAATACACTCAGAAAAGAAAGAAAAGCAGAGCTGAAATTCTATTTTTAAAGGTTTTTTTTTTTTTTT
>NW_004567120.1:6934168-7009582 GCF_000260355.1 Condylura cristata
AAAAAAAAAAGATTAATTTATTTATGCGTGCAAGAAATGGGGTATGTAGGCCAGAAGTGTGTGTGAGAAGATTCAAGAAAGACAGAGTGGGGAGCAGAACAGGCAGATCTACTATAATACATTGCTGAGGGGAGCAGCAGGCAAGACAGGAGAGGTCTGCTGGGCCACGTGTGTTAACTCCCTGCAAGGGATTGAACTTGTGCTGCAGTGACTGCCTTCATAGTACTGAGACTTAACCCCTTGCACCACCAGGGAGGCCCAAATTCCATTAGTTTGATAACAGAGCTGACTGTATTATGTGAAGAGTGTGTTGACTGAAACATCTAAGCTAATTACAATATATCAAATCTGTATCTGTTCATACACATCTATTTATTCACACAAAGCACATATGGAAAGCATTAATTTTAATTTTGGAATGTATTTCCAGGCAAATTGCTCCTCAAAGTAGATGTGAATTGTGGGAATTAGGGTGAAAGGAGAGATTTATTTTCTACAAATAAACCAAGGTTACCAAACCCTTCCCCTGCCAGCTTCAAATAATGGGGTTTTATTCATTATCATATAATTCATCATCTAGATGAGATAGAAAGTCTATTTAAAGAACTGACATATCTAAAAACATGTGCTTTAAACATATTGTTCTTCATTAAATATTTGTTTATGAATGAATAAATAAGCTAACAAATGAGTGGATTAATAGTATAGTTCTTTCCACCTCCCATTTTATTTTACTTCAATGACTGCTTTAGGTATCTAATGAAGTCTAACTGTACTGGAGAGTTCGAATAATTAAACTGTGTCAGATACCCCATTAGCTATGTTTATGTTCATTACCTCATTTATTCCTCATAACAATTCTCAAGGTAATTATTTTCTCAATACAAGGTTACTGAATTTGGAATTGCAGAGTTTAAGTAACTTCTTAAATATTCTATAACTAAAATGCCATCGAATCACAAATTACATCAGACTTTCTAGGCTCCTAGAAAGCTTTTTCAACTACCTTCAGGCCATGCTGTAAAATCATAGCCAAGGGTTGAGGGGGGGACCATAAGAAACTAAAATTGGGTTCGAGGCAAATTCAAGACAAAATGCAATATATTATGATGAAAATAGTTGCAATGGAGTCTCTGGCTGTTGTACTACAACGTGCAGGTTCCACCAATTTATTTCTGTTTATTTCCATATTCATAAACTGCTCTTCCTGCAAGAAGATTTGAAAGATCTAGTGTGCTCTGGGCAGCAACACGTCAGGGCAGCATGAATGTATTAATGAACAGAATGACGTAGCTAAAGTGGAATGATTAACCTCATTAAGATTGGGCAGACAGGTGTGGAGAGTCCAGAGATGCTTTTAGAACCACCCAGCATTATTTTTCATACTAGTTCCAATAGGTACCCTGATTGAATGAACTCTTCATGTGCCCAGAACTGAACAGTAGCAGCATATATTTGCATATTAATGACACAGGAGGTCTTAAGCTAAATAAACCTCTTATCCACAGAAATTCTGCCTCCCCCAAAGACAGAGTGTCCCTCTGCTGCCCAAAGAGGGTCACAGCCACAGCGTGCACACAATAACTACCTCTCCCTGCCTAATTCCTTTTTCTACTTGTACAGTACACTGCAAAAACTCAGACCTGGAGCCTTCCCTGGTGGCGAAACAGGTTATGGCACATTATGAAGCTCTCTGAAGCCATTACAGAAGAGTTGGATCTCTGGCCAGGGAGATGACCCGCATGGTGTGGCAGACCTCTCCTGACCCGCCCGCTGCTCCCCTCAGCAGTGTACTTCGCAAATCTGCCTGTTCTGCTCCTCACTGTTTCTGGTGAATCCTCTCACCCACCACACCTCTGGCCTGTATCCAGTTCTGCATGCATAAATAAATACATCTTAAACAACAACAACAACAACACAGACTTGGAGAGCTCAAAGTACAGAGGTTAGGAGTCTGGGGACAGAGACTGAGCATCAGTTTGTATTGAAAGACCAAACTGAGACCATGACAGGCTTCAGAATGCTCCTGAACCAGCCAGGCTTAAGTTTCGGTTATCAACAAGGCACCAAGGCCGAGTTTAACTGTAAATGTCCTAATCTTGCTCATCCCATAGCAACAGCCAATTAGCAAGTAGGCAAGTAACCAGTACATATCAGAGAAACTCCAGATGTCCTAAGGTATGCGGGCTGAGTAGCGAAGGTCACATCTTACATGCATAGATCAACTGGGTTAAGACAAGATAACTTTGTTCAATGTCCACCAATCAACGTACTGCTGAGCAAAAACTCCCCTCTTCTGTAATAAAAACCCTGCCTTCCCTGAGCTCAGGGCTCTCAACTTCCGCTGATGCGTAGCTGCATGTTGGGAGCCCAGGCTCAAGCTTGCAGTAAAGGCCCTCCTGTGCTTTGCATTGGAATCGGCTCCTTGGTGGTCTTTGGGAAACTCGAAACCAGGCACAACAGTATCTGTACAAAATTGCTGACAATCTTTCCCTTCTTTTCAGAGTCTGTAGTATGGAAGACATTGTGAAGAGAATAGATTTCAGTTCCTTCTTGGAGATCTCTTTTACTTGTCTGCACACAGTCACCACAGGAACATTTTAACCTGCTAGGGTACTTATTGAAAACTTGAAAAAGAATTAGCATAATTTAAATTTAAAAAGCTACGGTAGTTAAGTTGAAGAACAAAACAAAGAAAGTTAATTTGAAAAGGGAACTGGGCATCTATATTCCCATCCTTAGGACTCCAGATTGCATATTCTTCATACCCCTCCCCCTGACTCCAGATTGCATATTCTTCATACCCCTCCCCCTACAGCTCCTGCCCTTCTCTAGCTACGCTCCTCCTACCCTTCTTGTCTTCCCCCCTCCTCTGGAGGCCCAGTTCAGATTACTAGTTCCCATACTTAAGTTGGAGACAAAAATTATATATATTGTAGTTTTTCATTTTTTTAACATATGAGTTGAATAGAAATCTAAGCCAAGATAATTTTATTAAGAGTTTATTGTGCTATAATATATAGCTTCTTAGTAAAAAACTATAATGTAACAATAATAATAATGTTTATGCAACAATTCTTTCAGTCCAGGTAGTACCTCATGTACATAAAAAACAGGCCAAACACATAGATGAATAACTTCATCTGGCACAACTTGGGAACAGTTTATCTGTGGAAAAATAAGAGCTTAAGAGGAAAAAACACATTCTTTAGTAGAAAACAAAACAGACATGTGGAGAGCACCACCACTTGTATTTGCTTATTTAATTGCACTAACCAGAGTTCATTGTTTCAGCAAAGGTCAGCTATATCCATAAAGTTGTAATCCTCAGGTTTCCATGAAAGAAATTAGGCTGTAATTTCTGTCTACTTCAAGTGTGAAGCTACTCAAGCCTAGCAAGAGGAAAAAAAAATATGTTCCATAATAATTATGGAGGTTGTTAGAGCAATCAGAAATTGCTTACAAAACTTCCCTTAATGAAACATAATTTTAGGATATTTTTTTACTTTATTCTCCCTTTCTTGGGCTTTGGCAAAATTTTCCTCAAAGCAGAGAACCATTCCAAGTATTATACACCAATTATTTTCCCAAGCACTATATTGAACTTTTAATATTTTATTATTTTGGAAATGTAAGGGAGTACCAGGACTAAAAAACACTGTGCAAGTAATGTCCAGGAGGAAAAGGAGAAGTATTAGTTTCCATTCACAGGTATGCTATTTGCAAATCCTTTTTTGCCCTTTCTTAAGGTGATATTGCTTCATAATTATCCTATATGCTTTAGTATAATAGGTTCACATATTATCAGATATATATTATCCACATATCACACCATAGTCCTTTGTGCCCCATTCCAACTTTTACCCATCCATACCATTCCTTCTCCTCTTGTACAATCAATATGTAACAGGATGGTCCCTAGAAAAAGGGGAAGTTCCAGGTTGAGGGTGGAACTGAGCAGAGAAGAGAAAGAATCTGAGGAATAAGTGAGCAGGATGGAGAGCCAGAGGAGACGTGAGGAAACCACATGGAGCAAAGGGAGATGTGAGGATGCAGTGTTTATTTCTTGGCTCAGGAGTGGTTGAAAGAGATGTGGGTGTGAGATCCGTAGCGTTTATATTAATTTTGATTTTGCTCTTTTCCTCCCAGATTTGTCTGGCCATTTCTGACCCTTTTCCGTGGGTCCCAGCCAGAAGGTGCTTTAGTCTAGTGGCAGGCTTTCAGGCCTTGCTTTGGGCTAATCCCTTTTGGGTTGACTTTTGCCCACGAGGGGATGGGTAGCTTCAGGTGTTTGATTTAGATGTTACATTCTTTGTCTTCTTTATTGTATACTCACTGTATTAAAGTCCCTTTTCATTAAAGTTTTATATGTTTTGTCTTGATGCGGCAGATGGCAGAACCGATTTGGAGCAGGCAGGTTTGGGGGTTCAGTGGTGCCCCTCTCCCTGCCCTGTATCAGATTTGACACCCAAATATTACAGGGTAGCCCACAGTGGACTGGACCGCCTGTCTGTGGGGCCTCACCCGTGCACTCACAATTCAGTTATACTGCAGGTACACACAAAAGGGTCAATAACAGGTTTATTTACAAATGGGGAAAGGAATAGGAAACAACCCAGGGAAAGAGAGCAGGATACAAAATAAGTGGAATATATTATGGCTAGGCTGACTGAACACACTGAATCAAGTCGCGCAAACTGGAGAGCTGCTTTCTGAGGGAGAGAGCCAGAGAGCAATCGCGCCCCATTTATCCCCCAAATGTCCCAGAATTCATTCCTGCTAGCTCTGCCCTTGGGTCCTCGCAGTTCTCTCCCTGGTACTGCTGGGAGTTGTAGTTTCCAATCACTGGAGTAGTGTGTAGGGTACATAAAGCAGGAGTAGGGGGTGGAGTCCATAAGACTACAGAGTTCCTTTAGGATATCCTTCCCCTTAACACAATGTTGCAGGATTAGATCCATCTGTGGTTAGTCAGCCCCATGGGGAAAGGTGGCTTCCCCAAGGCACTGACTACCTTAAATGCAAATGTGGTTTTTGTTTCTCTAGTTTTTTTCAGATGCAGATTTGTTGTTAAAAACTGGCTTGGGCCTTGAGACACTTTTGCATGTATGTGTACAATTTTGTTGTGCTCACTTGTTAAGAGGTTTGATTTATGGAAATTGTTTAGCAGTTTTACTCAAAAAATGGTGATAGCTTAGACCATTTGGACAGATCAAAAATGGAGTCTGAGGTTGTTAAGGGGAAGGATGTCCTAAAGGAACTCTGCAGAGTCTTAGGGCTCCACCCCCTACTCCAGCTTTCTGGACCCTACACCCTACTTCAATGATTTGGAAACTACAACTCCCAGCAGTACCAGGGAGAGAACTCCTAGGGCCCAAGGGTGGAGCTAGGAGGAAGGAATTCTGGGACAGAATTCAGGAAGCAGCTCTACTGACATCGTGACTCGGTGTCTTCAGTCAGCCTAACTGTAAGGTATTGCAGTTACTTTGTGTCCCCTCTCTTTCCCTGGGTTGTTTCCTATTCCTTTCCCCTTTTGTAAATAAACCTGTTATTGACCCTTTTGTGTGTACCTGCAGTATAAACAAATTGTGAGCGCGCGGGTGAGGCCCCACAGACAGGCAGCCCAGTTCACTCTGGGCTACCCTGTAACAAGGCCACTTGGCTGGCTTCTCTGAAACTTGTAAGTTTTGTTCTTTTTTTTTTTTTTTAGATTTATTTATTTATGCATACAGAACTGGGGTACAGGCCAGAGGTGGTGAGAGGATTCACCAGAGACAGAGTGGGGAGCAGAACAGGCTGACTGACAAAGTACACTGCTGAGGGGAGCAGGGGGCGGGTCAGGAGAAGTCTGCTGCACCATGTGGGTCACCTCCAGGGCAGGGATCGAACTCATGCTGAAGTGGCTTTAGCTTCTTCTTAGTGCTGTGCTTTAACCTGCTGCGCCATCTAGAAGGGCCCGTAAGTTTTGTTCTTTTGGGCTCCTCCTAATGTTACAGGACAGGGAGAGATACCATTGAAGCTCCAAACCTGCCTGCTCTAAGTGGGTTCTGCCATCCTCCGCATCAAGACAAAACATATAAAACTTAAATGAAAAGGGACTTTAATACAGTGAGTATACAATACAGAACACAAGGAACATCTAAATCAAACACCTGAAGTTACCCATCCCCTCGTGGACAAAAGTCAACCCAAAAGGGATTGGCCCAAAGCAAGTCCTGAAAGCTGCCACTAGACTAAAGCACCTTCTGGCCGGGACCCACAGAAAAGGGTCAGAAATGGCCAGACAAATCCGGGAGGAAAAGAGCAAAATCAAAATCAATATAAACACTGCCACAGTCACCTCCCTACAGGTCTCTCACCCACTTCTGTCTTCACCAGTCCAGGGTCAGGAAACAAGCACGGTTTCTTCATCACATGCTTGCTGTTCCATGTGGCTTCCTCAGGTCTCCTGGCTCTCCAGCCTGCTTTATTCTTTTCTTTCCTCTTCTCATTCCTTCTCCCCCTTTTCTCTGCTCAGCTCCACCCTCCTTTCGGGTGGGGCAGGGAACTTGGAAATTCCCCTTTTCCTAGGGACCACCCTGTAACACTAAGATTTTCCCTTCCTTCATTAACTAAAGTTCAGTTGCTAGGACTTTGGACTCTTTTTAATTATATTTATTTATTTTTTATTTGGTGTCTCTGCCATTTTAGGAGGGTCTTTAGCATTTCTAAAGGCTTGATGGTTTTCAGAGGGTAGATTGCTTCGAATACTCCCAGATCTCTGCCTTAGGCACTTTGTAAGCCAACAATGGAGCAGTGATGTATAAATTAGCAAATGTATGCTTGGATGCCAAGAAACACTGAGCTTTGGTCAGTAACTGGTAAATGCTGGTAACCTTAATGGGTTCTTGGAGATAGCTTGAATTTTTGCAAAGTCTCCATCAGAAAAATTAAAAAATATATTGTCTAAAGGGTTTACTGCTGTGAATTTTGTCTATACAATTTGTTTGGGGCATGTTTGTTATTTGAATTCTGGATCTGTTTGATTACTGGTATTAGACAAGATTCTAAGATTCTGCTTCCTATTGAGGAAGGTCTGTTGGTGGAAAGGACTCTTTATAGCATATGATGTTGTTACAGGGCACCCCAATGTGAATTGTGTTGCCTGTCTGGGTTCTGCCATCCGCTGCGTCAAGACAAAACATATAAAACTTTAATGAAAAGGGACTTTAATACAGTGAATATACAATACGGAAGACAAAGAATATAACTTCTAAATCAAACACCTGAAGTGACCCATCTCCTCGTGGGCAAAAGTCAACCCAAAAGGTGTTGGTCCAAGCAAGGCCTGAAAGCCTGCCACAAGACTGGCCGGGACTCATGGAAAAGGGTCAGAAATGGCCAGACAAATCTGGGAGGAAAAGAGCAAAATCAAAATCAATATAAACACTGCTGTAGTCACCTCCCTACAGGTATCTCACCCACATCTGCCTTAACCAGTACAGGGTCAGGAAACAAGCATGGTTTCTTCATCACATGCTTGCTGCTCCATGTGGCTTCCTTAGGTCTCCTTCTCCATCTGTCTTTCATTCCTTCTCTCCTTTTTCTCTGCTCAGCTCCACCCTCCTTCTGGGTGGGGCAGGGAACCTGGAACTTCCCCTTTTCCTAGGGACCACACTGTTACACTAAGTTTTCACAAAGTTCCAGACTTGTGGTGGGAGTTTGCACCAGTTCTCTCCTGGGATGCCTGGACTCATCATTGGCCTTTGACAAAGAACTTGGCCTGGCCCTGCTTTCACATTCCTGGGCTGGTTATCTGGTCATGGGGGTAGGGCTCATGTCCTTGTCCCCAAGGCAAACATCCATTCTCTTATCTATTGAAGCATTCCAATCTGCCTGCTGGGCAAGGGGTGGGAGCACTCTGACTTTTTCCATAGAGGTTAGACCACCCTACATTACCATCAACAGCATATAATGGTTTCTTTCTCTTTACACCCTCACTAACACGTGTTTAGGTATTTTTTTTTATTACAAAAGTTTATTTTTACATAATTTTATACATTTTTTTCCATCTCAATTGTAATCCCCGCGGGTTTCCCATCACCAAGTCACCCATGTGCCATCACATAATCCCGTGCATTTCCCTCCCCAACCCCGGGTTTGATCCCATTCCCCACTCCACCCCCACAGAATGTCTCTGGTATATGGTTGTTCATTATTTTTGTTATTTTCCACCTGGTCCATTATACTCCTGCTATGAGTGAAACCATCCGGTATTTTTCTTTCTCTTTCTGGTTATCTCACTAAGCATGATCTTTTCCAGCTCCATCCAAGTTGCTGCAAAATACATGTGTTTCCCTTTTTTGGTTGCTGAGTAATATTCCATTGTGTATATGTACCACATCTTTTTTATCCAGTCATCTACTTTTGGGCATTTGGGCTGCTTCCATGTTTTTCCAATTGTAAATAAAGCAGCAATAAACATGGGGGTACAAGTATCTTTTTCAATCAGTATTTTTGTGTCTTTTGGGTAGATATGTTTAGGTATTTTTTTAATGGGCCATTCTCCTAGGAGCTAGGTGGTGTTTCACTATGATGTTGATTTTCACTTCCCTGGTGATAAGTAAAGTTGATAAAATTGGGATTTGTCTATTGGCCATCTTTATATTTCCTTTGTAGAAGTGTATTTAGCTATGATGTCCAGTTTTTGATTGGGCTCTTTGTTTACTTTTTGTTGAAATGTATTAGTTCTTTATTAAAGATTCATTTATTTATGCATACAGTACTAGGGTACAGGCCCGAGGTGCAGGGGCAGTGAGAGGATTCACCAGAGTCAGAGTGGGGAGCAGAACTGGCAGATCGATGAAGTATACTGCTGAGGGGAGCAGCAGGTGGGTCAGGAGAGGTCTGCCACGCCTTGTGGGTCACCTCTGGGAGTGGGGATCGAACTCACACTGAAGTGGTTGCAGCTAGCTTGCAGTGCTGTGCTTTAACCAGCTGCGCCACCAGGAAAATTGCATGAGTTCTTAATAGCTCCTTGTCGGATGTATAGTATACAAATATTTTTTCCCATTCAGTAGACTGTCTTTTTAATTTTAACAAAGTTACTTTCACTGTGACAGATTTTTAACGTGACGTCATACCATTTAATTTTGTTTGTTTGCCTTGCTGTTGGAATGCAGTCCCCGAAGACATCCCTGAAGTCATTGTCATTGAGTGTTTTGCCTTTGTTTTCTTGAATGAATTTTATATTTTCTGGCCTACATTCAAGACTTTAATCTATTTAATTAATTTTAGTGTATGGTGTGAAGGAATGATCTAGTTTCATGTTTATCCTAGCACCACTTTTTAAAGAGCTATTCACTTCTCCATTGTGTGCTCTTGTCTCCTCTGGGGTAGATTGATTGTCCACATAAATGTAAACGTACTTCTGGGCTCTCAATTTTCTATTTTTGTATGTGTCTACTTTGATCACAGTAACATAGTTTTTGGTAACTATAGTCCCGTAGTACAGTTTGAAGTCTGGGAATATGGACACCTTCATTCCTTTTCCTGTCAAGATTTCTTTGGCTATTGGGAGTCTTTTGTGGTTCCCTACGAATTTCAGTAATGCTTACTCTTTTTTTAAAGAATACCATTGAGACTTTGAATGGGTTTGCATTGATCTACATATTGCTTTCGGTAAAATGGACATTTTAACATATGAATTATTCCAATCTATGAGCATGGAATATCATTTCACTTCCTTGTGTTTTCTTCTATTTCTTTTAACAATGTTATATTTTCATTGAATAAATCATCCCCTTCTTTGTTAGGTTGATTCATATGCATTTAATATTTTTTGATGTTGCTGTAAATGGGGTTTGCTTTCTTTTACTTCAAGTTCAATGTTTGCATATAGGAATGCAACAGACTTTTGTGAGTTGACTTTTTAGTCTGCCACTTCACTATATGCTGATTTATCATTTATAATTCATTTTAGTGGAGTCTTTAGGGTTTGCTATGTATATTTTATGTCATCTACAAATAGTGATGCTTTTGCATCTTATTTTCCAATTTGAATTACTTTTATATCTTTCTTTTCACTGATTGCTCTAGCTAAGACTTCTATAAGACTTCTAATACTAGTTGAACAGTAGTGGTGATAGTGGAAATTCTTGTTATGAACCTGATATTAGAGGAAAACAGTTTTCACCACAGTTTGATACTGTTGGGAACCAAAGATTTACTGACAACGAAAGAATTCAGCCTTGCATCCCAGCTTGATATGGGACTAGCTAAAGGGGATAACAAACTGATAATCAACTGGGCCTAGCATCCGGGAGATACAGGTGGGAGAAGCTGGACCTAGCACCAGGGGACACAGCGATGAGTCACCTTTGGAATGTGAAACTAGAATCTATATAAAAGACCCTTCCCCCTTATTGAGTTGGCAGTAGCTGTGGACCCCACCCTAGGGGCTCGTCTCAGCTGCTGTCCGGGAGCAATAAACTCTGCTTGCTCAGCCTTTCTGCCTCCCACTTTCCTTTCTTGCGGCCGGTCACAGAAGTTGGGACAAAACAGATACTAGCTGTGGGTTTGGTATTTATGGCCTTTATATATTGATATAGGTTCCTTCCATACCCATTTTACTAATTTCTTATAAATAGATGCTGAAAATTGTCAAATGCATTCTCTGCATCTATTGATGTAATATATTTTTTAAAAATTTCTTTCCTTTAGTTAATGTGGTGAATTATATTTTTTGACTCCCATATGTTGAACCATCCTTGTACCCCTGGAAATAATTCCACTTGGTCATTAGGTATGACCTTTTTAATGTGTTGTTGAATTCTTTTGCTAAAATTTAAAAGGGTGATTTCCGTTATGCTCATCAGAGATATTGGTCTTTTCATTTTTTTCTATTTTTTAATGTCGTTTTCTGATTTTGGTATCAGAGTAATATTGGCCTCACAAAATGTATTTAAATGAAACCTTTCCTCTTCCTTAATTTTGTGGAGTTTGAGGACAATAGTTATTAGTTCATCTTTGAAGATGTAGAAAATCCATTGGGCCTTGGGCTTTTCCTTTGTGGAAGACTTTGATTACTATTTCAATTTTCTTGCTTATAATTGGCCTGTTCAGGAGTTCCATTTTTCTTGTGTCAGTCTTAGAAAGGGCTATACACTAAGAATGTGTTGTTTCTTCCAAATTTTCCAATCTATTGGCATAAAGACATTCACAGTAGTCTCCTGTGATCTGTTTTTTCTTTATGTTTGTAGTAACATCCTTTCATTTTTGAATCCATTTATTAGTTTTATTTTCTGCTTTTGTGAGTCTAACTAAAAGAAAAAGCTTTTGATTTCAATGATCTTTAGAACTGTCTTTTAGATTTCTAGTTTGATACCATTGTGATCAGAGAAATAGTTGATATGATTTCAACCTTCATGAATGCATTCACACTTGATTTTTGAGCCAACAGTTTTTCTATCCTAGAAAATGTTTTATGTGCATTTGAGAAGAACTTGGGGTAATTCGCTCTACAGATCTAGTAGGCATACCTGATGTAATTCCTCACTTAAGGCTATTATTTATTGTTTTTCTTTCTGGTTTATATGTCCATTGGTGTAACTGTGTTAACGTCGCCTTCTATACTTGTGTTGTGGTCATTGTCTATTTTCAGGTTTATTAATAGTTGTCTTAAGTGTTTTGGGTACACATTGATGAGTGTATTGATCTCTAAATCTTCCTATAATGTCAATAATCTTTTATTATCTTTATTAACTGGAAATTTACTTTATCTAAAATAAGTGTGGTTTTCCCTATTTTTTTTTTTTTGAGGGGTGGATGAAGTTTCCATTTGTTTGTAGGATGGTTTCCCAGCTATTTATTTTGAAATCAGCTTGACTTTAGATCTCAGATGTGGAAACAACATAAACTTGGGTACTGTGTTCAGACACAATCGTCCATCTGTGTCTTTTTATTGGCTAGTTCTGTCTGTTTACATTTAGACTGATTTCCTTTGAATAAGGATTTGCTACTTCCATTTTATCATTACTTTTCCATTTCTATCTACTTGTTAATTTTTTTGTGGATTTTCTTTGCTTTTGTTAGTTCAGATGCTCCTTTGAACATTTATTATAGGAGATGTCTTACTGTTTGACGATTCATTCAGCTATTGTTTATCTGTGAATAGGCTCTCTGTACCGAACGCTCCTTCCACATTGGGATACCAAACATGGTATCTTTTGTTGTCTTTCTTAGCAGTTTCAGATCTTTCTTGATTTGTTTCTTTTTCTTTTCATTTTTTAAAAGATTTATTTATTTATGCACATATAACTGGCATATAGAGCAGAGGTGCAGGAGTAGTGATAGGATTCACCAGAGACAGAGTGGGGAGCAGGACAGGTCATCTGACAAAGAACACCGCTGAGGGGAGCAGTGGGTGGGTCAGGAGAGGTCTGCTGTGCCATGTGGGTCACCTCCCTGGCTGCAACACGAACTCGTGTTGCAGTGGCTGCAGCTGGCTTCCTAGTGCTCTGCTTTAACCTGTTGCGCCACCAGGGAGAGTACTGTTTCTTTATTTTTCTACAATCTCATTTCCCTCTTTCAACTGGGTCCTCAGTGCATTACTATATTTGTGATCACTAGTTTGATCCTCCAGTTGACCTTTTCTTCTTCCATAGCATTCCCTAAAGTTCTTGATCTCATTTACTAAGCTCTTTAATGCCTGGATTTCTGTTACTCTTTTATTTAAAACTTCAATTTCTAAATTCTGTGTATTGATATTTTGTTGTATTTCCTCTATTAACTTTTTCTGAGTTCTTTTGTACCTTGTTATCTTGCTTTCTGAGTTCTCTTCTATTACTTTGACCTGCCTTCCTGAGTTTTCTTCTACATCTTCATACTCATTCTGAACTCTATGTCCTATGTACAGATATAATTTTAAATCATATTGTGTTTGGATTCTGGAGGGTTGTTCTTTCCTTAGGCTGCCATACTCTTTTAAGTTCCTGCATTTCTATTTACTTATTTATTTTGAGTTCTGGTGGCTTCTGTATCTACTCAGATCTATTTTGAAGTTGCTGAGACAATAGGGTGGGTAAGAACTTAAGAGTTAGACAGAGGTTGGTGTGTTCGAATTAGGTAGGGGTTGGCACCTGTTCATGGCCCCCACAATCCTCCTTTTTGGGGTTTGGGTTGACAGATTCAGCAGTTTCTGGGCTTTCAGTATACCTCACACAGCAAGTATCCATCATAGATGTTGAGAAGGATGAGTGTAGATAAGAATGTATGCTTTGCTATTATCTGTTCTGAGTACCCATTCTCTGTGGTGTCCCACAAGATTTTCTCCTCACAGAATCCTCTTGCCTCTCCCCTGTACCCGAATACGCTGACCACTGTCACCAGTGCCCCTACTACAGCCCATAGCCTATAGTTTCCTTACTCCACTGACTTCTTATTCAGTGTGACATGAGATTCTTCACTATGCACTTTATTGAATTCTGCACTGGTTTCTACTGACCAAGATATAACACATCCTACTCCTATCTGAGAGATTATCTGTCCAACCGGTATCCATCTACCTCACTATTCCAAGAGCGACAGCCCATAGGGACCAGACCCTGTAGTTGCTTCTGCCAGAGCCTTTATTTGTCTGTTCCCCCTGACAGGCCTGCTCCACTGCTTGTTAGGACCTAACAGACTGGTTTTCTGCTAGCACACCCTACCATGCGGACCCTGGTTTCTGGGGTCCTTTTCCTGATCCTATCCCAGGCCTTGCTCAGGTCTGCTGGACACTACCTTGGTAAAGGTTATCACTACCTTGGTAAAGGTTATATGTAGGACTAGGAAAGCCAGGGCTTGCTGAGGTTTGCAAAATCTTTCTCCTTCAGTAGTTTCTACTCAGCTTGAGTTATTTTTAAAGTTTTGTTTAATATATCTATTGCCTGCTTAATATCTATATTGCTCAACTCTTCCACAATGATACTATTTTACTTTTATGTCAGAAACTGTACTAAGCATTTAGGTGCATTATCTTATTTAAACATTACTACAAAAATTTGAGATTGATATGATTATTAGTTTTGAGATGTGGGAAGTGAAGCTTTTTAGGAGAGCCTTTGCAAGCAGTAACCAAATATGTTTACTTATCCAGCAGTCACACTGAAACTATTGAAAATAAACAGGTGAAATTATTTAATGTTTATTTAATCAATTATTCCAAATAATATCTTTTCATCATGTACTTCTATATTAATATTGACATATTATGTATACTTGTTTTTGGAGAGGTGTTGTCTTGTTCTGTCTTCAAAATAGGGTGTGCATTTTATATACACACCACATCTCAATTTGGGTTAGCCACATTACAAGTGTTCAATAACCACATGTGGTTGGTGGCTATTTTTTATAAAGGTCTATAAGATTAATTTTCCCACAGCCACAATACCAGAGCCAGATTTTCAAATTTGGTCTAAGATCAAAACCCCTTTCTGAACCACTGGGTATCAATGCTTCCTGCTAATTGTAAAGGTTGCTGATAGTGTTTTGTTAAATATGAAAAATATCATGGAAGATATAACTTACACAGTCTTACAGTATCATACCTATTTATCTACCTACTCTTTCAAAAATTATGTTCTATCCACTATTATATTTATGTGCAATGTGCAGTGCAAGTTGTTGTGGACAACAGAAAGATGAATGGAATATGATGCAAAATAACTGTCACATGATACAAAATACTCATTCTCATCCGTCTACCTGAACTGCACATTCTGTGTCTCTAGAACCTCTGCATGTTAAGACAAATATCAATCAGATGGATGACTGCTTGCTAAGGGAGGCTGTTATAGCAAGGGAAATTGAAATCTCAGAATATTTGTTTGATTTTATCCATTCCATATTAAGGCTGGTTTTGCCAATGAAATGAAAATATACATGGCTAAAAGTTACCAATGCTCATCTCTTTGAGTCTTCTTTTACTAGGTCTCCATGGATGATCAACTTCTTCACAATAATAGATCAATTTATCAGTTTTAATCAAATATTACAGGCTTGAGATACATAAATATTCATTGAAGTATTTAAATATCTTTTATGATTCATTCTATAATTATAGTTCAATCATAGAAAATTGACATGTTTCCATGTTTATAGGTTACAAATCATTATAATTTCCTTCTTCTGATATTAGCAGAGCATTGACTCAAGTTCAAACTGAAACAGTGGAACAGTGAATAAAAAAAATGAGGTAAACATCACAGTTCCTTCATGACATTTTTTCCAAAAAACAGATGCCTACATTTCCCTTTTTAATTTTGAAAGTTTTTGTTAATTATAAATTTTGCAATGTAATGCAAATTTTGAAAATGTGCGACCACATAATCTGAGGGCCATATGCTAAGGGTCAGAGTAGCAAAAAGGAAATAACATGGAGTTGAAATACCCAACTTTATAATTTGTAGTTATAAAACCTTGGGGGCTTTCCCTAATCTTTGTGAGTCTGTTTTCTTGTTTGTTAAAAGAAATAAATCTAATATGTATCTCATAGAATGTTTCTGAGGATTAACAGGAAAATGAATATCATGCACATGGTAGAAAAAAGTTTTCTATATGTAAGCAAGCAGTGAAGGCTCCTTATCAGTTCCTTTACAGTCCTTTTAGTGTTAAGGCAAAGAAAACTTTTGCCAATGGTTATTCCATTGCTCATCAGTGCCACCAACAGACAGAATACAAGTGAAAAGAAAATGGCCAAACATTGTCATTAATTTTGATGTAGACTTCTGTCAGTCCTACCAGCAAACTGAATTTCTTGTGTAATTTTCTAAGCTACTTAGTTGAACTAGTAATCTCATTGATCTATAAGAAAATATTGTAATTGACAGAGATCATTTTTATGGGACTATATACTTTAACCTAAATTCTGGATAGTTAACCTAGATTAACTATAAAGCGATCATGAAGTTGCATTTATAAGGTACACATGCTGAAGGGGAATCTAGAGGCTGTCTATTCCATGGTCTGGTGCAAATTACTTGTCCTCTTAGAGCTTCAGTTTCAGAAATTGTACAATGTGGATAACCCCATGAGTGTGTCAATATGATAACTTTAAATTCTTCTTAACAGTCAACGAATAGTTCTCTTCCTTGTCTTGGGTTTAGATGGAATCTTAAGAAATCACTACTTGGTCTCTAAAGTGGATGATTATTAGTGCACTGAGAGAAGCTCCATGCTATGGCTTTGCCACACTGTCCTGGATCACTCAATGATTTCATTTTCATTGAGTTCCTGCCATCTCCTATGACAGAATCTCATTTAGCAGTGCAAACCTCAAGACTCAGAGCGTAACCATTGTCAGCTTCTGATTTTATCTCCAAGATATTTTTTAGCTATCAACTAAGAAGAGGACTATCCAGTGTGCTAGATATACTGAATAAAGGAGGCAGAGTTACAGGAGAAAGGAAATGTAATAGTAAATACTTCCTTTTGTCCTCTTTAATGCAGACCACACTGAAATTCATTGTTAATGTCAGGTTTTAGGTTTAACCTTTCGAAATAACCAGAATAAGAAAGAAAACATTTATGAAAATGAAAGGGCTATGGGAGGGGGTCATAAAGATTTGTTCTTTAATGAAAAACAATTATTTGAAGTTAGTAGAGAAAAGTAATTCTGTATAATTGGCTAAATTTGTCCTTGATATTCTCTCCCTATGCCGATACATTTCCCCTTTCATTCAGTGGACAAAAATAGAAATGAACACCTCATTTTGGGAAGAAAATCTATACACTTTTCTCCTTTTATTTCAGGAAACAGAGCCTCTTTCTACAAGAAGCAAAACAGAGCACTAGAAAGATAAGATTACTGTTTCCTAAGAATGGAGGGTGGAACCCCGCCTCTCCCTCCCCTACCAAACCCCACACTTTCTGGAAAGGTATTTAAAGAATCCATCTAGCTCAATCCCCCACTCTGGATACATTTAAAAACTTGTTCCCTTGAACAAAAATCAGAGTAAACAAGCTGGGGACGGTTTGGTTGCTGTTGATATTAGCTTGTGATAACCATGACAGGGCAGTGGGTTAGAGTTAGACCCTGCTTCTTGGTACCTACAGTCTATTAGAGCCACAACCCAACCTCAGTGTCCTTTGTTGCTTTATTGGTCTTTGCAGACGTGACACCAGGAGCCTGCCTGGGTGTCGCTGACTAGGCACCCCGCTGTCAAGCACAGGTCTTGTGACTCTGGACCAAATTCCTCCTTCTCTTACATTCTTTCCTACCTTGGAAACTGTCCACTACCTATGATACTACCTGGTCCCTAGCAACGAAGCAACTGGAACCTACTAAAGTATCTGGAAGCCACCAACATGCTTAAGTTAAATGATAGTTGGTCTGTGGGTTAGGCAAATACTGGTTGCCCCCTCGACCCCTTTCTTCTCCGCCTAGAGAATCAATCTGAAAGACAGGCCAGCAAGGTGCCAATCTGGGATCACAATTGAGTGTGACATATACACAGCCCTTTCTCCAACTGAGACTTTGCTAGGCTTCTGCTTCATTTTTACTGGTCTGCCTGAAGTATCCTTTGTATAAGAAAATGGTGCTGCAGGGTGCTGGTTCTCTGGCTGTGGAGTCTGGGCTGCTAGCAGGATTGAGAGAAAAAGCACACACGGCAAGAAAAATAAAACTTCTATAAGATAGTGTGAATGAGTTAAAGGGAAGCCTACGAGAGCCGAGAGCCGCCAGCAGAGGACCAAGAGGAGCGAAGCACGTGTTCGGTTTTTGTTCTGAAAAGCCGACAACCGGAATGCGGCCGGTTTTCCCCAGGTCCCGCACGCAAGGGTACTGCCAGCAAGCATTTTGCTGCCTTCTTGGGGCTACGAGCACTAACTTCCTAGGCTTACCTCCTTCTCACCACCGCCTTTCCCCCCAGATTCTCTGACAGCCAGAAGGGCCCTCTCAGATGTAGGGTGAAAGCAGTGGGGGATACAGGGGGTATCCAGTAGGGGATGCTGCGACCCGGGCACAGGTTCACTTTATCTCTTCCTTTCCCTCCCTGCTCTCCCCTCGCTCACCCCCTTCCTTCCTCCTTCTCCTCAGTCTAGTTCCTCCCCCTTGCCGTGAATAGGGCTGGCTCGGCACTGGCTCCTTGCAGTCAGCAAACTGTCAGGGCGGGAGGAGCTCAGAGTCCGAGCTGCACGCAGTGGTCGACGCGGTAAAGCAGAAGGCAAGCTGAAGAGTGAGCAGAGTGGCACTAGCATTGGCGGCGACACCAGGCTGTCCAGGCAGCCCGGGCTGCTCGAACCGCCTTAAAGGCAGCTGCACGACTCCAACGGTTCCGCTGACTGTGAGCTGTGGCGGTCGATCCCGCTACAGCAATCGCAGTCTCCGAGAGGCTGGCAGAAGCCTTTTCTCTTTTTCACTCACCACCTCATTCCATTCTAGAAGCGGCGTTCGCTGGGTAAGTCACTGGCCCCTGTGCCAGAACCGAGTGCGGGCTCTAACGCGTGAGTCCTTCCTGCCGTCTGAGCCAGGGGTCTCCACTGGGACCGCAGAGTGGTTTTTAGACACGCTGCTGGTCTCCGCGAGCCCCCCTGCCCCCACTTCTTCCCATTAGGTAAGAGAATGCAAGCCAACCCCCGCCCCCGAGGTGAGCGCAGATACTAAAACCTTTTCGGTCCTGGCACTGCTGGGCTGCTCTTGGCTTGGTTTTTTTGCAGAAACTCTCACTTCTGTTAGAAAAGTGTCCGTGTATGAATTGCCCTGAGATGGGCTGTGCAAAGGATCATTCACTTTCATGAATACAGTCAGCTTCAGCAAGGCGAGAGAAACTCTAATACTGGGGCAGGTGCTGAGAACAAATGACACCCTAGAATCTCCAGCCAGCCTGAGGAGCGATTCGAGCTGAAGGGAAATTCCCGGAAGCCCAGCGTCCTCTCCGACCTCCCTAGGCCCGGCTCGGAGGTGCCCTCATCCCTGCGCGTTCCGGATTTGGATCCCTGCTAGTTTGGGTCCACCCCCTGGGGGCCCTGAATTTAGAAGCAGGGCGGAGAGCGCAGCCTGAGGCCAGCACACTCGGGCTGTTCTAGCGGGCGCTAGCACCCCACCCCTCCTTCCCACCCTGCTTTTGGGGCTGCTCTCAGACAGCACTTGCTGGATGTGGAGATGGTAAGTGTGGAAAATTTTGCCTAGCTTTTACAAAATGAACTTGTTATAATGGTGTAGCCAAAAACCCGCATTATTTTCTAATTGAAGAGATGACTTTTTATGGGAGTGTAGCAGAACCGAGTGACGTTAACTGAGATAGAATTTTAAAAAATCTCTAAAAGATTTTTTAAAGAAATCTCTATAAAAGATTTTTTTAAGCGTGTGCTAATGAAACGGCCCTTTTTTGTGAAAAGGAAAAGGTGACTTTTAAAAAGCGCATAGCTACAAAGGTTCCTTTAGAAATGCAGAGGAATCGGACTGGGGCTGGAGACACTACTTAGACTACAGCGCTTAGCCACCAATCGACTACCTCCCCTCGATAAAAGGGGGAAGGTCACATTCTACGAGTGTGTAGCTTGAGCCACTTCCATTCCTCTCGCTAGGAAAGGCTTTGGGAGCTCAGCTGCAAAAGGCCTCTTTGCGTCCAGGATAATTGATTCCGCGCTTTCTTGCTTTGGCCGCTTTTGCAGTTTGGGGTGCTGGGGTGTCAGTGTGTTCAGTGTTTGTGTGTGCGCGTCTTTGGCGGATCCTGGCTTCGCCGAGCGAGGTGTCCTTCCAAAACGTGGACTTGGGGGCTAGAAATCTGAACTTGCGCCACTGCGGCACACACCCACAAAGCAAAGACAGGAGAGAAGCGGGGCCGGAACAAAAATAATGAATAAAATTAAATAGCTAGACCAAAAAAAAAAAAAAAAAAGGCAAGCAGGTTTTTGTGTAGAAACATTCAAAGGTGGAATTTAAACCTACAAAAGAGCTGTTTCTGTACAACTGAAAGTGTGTTGAAGTAACTGTTTAAATCGAGGGATAGGTAGGGTAGGGGAACAGAAAATATTGGGGGAGGTGATAGTATTAGAGGAGCATCTTGCGTGTTCTTAGCGCTGCAACAAGGAAACAACCTGAGGAGTGCACGGGGCAGAATTCAGGATACTGAGCACAACCTTGAAAAAGGTAGAGGTGCTTTTTGAGTAAAGCGACCGCCTTCCCCAATGCCCTCAAAAAAGGTAAAACAGGTGTGGCTGAAATAGCGGGGCGAAAGGTTCTTGGGGACACCTCAACTCGGTGAAGACTAAGTGGTATTCCATCCTCAATTTTGTTTGTAACAAACTCAGGATGAAGACTGGAGTTTCAGACTCAGAGTTGTCCTTTCGTGTGTGTTGGGGGAAGGGGTAGGCGGGCATTTGCAGGGGGGGGGTCTTAATATATGTACTTGGTTCTCCTTTTCTCGCCTTTGTCTGGTTCGTTGGAGGAAGCGTGAACCTTGTGCGGTAGGTTTTGACTTGCAAAGGTCTAAACATACCTTCCGCCTTCTGCTAAATTAAGAATTGCACCGCGTTATTCACGTGGGCTGGGTCCAGCCGCCACTGCACCCGCGCTGCGCACCCCGAGCGCCGAGGGAGCACCTCCGCCGGTGTGACCCGAGAACCTCGTTCTCCAGTCGGCTTTGCTCGGGGAGCCCCTCCTCTCAAAGATGTCAGCCCGGGAGAAGCTCTGCAGGCCATGCACAGGCCTAGCGGCGAGCTTGGGCCGGGAACGCGAGCTGCCCTGCCCCGCGCGCACCCTGCCCCGCGCGCTCCCTGCGCGCAGCCGCCCTCGCTCTGCAAAGCCTCCCGCCTCGGCCCAGCTTTGCAGCCCCTCCTTCCAGCGCCCCGGCTCTGCAGAGGCGCGCTGAGGTTCCCCCAGCTCGCTGGGCCACCGCAGGCTGGGAACCCGGCATCGGACACTGGGGGTGTTTCCACACTCCTTTTCTCTGTTCCCACACTACCCACCCTTTCAGCTCGCACCTCCCCGAGTCACTCACTATTCATGTACTTATAAGTATTAGCGGCATTTTGGAGGTCAAGTTCTTTGGGTGAAATAATAGTTGACCATGCTAAATTCCCGCTCCTGTCTCTCCTTCGTGTCTCTCCTTCCTTGGCGAAAAGGAAGGGGGATGTGAAAACTGGCGTCCTTAAATGCTGTTAAGAGGAGCACGCTCCCTAGAAGGCTGAGAAGATTGAGGACCATGTCCCTACCTCCTCCCCCAAAATGGTGTGCTGGGGGGAGGGGAGCAGTTAAAGGCAAATACGAAGGGTGGGGGTGTCTCCTTAACTGAAGTAGGGACTGGAAATTGAGAGTTGCATAGAGAAATGCTCCAGCAGCTGCTGCCAATGGGGAGAGGCCACCGTACTCTTTATTGTAAGGCTGCGTGGTCAGCCCTACAGGCTGGCGCGCCAAATTAAGATTCAGGAATAGAATTTTACAAGACAGAAGCTTGCTTGTGGCTGTGGCTTCTCTTTTGGCTCTTCTGGTTTTAAGAAGCAACCCCCTGCTTTTCCGAATTTGAGACTAATCCTTTCCCCCAGATTGCAGACAAGTCTTTCTTTAGCTGTGGAAGAAGAACCACAGCTCGCAACTGGAGAAGGTTGCTTTGGGCTAGAAGGGAGGAGGGGGGTGTGGAGGCTGGGCTTGTGGAGGGAACGGGCCTCCGAACTGAGTTTTGAATTACACTCTGAAGGGATCGAAACTGCGTTTCTACTATATTTTGGTTTGGAGGCAGGTGGGAAATTTGGTGGAAAAGGAGCTGAAGCAAAGAGTTCTTCCTTTTTGTGAAGTTAGAGTTTTATGTTCTTCTCTTCGAAGATTTCCCTTACAGGATTTGTAAATGTATATAGCTGGCAGCAAACTTAAAGTTCCTTTGCTTTTGAAATACATCAATGGGTAGGAAACTCAGACCAAGCGTGTATGTATTCATTGTATAGAGTTCAATCATTTGCTATGGGTTGAACTGAGACTCATTTGATCACCCCAGTGCGATTCTGATGGATGCCCAGGTAGTGTTGGATTTTGATAGCTGAGAGCCAGCCAGAAGGGATTGCAGGTTTCACATGACCTCTCTGGGTATTCAAATGTTTATGCTTTTTGCAAGATAGAAGTTCCTGATAACTTCCATACAGCTGGTGGTGAGAAGAAATCTGGGAAGGAATTTAGAAAGTAGAAAATTCTCCTTTGTTTAAGCAGTTCACAAGTCTTTAACCAGTAGACATACCGACAAAAACACTTTATATAAACCACTTTTAAGTTATATTGATGAAATATGTGTGAATGCCACATCTTCAATTAGTGAGAAGGAAATTATTTGGAGGATGAAAATTTAGGAACAAATTTTCCATTATCTTCATATATTTTAAAAGGAGGTGTCATATGTTTATTTATTAACCATAGAATCCACAAACATTAGTCACCTGCTGGACTAGACAATGTGCTATGCTCCAGGAATGCAAAGGAGAATATGAAAGTACAGATTGGGCCTCTGTGAGCCAGGAAACTCTTACAAATTTATTACACAAAGTGATAAATCCTCTAATGGAACATAATGGAGGGAGGAATTAATTTTTGCTAAGAGGTTGAAAAAAGATTCATAAAGGTGTCTTTCTGGCTTTGAAAAATAGTCATTCCTAGGCCGTATCTAGCTAAGAAGTAGACCTGGAAGAGCCTTAAATAGACCAAAGAAAGGTGTGGGGAACCTAACATCCAGTTAAGGGATTAGGAAGTATGTGTGCATTTTGTTGATAATTAATGCACATATATTGTAGATTTTCATGCAGATATGTTAAAAGTAACAATAGGGTGAGAAATCTGGGTAGTAGGTAGCACACCAAAAAACTTTGTGTTATCTTTAGATGAATATTTGAATAAACAGAAATTGGATAGAATACAGGCAAGTTCAGAAGATACTGTTACATCCAGAAAAGAGGACCTAACGTAAATCATTTGGACTAAGAAAGTGTGCTATTTATTGAAGAAAATTTCTTTAGTCACAATCATCCATCCATTTACATCTCTATACTCATCTCTCATTCCCCAACCAGCCTTTCAAATTCCTCTTCTTGGATCATTAGAATAAATTGCTTGGACCACTTCCGCCACATTCCATTTTCCATACAACTTCTTGCATAAATTCTGTGCCCACCCTCTCCTACTTCAGTTCTCTCTGGCAACCATTAAAGCTCCTTAATCACAATTTTCCTCTCTCCATAGGCACCAGCAAGTGCTTCTGTCTCTATTCCTTTTCCTATTCCTCTTTCCTCCCTGCTTCTCTGCTTCACCTAACAATCTCATTCTCCCACTCAGCCCCATTTTACTTTTTCCTTCTCACTAGCCAATTTGGACTTTTCTTCCCTTCAGTGACCTTGAGAAGCTAGCTCCCCCTACCCCACACAAAACAAAAAGCAAACCAAAGCACTACTTCAAAATGACTTACAGATTTGACAAGTTGTCCTCACCAAGATAATTTCTTATTGTCTATGTATCTTTTGCTGTTTTATTTCAAACAGGATTCATAGTGGAATTACTCAGATTTGTTTGATTTTCATTATGCCTACAAATGTATTATTTCCTTTGGTTTCCAACTAAGAATTCAGAGATTGCTTCAGAGGCTCTTTCCAGCTTTTGTGAATTTCTCAGCATACTCCTAAAACTTCCATTGCTCCACCCTTTCTGCAGTATCTTGACCCCAGGGGTCATAACTTTTATGTTTTCAGTAAAAGTTTATTCTTTTTTGTTCCCCACTCTTCTTTGTCTTATGATGTTGTCATAGTGGCCCATATTTAAGTTTTTGAGAGGGCATCCCCCTCAGAAAGACACCCAACACAAAATCACAGGATTTTAAGGCATTTGTTAAAGTAAGTTCATATCACCATACACAATTACCACATCAACCTTCAGAGATAGAGAAACACTTGTTTCTTAATGCATTCTTAGAAATTATTTTGTGTGTATGGAAAAGGAGAAATTCTGATATTTCCTTATGTCAACATTCCGTGGAGTTGGTTCAACATCATTGGGAATTGGTGAGGGAAGAATGAGTGTGCCAATAAAATGTTACACTCTTAAGCAGCAATGTCAGTAAATTTTGCCTTTGGAAAAATAAAATATGTAAGTGACTCTGTAACATTCCAAATTAATGTCATTGTCTGGACAGGGTTCTATGATATGAAGGCTTTATTAATTATTCAGCATCTAGAATGAAGGAAACTAGGTAAGATGGCTTCATATTCCTGAGTGTCTTGCATTGTGTAAATCTAATTCTATTTTAATATGGTTATTTTTCAATAGAAGTTCATCACAAAGGCATCATCCTTAAAATTTTGTTAGGAGAAAATATCAAATTAACTCTATGCCATCGTTCTTCAAGATTTATGCCCTGTGAAACATTAATTGTAAAACCCAGATTTGTCACATGCAGAAAGTTAGTTTGGGGTGAAAAGCACCTTCTGAGATGGAGTTATATCTGTGGAAAGACTGCATTCTCATTATCAAAAAGTAGGAAAAAATGAATAAAGAGTATTTTTCAATGAGAGTTTTTAAATTAAAAGAGTTACTTGGCAGGAATTGTAAATGCTTCTATTTTGACTCAAAAAACTCAACTGATCAAGGATTTCAGTTCTTTTTATTGTCTTTAATGTGTTAATCATTGAGTCAATGTACTAAATTTTGAAGCTAAGTGACCATGACTATAATTGTCATTTCCAGCCCAGATGTGAAAAAATTATTCCCCCCCCCCCCCATCTACTAATCTTGAGTGTGTAGATTTGAGAAAACATGAAGAGAACAGAAAGAAGAGAATAAAAGCTGAGAGGGTTATCTCTTCAGTAAGAATTATTTTGTCGATTTAATATATCTTTTAGCATGACATTATTAAAACTTTTTTATTGCTGCATTTCAAATTAGCTAATGAAAATTCATTAAGTCTTTAAACTAAAATTTTAATTGAGATATGTACTAATTTTACAATTTACTATATCATGTAAAATGAAAAGTTTTCTTGCATACTTATTTGAATTCATTAGCCTAGCTTAGTATCCTTAAATTGTGTAGTATCCTATGACAGTTGTAAACAATTATGAAATAATGATTTTACAATAAAATTGTATTGTAAGTTTTGTAAAATAAATATTTTTATTAAAATAATATTTTGTAAATCACTATGTTTTCTACACTTTGTCTTTAATTTTGAATATCGAGAGCTCCTATTGTACTGTGCACATTAAGTTGTATACACAATGAAGTCTTGACATGAAGATCAAGTCAATAGATTAAAGTATCAATGCATTAAATGATATAAATATTTTACCATTAAAAAATGACTTGAAAAGCCTATTTACTTAGGCTGGTAATGGATGCATTCATTGAAGAATGCTTATATTTTTATAAATGCATTTTTACCTAAGGAATTAAATGTATATTTCCCTGAAGATCAAAAAACATATAGGGGAAAATTTTAAGTGGATTTTCTAAACTTTGATCTATTTGTAATATGAACTTATTGTCCTTGTTGAGATATATAAATATATATGTTAAAAAAGTAAGGATAAGACAGAAGATGGCTTGCAAAGTAAGCTGAAGGAAAGCTTTCTATTTTCTACAAATAACTTTATACTGATTTATTTGTGGCAGAGGAGACGGGGGAAGAATGGAAATAAAGTGAAGAAGAGTACAGCCAGAGTGTTAGATGCCAGGGCCTGGATTTCAGTTTAGTGTGAGACATGCAATCTTTTGAAGCTGCATAGGCTGGCATCTGACTTTTAGATTGAATATTGTATGTTTATAATACAGAAATTGTTACTAGATGATAATAGTTTGCTAAAATTCTAGGACCAAAACTTAACAAATATGAACATGTAAATATTTTAAAAGAGAAGCTTAAGAATAGGTAATAAATATACACACACAGACAAATTTTTTACATGGGATCTAGCTCTATAGTCAAGCAGGATTTTCATTGTCTTTCCTTTATACCAGGAAAAAAATGTGCTTAATTTAACATAGAAGAGTTTGCCTTCAATCAAATCCCACAATTCTTAAGCACTCTTTGCCTCATATTTATTTTACACCATTAATTCAGTTTTAGCATCTAAAAGAAAAAGCAGTTGTATTATGTTGGCCTTTTTATAATAGGAATGATTTCAGTGCAAAGCAGTATTATTTGACAAAGAAGTTTAAATCCATTAGATGCCATATGATTGCTGAATGTCTTACAATTGCATGCAGGGAAACAAATATGGAATATAAGACTGATGCTCAAAAGATATATAACTGGTTAGCAATTACAGAAACAAACTACTTTAGGAAAAAAAGAGCCAATGCATTATTTATTTATTCATTTTAAAATAATTATTTAGTTTTTACATTGTTTTTCATTTTGTACAATATTTTATTTCTCCCACCACCATAGCATCTCTGAACCATCACTATAGTCCCCTGTGCTCTTCCCTCTGCTGCTCTAAACCTGAGATTTATGGTCAGCTTGCAAGCTTTGTCTTTTTCCTGATGTTTTGCTCAGTTTTGGTATATTCCACATGTAAGTGAAACCGTATGTGATATTCTTTTACCTTCTGACTTATTTGCTTAGCATAATCCCTCCCAGCTCTGTACATGTTGCCAGAAATGACATGAGTATATCTTTATTGTTCAGTCTGTAGTATTCCATTGTGTATATATACTGCATCTTTTTCCATTATGTTTTGTGGCATTTAGGTTATTTACATATCTTAGCTATTGTAAATATTGCTGCAATAAACATCAGAATGCAAGTTTCATTTCAAATTAGTGTTTTTTGGCTCTTTGGGCAAATTCTCAGGAGTAGAACCACTGAATCATATGGCAGATCCATTTTTAGTGTTTTGAGGAACTTCCACACAACTTTCCACAGTTGCTGCACCAGTTTACAGTCCCTCCACAACTTCTCCAGCATTTGATATTCCAAGTTTTTTTTGAGATTTATTTATTTATTCATACAGAACTGGGGTACCTGCCAGAGATGCGGAGGATGATAGGATTCACCAGAGACAGAGCGGGGAGCAGAACGGGCAGATTGACGAAGTACACTGCTGAGGGGAGCAGCGGGCGGGTCAGGAGAGGTCTGCCACGCCATGTGGTCACCTCCTAGGCAGGCGGGGATCTAACTCATGGGGAAATGGCTCCAGCTTCCTAATGCTGTGCTTTAACCTGCTGTGCCACCAGGGAGGGCCCCAAGTTTTTTTTTTAATGAAATAATATTTAGTGATACTTATTATCAGAGAAATGCAAATCAAACCCCAATGAGATACCAGCTCACACTGGTGAGAATGGCCCATATTAAGAAAAATACAAAATTTTTAATCAATCATCATTGTTGTTAATGACTTGTTATCTTAAACCCCAGCCATAAGTTATGGCTTATTATTGTGTTTTTCAGACTTTCATACGCATGCCCATCACCTGGAAATCTTGTTAAAAATGCAGATTATGGGTCCTCCCTGGTGACTCAATGTGTTAGGACCCAGACTGCAAGCTAGCCGCAGCCAATTCAGTGTGAGTCTCGATTCCCCTCCACCCCCCAGGTGAACAACTTGGTGGGGCCGACCTCTCCTGACCCTCCAGCTGCTCCCCTCAGCGGTGTACTTAGTCCATCTGCCTATTCTGCTCCCCACTCTGTCTCTGGCGAATCTCCCCGCCCCTGCACCACTGGCCAGTACCCCAGTTCTGTATGCATAAATAAATGCATCTTTAAAAAAAAGAAAAAGAAAACGTCCCTTAAAAATGCAGATTATGATTCAGTGAAGTCTAGGTAAGACCCTGGAATCTGCGTTTCTAACAAGTTCGCTGGGGCTGTAGATGTGACTACTCACAAATACATTGAGCAGCAAGAAGCTAATTCCTATACTAGTAAGTGAGCATGAAAACAGTGAAGCAAACCAAATCAATTAGTAAGTGTTTTTTTAAAGATTGAAGTTATTCATTTTGCAAATGAATTTTTAAATGAAATTTAGAAATTAGAATGATTTATAGCTGCTTGCATTTGAGTATTAACATTAATTTTGGGCCCTCCCTGGTGGCGCAGTGAGTTAAAGTTTAGCACTATGAAGCTGTCCGCAGCCATTGCAGCAAGAGTTCAATCTGGTCAGGGAGCTGACCCACATGGAGCAGCAGACCTCTCCTGTTTAGCCTGCTGCTCCCCTCAGCAGTGTATTTCATCAATCCGTCAATCCTCCTGCTCGGTTTCCCACAGTCTCTGGTGAATCTTCTCATCCTCATGCATCTCTGGCCTGTTCACCAGTTCTTGAATGCATAAATAAATAAATCTTTAATTAAAAAATTGATTTTAACCTTTGGTGTAACTAAAAAGTGGAAACTGTAGTTCAGAGGAAAAAGACAACTGATTATTAATTTACAAGCAATATATACCATTTCAAAAAAGAAAACTGATGGAGGAAGGGATGCAGGGAAGGCATCACAAGATTGAGTCGCACAAAGGGGACAGATAGAAGGGGCTTGTGAAACAATAGGCACAACCATAAAACCAAGCTTCTCAGGCACCAAAGCCCATGTCCAGGATGCCCGGGATACCTGGATGTCTCCAAGAGGTCCCAGCAGATAACACACTGTTGGGGCTTGTGCCTGAAGCTCAGACCCAAAAGGAAAAAGATAAGGACATGGACAAGCTCATCAGGAAATCTCTGTTACTCTCAAATTCTACCTAGGCTCACAAGGAGTGAGCCCCTGCCAAAGAGATGCCTATATCAGGGCAGTCTGTCCAGCACCAGGCAGCTGTTCCACTGCCCACCTGTGACTATGCAGGTGCTTCTTTCTACCCACTTTCTCCCTCTCAGGGCAGCAGCCTCCTGTCTGCCTGTGACCATGCCAGGACTAATCTGCACTGACCTCCCCCTGCCGAGGCCCCTCTCTCCTTAGGCCATCTGCCTGCAACCATGCGGGGCCTCTCTCTCTAAACCTGTCCCTTTTGGGGCAGCTCTTCCTGCCCACTTGCACCTATGCAAGTGTCCTTTCCTTTCCTGTCCCTTTTTAAATAAACCTGCTCTTTAAATATAACTGAGTCTCTCTCGTGGAGAAACTTGCCTCATGCAACTGAAAGGGGATTTCTGGTGAAACATTTCCCAGAGTGAACCCAAGGACCCTGAACTCAAAAAACGATATCAAAACCATTGGCCACACTACTGCCAATAGATTAACAATATTTTTTTACAGTCTTTCAAGCACATAATTTAAGTTTCAGTATAGAATGACTAATACATTTTCATTGGTCCAATTTGTTATTTAAAGATTTATTTTTATTTATGAATGCATACAAGATCTGGGGTGTAGGCCAGAGTTGGGGGGGAAAGAAAGGAGGGGGTTGTTAAGAAGATTCACCAGAGGCAGACTGGGGAGCTACTAAAGGAAGCATCAGGCCAGACAGGAGAGGTGCTGTGCAAGTGGGTCAGCTCTCTGGCCAGGATTGAACTCAGGCTGCAGTGGCTGGCAATAGTGTTTCAGGGCAGGGAGAGAGGGGCACCACTGAACCCCCAAACCTGCCCTCTCCAAATAGGTTCTACCATCACAAACAAAACATAAGAGCTTTAATAGAAAGGAACTTTAATACAATGAGTATACAATACAGGAAAGACAAAGAATATAGTTTCTAAATCAAACACCCAAAGGAACCCATCCCCTCGTGTATTGGCCCAAAGCAAGGCCTGAAAGCCTATAAAGCACCTGAAAGCCTAAAGCCCAAGATTAAAACACCTTCTGGCTGGGACCCATAGAAAAGGGCCAGGCATGACCAGATGAAAGAGCACAATCAAAATTAAGATAAAAGCTGCCATAGTGAAACTCTCCACGGGTCTCTCACCCACATCTGTTTTAACCAGCACAGGGCCAAGAAACAAGCAGGGATTCTTCACATGACTCTCTCTGCTCCATGTGGCTCCCTCAGGTCACCTTCTGGCTCTCCATCCTGCTTTTCTTCTTCAGATTCTTCTCTTCTATGCTTAGCTCCACCTTCCCTCTGGGTGGGGCAGAGAACCTGGAACTTCCCCTTTTCCTGGGGACCTGAGATTTTAACCCCTGCACCACCAGGAGGTTCTTATTTGCCTAATTTGATGATGCCATTTTAATTTTCTTATTAATGTCTGCATTTTGCAGTGCAATAACAACAAAAGGGAACTGGTACAGATCATTTTATATTTTCTGTTCCCCAAAACTCCCCTAAAAGCAGTAATGGTAAATTAGACATCATACCGGCTGCCTAATTGCTTTCTTTACACCTACACTTTAATCTTTGAATACAACCGGAAAAGCCATTTAATCTAAGTGAATTTCTCATTCATAATTAGTCTAGGAAATAAATCTGCATAGTTTAATTTCTTTATGTGCAGTGCATCACAGTATGGAATCAGTGTGTCAAATTAAAACAATCAACATTGAGAGCATCTATTGTAAAATAGTCAATGTCAGTGTTTTAATGGTGTTAGAAGACCTAAGGTGGTCCTGACAGGGCTATAAAACAATTGAAAATGTCACCTGAAAGCTGGGATTCATGTCTTAATTGTGGCCTTGGGATTCAAAACCCACCACCTTCCAAATGAAACTGTATCAGATTTTTCTAAACTCTGATTTTTAAATAAGATTTATTTATTTATGCATATAGAACTGGGGTACAGGCCAGAGGTGCAGGGACGATGAGAGGCTTCACCAGAGTGGGGAGCAGAACAGGCAGATCCATGAAGTACACTGCTGAGGGAGAAGTGGGCGGGTCAGGAGAGGTCATGTGGATCACCTCAGGGGTTGGCGGGAATCTAACTCTTGCTGAAGTGGTTTTAGCTTCTTAGTGCTGTGCTTTAACCTGCTGGGCCACCAGGGAGGGCCAACACTGCTGCATTAATAGCAACAGTAGAGCTTGTGTGGTGACAACTTGAGGATCCCAGTGAAGGAAGGGGGCAGTAGGATTAAAATGTTTTTTGTAAGTGCTAAATGAACTTGGGTGGCTGCCAAAATTGCCTTGGATTTCATTACTCTCAACATTATTTAATAATGCTAAAAATAAACTCTTTTCATGTGTCTGTGGAGGAATGTGTAGGTAGAGCAGGCAAAATATCACAGATTTTTTAAATGGGAAATTACAAAATATATAAAAAGAAAATATGAATAACAAAAAAAGAAATAACACTTCGAATTCTATTTTCAAAAACTAGAGCTGGGATTCACTTTATAAAAGGTAGAAATATCAGTTCTTTGAAAATGCTATTCATATTTTCACACGGAAAAAGAAACAAAATTTAATTTACAATGTCATTAAAATTCAAAAATAGATAAAAATCAGACTCAATCATAATTACCAGAAGAAAAAAATGAAAACTTTTTGAACTAATCTAATCAATATATTTTTTAAATATTTATTTATGTTTACAGAACTGGGGTACAGGCCAGAGGTGGAGGAGCAGTGAGAGGATTCATCAGAGACAGAGTGGGGAGCAGAACAGGCAGATTGACAAAGTACACTGCTGAGAGGAGCAGTGGGCAGGACAGAAGAGGCCTGCCATGCCATATGGGTCAGCTCCCTGGCTGGGGATGGAACTTTTGCTGCTGTGGCTTCAGAGAGCTTCATAATGCGGTTTAACCCGTTGTGCCACCAGGGAGAGCTCTAACCAATTTTTTTTTTAAAAGATTTATTTATTTGTGCATACAGAACTGGGGTACAGGCCAGAGACTCAGGGGTGGTGAAAGACTTCACCAGAGGCAGAGTGGGAAGCAGAACAGGCAGATCGACGAAGTACACTGCTGAGGGGAGCAGTGGATGGGTCAGGAGAGGTCTGCCGCACCATGTGGTCACCTGTGGGGCAGGCAGGAATCGAACTCATGAGGAAGTGGTTTAATTTCTTAGTGTAGTGCTTTAACCCTTTGTGCCACCAGGGAGGGCCTCTAACCAATATTTTAAAGTCCAAAAATATTAAGTAAAATGTTATAAGAGTAAACAAATTCTGCTACACAACTTTTAGTCAGTTCTCCTTTTTTCTTTTTAGAGGCAAAATGAATATATCTTAATAGAATGGAATTGTTTTAATTACGAAAAATTAACCAAATTTTAATCACAAGTCAAGTAAATTTACTAAAAATTTTAAAGTGAAGGCTGAATACATTTTAAACATATGACAATGAAACTTGAGCAGAATATGCCAAACTTCCACATAGGGTACATTAAATCTTTCAGTGCTAAGACTTGCTAGTGATATGATAGTACAGCAAAAATTAGTGATCACATTACTAAGAAACTATTGATTATATACTTAGAAAAAATAGAATTCCAAGTTAAGAGTAAGTTCCAGGTTGAAGTCTTGACAGTTCAAGAAGTATCATTGTAAGAAATGGAAGACCTTGTTAAAACACGTGTTTAAAATTTCCTTTGAATATGTCAACATACTCTTTCTTCCTTATACCAAATACCAATGACAACAACTAAATCATCCAAGAACATGCTTTGGTGGTAACTTAAACAACTGAGCTTTTGAAAAAATGAGTTCACTTTTATAAAGCAGATTTAGAATGAATCTTTGCATCAAATCTAAAGATATTAACAGCTCCTTTAGGTAACTATGAAAGGCACTACGTATGATTACATTCTCTTTTCTACATTGTTTTCATTACATTTTAAGGGTATTGTATATTTTATCTCATTAGAATCTCACAATACCACCTAGTAATCTAGTTGTTAGAAGGGAAAGCAGGTACTGTACCGGTCAAACAGGTACTATACATTCTTGACTTACAAGGAAGAGACAGAGACTTTTTTAAAAAATAAGATTGCATACCTATCACATGGCAGAAACAGTACTAGATCCTTATTTTTAAGATCCCTGAATAATATTCATTCCAACAGTCAGTACATGCAATAAATATGATCAAGGGTATATAGCAAAGGAAAAAAATGGTTTTAATCTTTTAAGATTTTTATATTAGGAAAAGTTTAATTAGGGTACTATTTCTGACCTTAGTAAATTAAAACATGGTAACATAAATATATGAGGATACAATAGTCATAGTAGAAATAAGGAAGTTAAACTGAATGAGAAAGGAATACTAAGATAGGTAAATCTGATAATTTCTTTTTAAGGTTTATTTATTTATACATACAGAGATGGGGTACAGGCCAGAAATGCGGAGGGTGAGAGGATTCACCAGGGACAGAGTGGGGAGCAGAACAGGCAGATCGACAAAGTACACTGCTGAGGGGAGCAGTGGGTGGGTCAGGAGAGGTCTGCCACACCATGTGGTCACCTCCATGGCAGGCGGGAATCGAACTCATGCGGAAGTGGCTTTAGCTTCTTAGTGCTGTGCTTTAACCCGCTGCACCATCAGGGAGGGCCCTGATAAATCTTTTTAGGAAAAAAAATGAAGATTTGGTTCTAATTTAAAATAGGATTAGAATATAAACCCAAGTTACTAAAAATTTTCTTTATGTATATAAAAATATTGGAGAGAATATGTGGAGAGGGAGATTATTTGGGAAGAAAAAGGAAAATCTATTATAGCTATAGGTTGATCAAATATAGAATGCTAAATAGTATAAAGTGACTAAGGTGTTTTACCCTGTCTGAATCCTGGCAGGTTAAAAATAGAATACTAAATAATGAACTAAGGTGTATGGATCTAACTCCTGGCAATGTTTGAAAATCCAGAACTTTGGGAATTTTCAGGTTTCTCATTTTATTTGAGTTACATTCAAGCATTTTCATAAAATGGGTATTTGTAATAGTAATTAACTACATGAGGTGAAGAGTTTTACCCACTGGGAGATAACATTTCATTTTCCCTTGGAAGAAGTAGATTATTAGATGGTATTACAAAAATATCTTTTGTTGTCAGAGAAGCAAACCCTGTTCAGTTTCCTTAATGAATCTCAGGAGATAATTAGTAGATTTAGAAGCATAAATATTCTGCAAGAAAAAAATTGCAAATAGTGATGAGAAAATCGGGCCTGACAGGATAAGCAGTATGCTGTAATAACTCATGACTAGAAATGTGTGATGAATGTGTTTGGTGTTTGGCATTTCCTTCTGTTCTGATTTTAGTAACTTTATGTAGAGAAATAGGGATATTTTAGTGTATGCATATTTATCAATATTATGTAACATTCTTGACCTTTTAGTTCACTAAGGTATTGATACCTGATGGAAAGACTCCTAATATTAAACAATTAAAGTTATTTTTTTCTGGCCCTCCCTGGTGGCATAACGGGTTGGAACGCAGCACCACAAGCTAGCCACAGCCACTTCAGTGGGAGTTACATCCCCGGCCCCTGAGGTGATCCACATGGCATGGCAGGCCTCACCTGATCCCCTGTTGCTCCCCTCAGCAGTGTACTTTGTTTATCTGCCTGTTCTGCGCCCCACTCTGTCTCTGGTGAAGCCTTCTCGCCCTCCTGCACCTCTGGTCCATACTCTAGTTCTGTATGCATAAATAAATAAATGTTAATATTTTCCTATTTCTGTTTTTCTATTTTTTTTTCTTAGAAGGGTAATCTTTTGAGCTTCTTTTTGTCTTTAAATGTAACTTTCCTTTTTCTCAAGTAACTTAAAATACAAATATTGTTTGTGTGAACCGTGATCAATGATACCTAAAATTTCTTGTTTTCCAGATAATTCCATTCTTTTTGAAATGATTCCCCCCCCCCATTCAGAAGAGCTAGTTTATTTGGAATAGAATTTGGGTCTCTCTGACTAATGTGTTTTTATTGTCACCTTGTCACATTAATAACCATAGTAAAAAGAATTATATCTGAAATAAAATATTATATGTACAGTGCAGTGGTCATATAGTCTGAAATATTCCAAAGTACTACAGATGATTTTGGTCATAGATTTGGATAGTGAATACTTAGTAGCAAAATTGGTGACTTTTTTGTCAAAGTAAAGATTTGTTAGCACATTAACAAGTTTCCTGGATAAAACCTAAATTTGTAAGCCATTATGCATTTTATAATAATTTTCATCTTTAATTATATATATCTGGTACGTGAAGTTTTTATGCTGCAACTTAAAATTTATTGAAATTTCACTATAATACTTTTCTGTGTTGCAATTGATATCTGTCATGGTTATATGAAATTTGTTTTGAAGAGATAGCATAAAAGATTTGTAGTTATCTTAGCATTAATAGTATGCCCATTAGAATCCAAAAGTATGTTGAAGTAAAGTTTTAATGTTCCATAAACTCTATGAATAATTCCATTTATGAAACTCACGTTTTACTTATTTACCACAAATTGAATATTTTCCCTGTTTATTTTAAAGTTTTTTGTTTTTCTGTTAAAAATGTTTGACACTTTAAGCTATAATAAGTCAAATGGAATGGAGTTTCAAGCTTTTGCTCAGCTAGCACTCTTTTGAAGGTCATGTTGCCTTTCAGAATATAAATTAACAACTTTTTTTAAAAATGCAAGAAAACAGTCTGTCAGCGATCTCTAATATGGTGTTTTGCTCCTGTGTATTTGTTCAGTGAAAGTGTTTTAGATACTGATAGTACATCACTTGTTTTCAGTATTTCAGTATTTAAATGTTTCATGATAAACAAATAGAATTTTATCTGCGTAGTCATTGGTCTACAGTTTTTTCTTTTTTACCAGTCATATATTCCTTCTGCATAGAATAAATTCTAAAATTCTCTTAAGAAATAAGCTTAATGTGTTTAACTTAATTTGATTTCCAGAGAAAATTTCTAGGTGCATATTTTTTAAATTAGGAACAGAATGTTTTGAAACCACTATACAGGTTGTTAGTTGTGTGGGGAAAAGCCAACAAAGAAAAAAAAATCCTCCTTTCTGAATTTACTGACAGCAAGAAGGTGAACTTGGAAGCTATTTAAATGACAGAAGGGGACAAAAATTGTCAATACATTTTCTTAATTTTTTGTCCAAGGAAAGGTTTACCTACTTGATGAGCTGATCCACAAAGCTAGCATTAACAGTAACTGAAAAATAGTATTTAACTGAAGATTATGGTTAAAATTAAATGATCATTACCCTACAAAAATTATTTTTACATGCTTGACTAAATAGCTATATCTATACCATCTACCTATCAATATCGATCTATTTCTATATCTTTCTATATCTACATTTTCCAAGGAAAATATTGGTCCAATAACGTGCTTGATTTCAGTTTGCTTGGAGATGTCCAGCAAAAGGATACGTCGTGAGTTGTCATTTGTATAGTTGTATACTGATAAAGCAGCATAGTGATAGACATTTTTGACTAGAATTTTGAACAAGAGTGTTGCAAGATAGATGCTTTTTTGTAATTAACATTATTTTCTGAGTAACATTATGTCTATACATATTTTATTTTTCATCTGGCAAAGAAATCGTAATAAATTTCTTTTGAAAGCTAAGATCCTTTCAGCTGCTATCACTGACTCTGGAAAATGACAAAATCAAAGCAACTAGTCCTAATAGAACTATATTTAGCTGATATTTCAATTTAAATATATGATGCCTTCTATTTAGCTTTCAGGAATATTTAGATTAAATTTAAAAAATATTCATTCCTTTTTAAAAAACAATTTTTTAAAAAATTCATTATCCTATCTAATATTGAAATAATGTGATCTTAATAAGTAGGGTCTTAATTATCCAGCTCAGAAGAATTTAAAACAAAATAAACTTTTAAAGATAACCACTTATTATTATATAACAAAAAGACTTTTAAAATAACTAAACATTTAAAACAAAATAGACTTCTAAAGATTAAAGATCATTTATTTTATAACTAGGCATGAGGAGTCTCTTGAGTTGTGCTGAGGGTTTTTTCATTTATAATTTATGAGCAGAAGATAAGCCAAGCTGCATATTGTACTTGAATAATAGAAATTTCAACATAAAGTAATTGAAAAGCTTATGTATAGAAGCAGTAGACATGTATAGAAATAGTAGGTTTAAGCTGGATTATATTCAGAGGGAAGAAAATAGCTAAATACTATATCCAGAATAAAATAAACATGCCTTTCATTAGGGAAAGTCACACTGTACTTTTATGTCAAGGGACAAAATTACTTTATCTAAAATATATATTCATATAGGTAATATATTTTCAAGGTAGAATATTTTGGCTTTAATAAAGCTAAAAGTATGTGATATTAATATAATGCATAATACTAAATATCAATTATTGTTTTATGCAAATAGTCTTCATTGTGTAAATAGATTGACCTTAGTGTTTTTAAATATCACGCTCTCAGCCCATATTCAAAATGGCATCTGTTGGCAGCAGACTTCTACACCCCAGTTCTTCTAGCAAGAAAAAGAAAAAAGGCATCAGTTATTAGTTCTCTAGATGTTATATATGACTAATAGTCTTAGATGGAAAAATAAATGAAAGATGCTTACGATATGCAATAATATGAGTCCAAAATATGTTAAAGGTCCATCTTGAATGATTTGAAAGCAGGATGATGTGTTATCAGTGTGCTTTTCTTGACAAAGTGGTTATTAAAGAAAATACTTAACAGAGGGAATTCCAAAACCTGCTTGTCTTTGCAATGGGACAGATATTTTTATTATATATGATTAAAGGACAGCAATAGACATGTAAATGTTATTCCTCCTTGCTTACATTATAAGAGATGGAATAACACTGCTACCCAAGTGGATTTTGACAGTCTGTGCCTGAAATGTAACAAATTAAAAAAACTTTTGTTGTTGTTTTCTTCCACCTTGTCTTTGTTCACTTGTCTTTAGAGTTACTCATGTTAGTAGTACATGTGTACTATATAGAGGTTGGATTAAATTAATCCTGTTGACTAATATTTACCTTTTTTGATCCCTCTTATTTCGTGCTTCTCACTTTCACACTTTTATGCTGTCCGATGTGCCTTCTTCAAATCTCAATGGGTAACTCTCCTACTGCTCACTCCACATCAAAATTACATTATTAAAAAGCTCATGCATTTCAATGATTTCCATTTATTTGTTAGTTATTTCACATGCATTAAATAGGTTTTCTGCAATCCTGTGTGCAAATTTCCTATGTATTTGGAATTACTCTTTTCTGATTGATACAGTGAATTATATAGTGATATTATTGGAAAATCTTATTAAATATTTAAGCAGAAGATGCTAAGTAGGATCACGTGCAATTGTTATTTTGTGTTGCATCACAAAATTGGTTGAACATCAGCAATTTAATGTAGTTCAACTTAATAACCAAAGGGCACAGTGCAGGAGATTTGCTGAAAGGGAGAAATCATAGCTTCACTGTTAATAACCCCCAAGTTATAATAAGCTATAAGTGGAGAAATATATTACTTATGTATATATATTTATCAATTTCATTACATAAGGCTTAAGTAAAAATTAGTGTTAGATAAATCTTTATGAATAATGTATATTATGGAAAAACTGAAATTTGTAAAATTGAAATTTCTGATATAATTATCTCATGAGTTCTCAAAAATGAAACATATTTCCAATAAATGCCCATAGTACAAATTAGCCAATTATACTACATCAGTTTCAAATGAGATAGTATTAAGTAACTCTATTTTCCAATTTAATTACTTATTGAATGGGTAGAAAGTTTTCTAATAAGAAGATAGGTATTTTGATCCAAAGATAGTTTTTACTTCTTCAGATTTGTAGTGTTTACATCAACATGGATTATGCAAACAAATGGAATGAGACTGCTATACATTTTTAAACAATTATCAGAAAATTAAGAATAATGTGTTTTCTAAGAAAAGTTAAATTAGTTAAGTTAGCAAAACCATTTGCCATCAAGTTTCTTTCCAATTTTTCCTAAATCTATATTTCCATATAGATGAACTATGTTCTGGGAGATCCTCTTGATAATCTTTAAATATGTGTGCTGCAACACACATAAGAGTGCACATATCTTTTCAAATTAGTGTTTTGCATTCTTTGGGCAGAATGTTGGATCATATGGTAGACTTTTAATATTGAGAGAAACCTCCATAAACTTTAGAGTCTGGAGCAGTCTAAATTCCCACCAACGGTGTTCAAGGGTTCCTTTTTCTCCACATATTAACCAGCCTTCTTGTTTTTGGTCTTTTGGATATGGACTATTCTATAAGGTGTGAGATAGTGTGTCATTGTGGTTTTGATTTTCAATCCCCTTATGATAAAGGATGACAACCATTTTTCATGTGTCTGTTGACCATCTGTTTGTCTTCCTGAAAGTTCTTTACATAATTTTGCTATCAGCCCTTTGTCAGATGTATAATGTACACATATTCTCTCCTGTCAGTAAGGTGTCTCTTTGTTTTACTGTTAGTTTCTTTCACTGTGCAGAAGCTTTGAAGGTGAGGGGGCTATCTTACTGACTTACTTTGCTACATATAATTCCCTCAAATTCCCTCCATTTTTGTTAATAAATGATTACATTTCATCCTTTCTCATGGGTATAACTTACTCCATGGCATGGATATACAAACTCTTCTTGATCCAGTCATCCATCAGTGCACATCTAGGCTGCCTCCATACCCTAACTATCATAAATAATGCTGCTGTTAACATTGTAGAGCATGAGGGATTTTGTGTTAATGGCTTCATATTCTTCAGATAAATGCCCAAGGGTAGGATCACTGTGTTGCATAGTATTTCCATTTTTCGTTGAATAAGGTAAATTCAAATCCCGATAAGGTAAAGCAAATCCATAATGGTTGCTCCAGTTTATGTCCCCATCAACAGCGAAATATCATTTTTCCCTGTCTCTTCTCTAACACTTTACTGTTGGAGGGCTATTAAATATGTGTGAATCTCACAAACATTAGATGGTATTTCATTATGGTTATAACACACATCTCTCATAGACCTGACAATGAATATTTATTTCATATGTATTTTGGCTTTCTGGATATTCCCTTAGGTGACTTGTCTCTTCATTTCTGCTGCCAGTTTATGAATTGGTCTCTCACTTTTTTATTTTTGTTAGAAGCTGACAAGCTTGGGTGGGACATTATTTAGAAATTCCTTTGTAAGATAGTATGGATTACAATTAAGAAGCATTGTAGTTATAATCAGTTTTGTAAGCAAATATAGTTGAAATTAATATGTAGGTAATTATGAATCCTTAGTGGTATGTGATCAGTATTCAAGGTATGACTATTCTCAGCATCAGGAAATAAATTCAACTAGGTAGTGGTTAGGATCACACATAGTTCATATATGTACTACCTTGAATTAAAATATACTCTTTGATCATCTGAAACTGTAGACCCAATTCAATAGGTTAGTTTTGTAGAACTGATATAGAACAGTCCAATATATAAAGCCCAATTCGTACATATGACATTTCCCTTACCAGGTGGATTAAGATGGCAGAGATTTTGCTCCATTTTGAATTCCAGGAATATTTTGTTCTTCTGTTTCAAATTCTTAAAATATTTACTGCTAGCAGCACTCTGTTAGGGACTACAGAATTTTTGCATATCTGAAACTAAAGAGACTTAAATGTATACTGCTGTGAAATCTTCCACATAATGTAATATTTGGGTTGTTGAAGTCCAGACTTTAGTGCATCTATTTTATTTAAGTTTCAACTGATGACATTGTACTAGAGGCAAATACCCTTTTCTTCCTGTCACTTCATCCTCCATGTCACAGATGCCTGCAGAGCATTATAACTGTAGCATATTGGATTTTAATTCAGATATTTCAGGGTTTTACATATGTTAAGTATCATGTAAGTTATACTTCCATTGGGATTTTCATGAGTACAAGTTTTCTCTAATATCCCCCCTTTTTTAAAAAAAGATTTATTTATTTGTGCACACAGAACTGGGGTACAGAGGCTCAAGGGCGGTGAGAGGCTTCACCAGAGACAGAGTGGGGAACAGAACAGGCAGATCTACAAAGTACACTGCTGAGGGGAGCAGCGGGCGGGTCAGGAGAGGTCTGCCACACCATTGGTCACTTCTGGGGCAGGCGGGAATCGAACTCATGTGGAAGCAGCTTTTAGATTGTCAGTGCTGTGCTTTAACCCGTTGCGCCACCAGGGAGGGCCGAATATCCCTTTTTTTAATGTTTGAATTTTTCTTTTTCTTGAAAGATTTGTTTCAGTCATAAATGTTAGTGAAAATAAATGAGAGCAAAGTGTAAGCTGTATTTCAATTGATACCATGTGGAGAGGGCTGGAAGACAACAACAAAAAAATGCACAAATCATAATAAATATCTCATTAGCTTGAATGACCACATATACTATGAAAATATTGTCGATTTCCAAGGTATCAATTATGCAAAAAGATAGTAACAGTATAGACTTACCAACAGTAAGCTGTGAAGACTTAGGGTCTTTTAGATCTTGGCAGAGATATTAATAATAACTTACTCATGTACACATAAATTTCAGAACTAACTATTTTCAGAATAAACACCTCCTGTGAACCCTTTTTTTTTTTTTAAGATTTATTTATTTATTTGTGCATACAGAGCTGGGGTACAGGCCAGAGGCTCAGGGGCGGTGAGAGGCTTCACCAGAGACAGAGTGGGGGGCAGAACAGGCAGATCTACGAAGTACACTGCTGAGGGGAGCAGTGGGCGGGTCAGGAGACGTCTGGCTCGCCATGTGGTCTCCTCCGGGGCAGGCGGCAAGCTGGAATCGGCAAGCTGGAATCGGCAAGCGGGAATCGGCAAGCGGGAATCGGCAAGCGGGAATCGAACTCATGCGGAAGTGGCTTCAGATTCTCAGTGCTGTGCTTTAACCTGCTGCGCCACCAGGGAGGGCCCTAACTCTTAAACACTGTTTGTGAAGGGACTGTTCCTCCTTATTTTTACCTGTTTATTTTCTGGTACACATTTCCTGGTATACAGATATATACCAAACTAGCAAATGAGAGATTATTCTAGTGAATAAATACATGGAATTTCTTGCACTGGTATGATGATTTGATTAAGTAAACTAATATTCCATCCCCTCAATTTCCACTTCAGTGAATAAAGGTTGTTGCAGATTCTATTTAAGGAAATGAAATTTGATGTACTAGTCAAAGTGTCATGGAATACTTAATTTTTTTAAAAAATCATTTTTTAGACTTTGTGATTAATGTAGCTTTGAGTACAGTCCCTCAACCTTCCCACAATACTCATGATATATTAATATAGTATGTTTTAAAATAGTGTATTTAATTTTTGTCTCAAACTCCCATTTTAATTTTCTCTCTTCCATATGACATAAGCGTGAACTATTCATTCCCATTGCAGCTCCCCTCCCCTCCACATTGCTGAAAGAAGGAATATTTTAAAATTTCTAGTCAATGTGAAATTATTCAGGAAATCTGTTCTTTAATAGAGAAAAAAAGATTTGAGCAATCTTTTACATTTTACATGGTTATATTCATTGTTCCCTCTCATCTCCATTACTCCTTTATCTCTTCAGGTATTCAAATACTCTTTCAATGATGCCAATACTTCCCAGATGATCAAATCTCCCCACACCTTTACTGTCCTTTGCAGTCCTTCGATCCTTGAAGTCTTTCATTTATTGAAGTCATTTTCAGTTCCATGAGTTTCAATAAATCCCTTCTTGTACTTTTAAATTTCTGTAACTTCCAAATATCCACCCAATCACTAGGTTTCCCCATCTCTGTCAACCCAACTTCTGCCTCACCCATTTTTCATCCATTCTTTTCCTAAGAATACTGTTATTATCCTAGTCCCTCCTGATCTTTGAAATCACTCCTTATGGTTCCTCAGCACCCCCACTTTTTAAGTTTCTCTTTTATTCTGCAGTGACTCACAGTTCATCCTGAATTATTTAAGGCCCTTACAGGTAGTTGGAACATAACTCATCACAACAATTCTATATTTGTAAGAGGCTTGAGTTTGCAAACTGTACTCAGAATGTGAAAATTAGATACATACCAAAAGAAATAAAATGAACGTGTCCTTTGCGGAATAAAACTGAATAAAAAGACCATTTTTATAGAATTTAAATATATTATGAGGTCTTTTATACTGGCATTTGAAATTTCAAAACACAAAGAAATAGTCATGTCAAAGAGGACGCCACTCTCCTTGTATTCTGTCCCTTTGAAAGTATGGAACTAATTTGTTTTTCCAGTTTGTTTTTCTCCAGATATTATCACTTTTCTTACGTCATTCTACATTTCTTCCAGTCAACATAAAGAACCACTTTATTGTTTTCTTAGTCTGTAAAAGAAGCTTTAACTTTGCATGATAACAAGAACATAGAGGTTAGTCAGCATGGATTATGAATTTTTTGAGTTCATGGAACATGAGAGTACACCAAGTGATGGGAGCCAAGTGGAGGTAGGATTATGCATAGCACGATATTTTTTGTGTAATATCTAAATATGTAGTTTTTTAGCAGCTTGTTATTTTAGCATGTCAGTTCATATAGAGCCAGTTTAATATCACAAATGAAGCACAGCACTGCAATGAGGAAAATGTCCACAAGTTCATCAGGGAAATTATGCCTCGGGGTTCTTAGGACAAACCATTTGAACATTACTTTTGTAGGTTTAATTATCTAGACTTGCATATGTTTGAGGTTGCCTGCTTTGGAGATGCAGGGAACTGTGCCCCTAGCATGGGACAGCCAAAGCAAGGCAGGGCAGGTATTCACAAAGTAGCCACCTCTGGGTTTTTAATCCCATGCCACTTTTGAAGCTGTACCAGCCAGATCTGAACCCCACTGACTCCATTCAGATTTTGAAGCTGGCATAATTTTGAAAACACACCAATCAGATTTGAGTTCACACTGGCACAATTTAGATTTTGAAATGGGCACAGTTGGAAAACAGGCCAATTAAGTTTGAACTCGCACTGGTGCCAATCAAGTCCTGGAAATTCTCTAGTTTTGAAAATGGGCCAATCATGTTTGAAAAGTAGACATCCTGAAAAGGATATCGACAAGGGCAGCACATGGATTCCAGAACACTTTTTGGACATGCTCATCAAGACCCTCACCTCAGATTTCATTCATTGAGACTTTCACTTCTTCACATCTGATCTCCATGTCAAATGTCTGTCTCCACATGACTGCTGATGCTTTGTCCTTCAACCCATTGGCACCATTGGCCTGTGGTTGGCACCTCTAAAGGAATTGTCTGGTGCTGGCCTATGCCTGGCATCACTAAAGAGCTTTAATACAAGTGCCTGATCCTCCATATTGCCACCTGTTGACTAGTGTTGGCTGGCACTGACTGGCACTGCTGGCCTGTGCCCAGCCACCTCTAAATTCTATTCACTGCTTCTGATACTCTGGAACATCACCTTACCACCACTCCTGCCTCTGCATGTTTAGTTCCACCTCTTATTGTTGCAGTTGGTACTGCCTAGACCAGCATTTGGATTGCAGCTGCTGGCTGCTGGCTGGAGTCTCAGGTATGCCTGTGACTACATACAGCTGCCACCGTGAGTTGAGGGCTGATGCACCTGCTCCAGGCTCTCATTGACGCAACAACACCATCTTGCAACTTTTTTTTGGACTACTGAAAATATGAACACTATCTGGGGTAGAACAGCCAGCCATTTGTGGCTTTACATATATATTTTTTAAAGATTTATTCATTTATTTATACAGAACTGGGGTACAGGCCAGACATGCGGAGGGTGAGAGGATTCACCATAGACAGAGAGGGGAGCAGAACAGGCAGATCGACAAAGTACACTGCTGAGGGGAGCAGCGGGCGGGTCAGGAGAGGTCTGCTACGCCATGTGGATCTCCTCGGGGCAGGTGGGGATGGAACTCATGCGGAAGTGGCTTTAGCTTCTTAGTGCTGTGCTTTAACCCGCTGCGCCACCAGGGAGGGCCTGTAGCTTTACATATTTTAAAAGTTTAGAGTTGCTTGTTTCTGTTTTTGTTTTTGCTCAGTTCACCTTGATTCTGGACCATTATGCAAAGACTATTGGCTGCTCAATCACTATGCAGCGCTACTGAAAATTGTCGGCAATTTTGATTCCCTGTATCTATTTCTACTGTGTTTCCCTCATCAATTAAAAAAATGCCTTAGGCTATAGCTGGAGTTATGTTTGATGTAGATGAGGAGTAAATAAATTTAATGTTATCTTATCATTTATTCATGAGAGAGAAAATTGGAACCAAGTAAGATAATGTGTATAAGAAGAGTTTCCCTGATTGTTTCGGTTGAATTCACTAGGTTCCCACAAACCAAATGGGGGGCTATTTATATGTCTATTTAGTAACAAAATTTCTGTATTGAACATTCAAGGAATTAAACTCCACATTTAAATAAAAATATTTTTAATAACTATAACTTTTGAAGTGGTAAAAATAAAGGTTGGGATTGAAATCTGCAGATTTAGGATTTTAGCCATGCATATCTACCTCTTGATAGAAACAAAGTTTTTTTTTTATCATATTTAACACTGAATTAAAGAGAAATACTTACTGTATATATAAATTGATAAACTGTAGGGTAAACATTCCATGTAAGTTGCAATACATATATTCGCCTAAGGTTAGAAGTGGTACTATCTTCACATTTCCTGGTTTTTAAAACCTCTGGAAGAATTTCAAATTGTGAAAATACATTGAAAAATGACTTATTTGATGACATTATTAAAAGTAGAGTAGAACAATTTAAAGTAGATAGAGAGGAAGACTGCTTGGAATTAGATCACTTTCTCACTTCCTCCACTTGTGTAGAGATATCGCAACCTGCATGCAATGTTTTTAAAAATGGTCTGTAGTATTTTGCCAGTTGTAATATTATGTAATACCTAAGGGTAATATAAGAATAGCCTGGTAGTTTCAATACCAGCTGCCACTGTCCTATTTCTGTTTTTGCTTTTATTTGTATGATATTTATAAACACATATATAGACAACCAATTTTTTTTTTGGAAATTCTGGATTCATATATATATACTTGCATATTGAATCATGCAATTATCAATGGGGTATATTTATTCTTATTTTCATAAAGGGAATATATGGCCAATAATTCACAAGAGAATGAATCTTGAGAAGGTTTCCTTATTATTTAATCCCAATGCTCATCATTGAGCAAATGATGCTAAAAATACCACAGGCAATTCTTTTTGTGTTGTTTACGAGGATAGAGTATGTTTTCAGCATTAGTGTTACTCACTATTATACTTACAGTGTTTTATAAATGCTACCAAACATTCAATACAGGAAAATGGTTGGGCCTATAATATACAAATTTTTAATGCTGTGATAATAATTTATAAAATATATTTTAAATTTATTTCATTTCTTGACTATAATGACTCAATTATTGCAACAAATGCATTTATTCTATTATTTATTGAAAATAGGAAGTTTTCTTTGCACTTACTTTTGTGTCTTCTGACTTTCCCTGTGAATATTTTTCAAAATGTAGATGTAGAACTATATACAGTGGCAAAAATATTTATTATAAAGTACAAATGTTTATAGTTGGAACATAATATACACAGCAAGTTATTTATATCAGTTCATAAGTCCTCCTGTTATTAGAATTATTATCAATATTTTATTAATGTTATTATCAATAAATGTTAAAAACTCCATAGATATTTACATGCATTATAAATTTTTGTAATGGATTTTTAAATGGCCAACTTTTAGCTAATCATTAAACATTATTGAATGTAAGGATAGCTGGATTATTCCTTATTTAATTATAAAAATATAACATTTGATAAGGGTTAGTACAGTGTGATACAAATTTCAACTTGTATTTCTGCAACATTATCTAGATATTACTTCCTCATAACTCATCCTTGTATTTGGATAGATCTTACATCACTTTGCAGATGTGAAAACTTGTATTCATATGGGCTACTTTCTGTAATATATATACAAATTCTCAGATGACTTCTAATCTAGCCTACCTACTGAATATGTGGAATGTGTATGAGAAAAAGGCAGAGATGTAAAGTAATAGTCCAACTTCTATATTAGTACCTCCCAAGATATGAAATTTACTAGTTCCTGAAAACTGTCCCCCCCCCCCAGTATTCATCTGTAAGCTGTTGTTAATGTTAATCTGAAAGTTGTTCAGTGTAATTTTTACCTAATTCTGTTTTTATTTTAACTGAGGAAATAAATATTGGTTTACAATAGTTTATAGGTTTTGGATCTCCACACCTCTTTAAGTGTGTGAAACCACATCACACCCATCAAAATTCTATAGCCCTTCACCAACAGCTGATGGATTATATTAATTATTTTTTTTCTCATCCAAGGACAGAAAGTATTAGTCTTTTTCCACACAATATTTCTTCCTGTGCTCAGACATTTTTCTTAAAAACCTCTCCCCTCTGAAAGGACTTTTCTGGCATTTCTTCTCTGTGACTCCATGTGTCATGGTTCTTTTTCTTCTGTTTATCTAAATAAACTTTTACATTTTGAGGCTCAGCGTAGGAATAGTGTATAAATCATTCATTACTAATAAAATAATTGCATTTAAAAACCACAATAAACAACAGATCACTATAATTTTGTGATTGAAAATAACTTCTAAGTGTTTCAAATTATACTTACGATCTCAGTATATTATAATACGATATTTTGTAAGTGCAAACATTTTTACAAATATGATGACTTTCTTAAATACCATATGTATTTTGTTTCACTTTTTATCTTAATGTAAAAACGTTTAATATTAAATTCAATACAAATTTGTCATTATCTTTGCTGATTGTGCCAGCTATTCATTTAGTGATTTTTATTTAAAGCTGAACATTTAGTTAATGTGCATTTAATGGATTTATTAATTTTTTCTTCCTCTTTCTCTTTCCCATTTGACAGATTTCTGTAGGTTGATACAAGGAACTGTCAATAATCGTGCCTGGTATGGACTTGTTGTCTGGGACGTATATATTTGCTGTCCTGTTAGCATGTGTTGTGTTTCAGTCTGGCGCCCAGGAGAAGAACTACACTGTCAGAGAAGAAATGCCAGAAAACGTCCTGATAGGTGAGTTGCTGAAAGACCTCAACTTGTCGCTGATTCCAGACAAATCCTTAACATCTCCTATGCAGTTCAAGCTAGTGTACAAGACTGGGGATGTACCACTGATTCGCATCGAAGAAGGTACTGGTGAGATCTTCACCACTGGAGCTCGCATAGATCGTGAGAAATTGTGTGCCACGACCTTGGTGGAAGCCCGTTGCTTTTATGAAGTGGAGGTTGCCATTTTACCGGATGAAATATTTAGACTGGTTAAGATACGCTTTATGATAGAAGATATAAATGATAATGCACCATTATTCCCAGCAACGGTTATCAACATATCAATTCCAGAGAACTCGGCTATAAATTCTCGATATGCACTCCCAGCGGCCATTGACCCTGATGTCGGAATAAATGGAGTCCAAAACTACCAACTAATAAAGGTGCGTTTTAAAAACACTTTACTGAAGACATTTCACTTTTTAAAGTCAAGAAATGGTGGGGGCAGGGGTCTTAGTGCACTTCAGATTTTGGTAAGCCATCACCTCAGTTTTTTAAAATTTTAAGTTAAACGTAGTGGAAAGAATTCATTGATGAAATTGCATGGGGTCACAAATGTCTTCATTTTATATATATATATACATTTCAAGCACACTATTATAGAGGTCAAGCAAGGGTTGCAGTCCTGCTATTTGCAAATCTATAAAATACTCAATATCTTAGTACTTTTAGTAAGATAAGTGTTAATATCTTCCTTAAAATATGTCAGTATCTTACTTTGAATCAATGTTTAATCATGACTCTAATGCCAACTTGACCAAAACAAATACATCTAAATGGTAAGTATGAATTTACAAACCTATCACTTTTTCCAGATGGTTATTTTACATAGAAAGTTTTATATTGATTATTAAAAAGATAAAAAGTAAATTTATTTAAGTGATGAATAAAGCATTAACTTACAAGCACTTCTATATATACTGAATAAGGATATATATTTTTCATGATTGTTTTTAGTGAACGCAAGATCTTTAAGTACCCCTTGAGTTATCAAATGAGATTAAATTTTATCCAATGTGCTATTAATGTTAGATACTTTAATTTTTTCCAAGTCTTTGGAAACAGACAGTGTTAGTTTGCTGTTAAAACATAACTAACGCTGTCAGGCAACAAGTTTTACTTAATCTGAAGAACTTATATTTTGGCTTGATTTGGGTCGTGGCAAGTATTTGTTATACTTCATAATATGCAGACAGAGACAACAGTTATCTATTCATTTCTAATTATCTATATGCTATATGAAGTGTTAGAAGACACAGTTTTGGGTATAGAAAATGGTGCCTGCAAATTACTGATCTTGGAAAATGTGTTTAAGAATAAATGTGTATAGCTTATGTCAAGGGACTTACAAAATTTTGTGAATATTTAAATGAACACTACCAGAGTATGATTAACATAATGACCAACATTAAAAATATATTCATAGAACAATTAAATAAGATATTTTAATGTATATAATCTGAAGGGCTTGTCCTGAAAGAGTTATATTAGGAAACTGTTCAGATGATACTGACATGTTGAAAATATATTTTTGTTTATAAATATATCAAGGAATTGAATGTTACTAATCTCTTAAGAAAATTCAAGTGAAAAATTATTTGTGTGTAGGTATAAAAAATAAAAATAGAAAGGAAAATGATAGGTGATTTTTTTTTAAAATATTTATTTATTTATTCGTACAGAACTGGGGCACAGGCCAGAGATGCGGAGGGTGAGAGGTTTCACCAGAGACAGAGCAGAAAGCAGAACAGGCAGATCTAGGAAGTACACTGCTGAGGGGAGCAGCGGGCGGACAGGAGAGGTCTGCCACGCCATGTGGGTCACCTCTGGGGCAGGCGGGAATCGAACTCATGCGGAAGTGGCTTTAGCTTCTTAGTGCAGTGCTTTAACCCGCTGCGCCACCAGGGAGGGCCGATAGGTGATTTTTTAAATGAGCAATTTTAGGAAAGGCTCCTGCAGTGGTATCTCCATATCTAACCCAATAGAAAACTATGCAGGAGTCAAAAAATACAGGTTTTTTTCTTACCACTGTCTAGTCATATCATCTCTAGTTTAATTTTTCTAGCCTTTAGCTTCTTTAATTATTCATACTATAAGAATGATGACATGAATATTATAAGGGTAGAATTGGGAAGAAAACATTAAGTACAGAGCAGATACATCTGCATTAAAGAACTTTGACTGTAGAAATGTGGGGTTTGATACAATACCAGTGATAAAGGACTGATCACAAAGATATATAAATGACTGACAAAACTCAACAAAAAGTGAACAACCCCATCAAAAAATGGATAGAAGAGCTAAAAAGACACTTCTCCAAAGAGGAAATGCAGACGGCCAACAGTCATATGTAAAATCTTCAACATCACTTGTAGTAAGAGAAACGTAAATCATAATCACAATGAAGTACCATCTCACACCAGTGAGAATGGCACATACTAAAAAAAAAACACACACACACATAGCAACAACAAATGCTGGTGAGGATATGGAGGAAAGGGAACTCTCCTACACTGTTGGTGGGAATACAAACTGGTCCAATCACTATGGAAAGCTGTTTAGAATTATTTCAAACTGCTAAAAATGTAGCTTTCATATGATCCAGCAATTCCACTCATACGTATCTATCTAAAGGACACAAATAAACATTAATTCTAAAGAACACCTGCACCCATATCTTTATCACTGCCCTATTTACAATAGGGAAGATGTGGAATCAACCCAAATGCCCAAAAATAGATGACTGGATCAAGAAGATTCAGTGCCTATACATAATGGAATACTACTAAGCAATCAATAAAGGTAAACTCATGCCATTTCTGACAACACAGATGGTGCTGGAAATGATCATGTTAGTGAAATAAACCTGAAGGAAAAAGAAAAATACCAGGTGTTTTTACTCATAGCCAGAGTGTAAGGGATCAGAAAAAAATTGTAATAAAGATGTAATCAACAAACAACTATAAACCAGATATACTCTACAGGGTTGGAGAGGGGAATAGGATCAAAACTGGGGTGGGAAGAGTGCAGGGGACTTTGGTGATAGCACATGTGTGAATTGGTGGTGGGAAGTCCATGAGGTTTATAACCTAGATGAAAAAATGCACAAAATGAAGAATGTTGTTTTATATATATTTCAAAAATAGAATAAGAAATTGTTAGATTCTGAAAAATAAAAAGAAATGTGACTTGTCACTTTCATAGTAAGTTGTTTAGCAGAATGGATACTATCTCCAATTCACATTTTCCAATAGAAATGCCTGTAGTAATGTAGGCTCTACAGTTTCTGATATCAAACATGGTGGCTACTGGCTATTGAATATTTGGAATGTGGTTAATGTTACCAAGGAATTGAACTTTAGTTTTATTTAAAGACCATATGTGGCTTGTAGTTAATGGCCACCATATTGATTATCACAACCTAACAACAACAAAAACTCAGTTTATTTGGAAAATAGAAATTAGCAGGAGGCCCTAATGGAGTATGGTGGAGGGCTATGGATGGATGTTTTGGTGATAGTATGGTATGGTAATATATATCTGAAAAGGAGTGAACCTATACTTCTGAATTATATACAATGCTGTAAAGTAATGCTACTGCTACAAAAATAAAGAAATATAAGATAATAAAAGTTAATACACAAAATCAAATAGGGCTTTAACAAAAAGTTAGATCAGGTGTAAGTAATCAGGTCTCTTCACCCAACTGTCCTGACAAATGCATTCTTTTGAAATGTAGGATCCAAACTTGGGCATCATTGGGCATTAAAACTGGCAAAGGACAGTGGGAAAATAGTTTACTGGCCACCGTCTGAGTTCTTCACTCACATACTCAATTGAAAGACTACTCAGGTTCAGAGAAGAACAATAACAGTATTTATTTAAAAACCAAGGGAAAAATAGTTACTGAGGCCAAAAATGGCAGTTTACCTTACCTGAAACTGAGCAATGTTCTAAAGTCCTAAACACAGTCTCTCAAGATGGCATCTTCCTGCCATGAAAGACACAGAGCACACAGTAGCCAGACTATAGACCAGGATACAACCCATGAAGACAGCAGAAGACAAAGCAGGAGATACTCACCAGAGCTGCTGATATGCCTCAGCATAGAGCCAGATAAGGGACACTCAAAACAGCAACTACAGCGGCCACACTAGATAGCTCAGCAAAGCACCCATTTGGGGTCTTCACTTTCCCTACCAGGCTGTAACAGCAGTAAAGCTGGGAACAGATTCAGTCTCTTACCTACTTGTAAAGCAAGTACTCTAAACATTTCCTCTCTGAGGTGACTTCTGGAAGCCTCTCCCCATTCTTCAGATGTCCGTAACAATCTTCTTGGTAAGATCAACATGGTAGGGACAGAAATCTGACCTTGGAATCCTTGAAGAGCTGAAAATGCTGAAATCCCAAAAGCTGATATATATACCCCTCAGACTGCAGAAGCAGCCCCCAGGCAGGATTCAGGATTCAGTGTTTGGGATTTCAGCATTTTCAGCTCTTCAAGGATTTTAAGATCAGATTTCTGTGACCTTTATATATATATCAGTCTTCACCCCCCCACCAATACTTTGTTCCCATTTTCTCTGGGACTATCCATGCTCACCAGCACCCACCTCCAGGGGACACTACCTATAACAGTCTTTGGCTTCATCTACCAGTTACAATTAGACGTAGGATAAGGATATGAATCACAAGGATTTATTTATTTTTGGAACTCAGGAAATTAGTTTGTGAAATGTTGCGTAGGTCTTCATTTTGTGCATTAGATTCCCACTTTTCCTTACAAATATCGTCAGTAATATTTCATTTTTTGACTTTTAGATTTTATTTTATCCTTTTTTCATTGAAATATTACCTTAAAGTGTATTGCCAACAGTTTTTCATTGAGGTAATACTGCTTTACAATAACTCTATGATTGAGGAGTATAGGATCACATGTGGTGTGTTACCATAACACACCCACCACCAGTACACAAGGTAATCCATTGTGTTCTCTCCCGGTTCTGCCCCCCACCCATCCACTCACCCATTGATAGACTCAGTTTTACACTAAAATTGTGACTTTAAAAATATATGTTTTAACTACTTATATTGAGGTAATATTGGCTCACATTGTTGTTTAGGAAGTTAGGATCTCCACACCTTAAAGTGATAATACCTCAGAACTGCCAAAGTCAAAGCAAACATAATCCACCATCACAGTCCATTGTGCAACCTCCATGGCTCGTCCTCGCTCTTCACTCTGCCCATCCCCTCTAAATGTCTCAGTCCTATGGCTTCCATTCAAGGGTTAGTTTTTTAATTTTCACTTTATTTGACCCATTGCTTGGCTTCTCTATATTCAACATATAAATGATGCCATCTCATTTATATGATGCATTTTCCCTTCTGACTTATCTAACTTAGCCTAATCCTTTCCAGCGACATCCATGTTACCTTAAGTGGCATACGTTTATCTTTTTGATTGCTGAGCAGTATTGCATTGTGTGTATGTGCTAATATTATTGACTAACTCCTCGGTTTTGCAGCAGCTAGTGTGTTGCCATAGTTTGGCTATTGTAAATTGTACTACAGTGAAAATTAGAGTGCAAATGTCCCTTCCAATTAGTGTTTTCTTGGGTATATACCTAAGCATGGAATGACTGGATTGTATATCTGTATTTTTTAAGAGATTTATTTATTTATGCATACAGAACTGGGGTACAGGCCAGAGGTGCACAGGCGGTGAGAAGGTTCACTAGAGGCAGAGTGGGGATCAGAACAGGCAGATCTACGAAGTACACTGCTGAGGGGAGCAGCAGGCAGGTCAGGAGAGTTCTACTGCGCCATGTGGGTCATCTCCCTGGCCAGGAATTGAACTCATGCTGCAGTAGTTTTAGTTTCTTAGTGCTGTGCTTTAATCCACTGTGCCACCAGGGTGGGCCCTTTATATCTGTTTTTATTCTTTTTAGAAACATCCACATTACTTTCCTTAGGGGCCAGACAAATGTACATACCCACCAACAGTAAAATAAAGTTCCTTTTTCTCCACATCCTAGTCAATACTTACTGTGCTTGGTCTTTTTGATATGGGTCATTTTCAGAGATGTGAGATGGTTTTGATTTGCATTTCCCTTTAATATGTGATGATCAACATGTTTTCATGCGCCTATTGGCCATCCTTTTTGTCTTCTTTCGATGTCTCCTTTGTCTGACCCTTTGTTTTGTTTCTCTATATTCCACATATGAAAAAAATCATTTTGCATTTCTCTTTCTCTTTCTAATTTATTTCACTTAGTGTAATTCCCTCCAGATGCTGTCCCAAATGACAAAACTTAATAATGTTTTACAATTGAGTAGTATTCCATTGTGGATATGTCACATTGTCTTAATCCACTCATTTGTCCTTGGGCTCTTAGTTTGCTTCCATAACTAGGCTATTGTAAATATTGTACATATATACCTTCAGATTAATGTTTTTGCATTCTTTGTGTAGACACCTAGGAGTAGAATTGAAAAATCATATGATACATCCACTTTTAGCATTTTGAGAAGGCTTCATACTATATTCCAGAGAGCCTAAATCAATCTACATCACCATAAATGATTATTCATTTTAATCCTCACCCTTGCGAACATGTGTTTTGTTTTGTTTTGCTAGATTTATTCTTACAGGTATGTGGTATTTTTGATTTACATTTATCTGATGATAAATGTTGATAAGCACTTTTTGTTTGCCTCTTAGCCGTGTTACCTTCAGAAAAATATCCATTTAGGACTGCCACCTAATCTTTTGATTAGGCTGTTTTTTCTTCATGTTGAGTTGTCTTGAGTTTTCTAGATATTGGAAATGCACCCTTTGTGGAGTATATGATGTACAAATATATACTCTCATTTAGCATGGCATCTTTTTTTTTAATGACAATATCTTTTACAGAAACTTTTACTTTGATGTTGTCCTATTTATTTATTTTTGCTTTTGTTTCCCTTTTGTTTGGAGTAACGTCTCTAAAGACATCACTTAAGCCAATATCATAGACTCTTGTGTTTGTTTTCTTCTATGTGTTCTATGGTTTTTGGTATTGGATCTAATTCTGTGATTCATGTTGAGTTAGTTTTTATATATGTTTTGAAGTAATGATCCAATTTCACTCTTTCTTTAAAGATCTATTTATTTGTGCATACAAAAACTGGGGTACAGCCAACGATGTGGGGGGGGGTGGGAGGACTTACCAGAGACAAAGTAAGGAGCACAGCAGGCAGATAACTGAAATACACTGCTGAGGGGAGTTAAGGAAAAGATAGGAGAGGTCTGCTGTGTCATGTGGGTCATTTCCCTGCCCAGAGATCAAACTCTCATGCTGCAGTGGCTGCAGATAGCTTCATAGTGCTGTGCTTTATACCTTTGTGCCACCAAGAAGGTTCCCCAGTTTCATTCTTTTGTATGTGCCTGTTCAGATTTTTCAGTAACTTTTAAAAATTTTATTCATTCACAATATTTGTCCTAGTAATATTTTTTTAATCAAGGTAATAGTGGCTACATAACAAGTAATGATTTTATTTTAATACTCATTGGCTATGTGTCTATTTACTTTGGTGAAGTGTTTATTTAGATGTTTCATTCATTTAAAAAAAATGTTTTGGAGGCTGGATTGGGAGTCTGGTGAGGAAGATTGGGTAAGGCCAAGGGCCCAGTGGAACATGGTTAAGGATACTTGAAGGATTTGAGGGCAAGGTGTGAAATTATGGCATTTGTGGGTTTGAATGTGTAACTCTTATACCAGTTACAAAGATGTAAATCTACTCAATAAACATAAATTGGGAAGAAAATTAAAAAATATATTTTTGATTTAGGCAATATCTGTTTACAACTCTGTGTATATGTAGAAGTACAGGATCACATCATTTGGGATTATGTTACCATACCACACACCATCAAGGCAGACATAGTTCCTTACCATAGTCAAATTTGCCTCCATTTCATTTTGTTCTCCCTCCTTTCACTGGCCAGTCTGGTAGCTTCAATTCTAAGGTCAAATTTTTAAGATTTATTATGGCTTTTGTTTCATCTGACCCTTTGTTTTATTTTTCTGTCTTCCACATATAAATAATACCATCTGGCATTTGCCTTTCTCATTCTGACCTGTTTTACTTAACATAATCCCCTCCATTTTATTCATTCCAACAATAATTTTTGAAGTTGCTTTCCTTTTTTCAATATCTAAGCTGGGTAATTTATTTTAGATTAACTGTCAATATATTTGTGGTTTATTTTGGGGATCTCAATTGTATTCTATTGGTCTGTGTATAATATTATTCCAGTACCATAATATTTTGGTTATTATAGCTTTGTAATGTAATTTGAAGCCTGGGAGTGTGGTACCTTTTTCCTTACTTCCTTTTTTTGGTAAGGATTGCTTTGTCTATTTGGGGTCTTTGTGGTTTCACATAAATTTCAATTGATATTCTGTTTCTTTGAAGAATTCCATTGTAATAAGGATAGTTATTTTACTGATGTGTGTATTACTTTGAAAGGATGACTATATTTTTTAAAAGATTAATTTATTTATGCATACAGAACTGGGGTACAGGCCAGAGGTGCAGGGGCAGTGAGAGCCTTCACCAGAGACAGGGTGGGGAGCAGAATACGCAACTTGACAAAGCACACTGCTGAGGGTAGCAGTGGACGGGTCAGGAGAGATGCCATGTGGTCGCCTCCACGGTGGGGATAGAACTCATGCTGAAGTGGCTTTAGCTTAGTGCTGTGCTTTAACCTGCTGTACCACCAGGGAAGGCCAGGATGACTATTTTAACAATGATAATTCTTTTAGTCAATGAATAAGAAATAATTTTCCACTTCTTTGTGTCATTTTTTTCTTTTAAGAATGCCTTATAGGTTTCTTTGTAGAGATTTTCCCTTCGTTAGGTAAATTTACACTTATTAATTTAATATTATTCATATGCTATAGTAAAGAAGAATATTTTCTATTACTGTCTGCTGATCACATGATAGCATACATAGAAAACCCTAAAGATTCCACTGAAAAGATATTGTGTGTAGTAAATCAGTATATTTTATTGGCAAGTTACAAAGTCAACAACAAATAATTTTCATTTTTATATTAAAAAAAAAAAGACAGAAAGAAAGTTCATTTCTTTCCATACAATTACATAAAAGAAGGAACTGTACAATGAAAACTCTCAGATATGGCTGAAAGATGCAAAATATAAAGATATTCTCTGTTCATGAATTAGAAAAATTAAAATTATTAGAATGACCATGTTAGTGAAAGCAATAAATATACAGTATAATCTCTATCAGTTTCAATGGTACTATTCAAGAAAGAGAACAAATACTACTAAAATTTAGATGGAACAATGAATAGCTCCCAAAATAGTTACAGCAAAATAGTTAACACAAATAGTTACAGCAATCATGACAATGAATGGTAGCTTTACTCTCCTAGACTTCAAATTAAATTAGAAAACTATAGTCATGAAATAGTGTGCTATTGAAATAAAGAAATAGATACAGAGTAGAATTGAGTGGTCATAGATTAAACCCACATTTATATGGACAGTTAATCTAAGAAAAAAGAGCCAAGAGCATATATTGGAGAAAGAAATGTCTTTTCAACAAATGGTGTTGGGAAATCTAGAGAGCCACCTGCCAAAGAATGAGACTATATTATTACCACACAATTTATATGAATATTAATTTAATATGGATTAAAGACTTGAAGTCATAAAATACATAGAAGAAAACAGGCAAACACACCATAGCAATGGCATCAGGAATATCTTTTAGGATTCTACAGCTCCTTGTAGAGGAGTTAGTCAACAGCAAGGGATGCAAAAGCAAAATGATAAAATAGAACTATATCAAACTACAGCATTTCCCACTCTGAAGGAAACCATTGTGGACAATAATACCCTATGAAATAGAGGGGAATTTTTACACAGTAATTGTCCAGCAAGGAGTTAATATCCAATAGCAATAAAGAACTTATTCAACTCAACAACATCAAGAATAATAAAAATGAATAGAATAAGTAAACATACAATTTTCTAAGGTGTAAATATGGATGACCAACAGTCACATGAAAAATTGTTCATCATCATTGATCACCAATGTAATACAAATCAAAAACAGTGTTATACCACCTCTCTATGAGCATGGTTCATATAAGAAAGTCCAGAAACGGCAAGTGTTAGTGAGAATGTGGAGAAAATGGAACACTTGTACACTTGTGGGAGGAATTTAGATTCATCCTGACACTATAGAAACAGTGTGGAGTTTTCTCAAAGTATTGAAAATAGATCTATCATGTGACCCAGCAATTCACTCATAGTATTTATCTTAGGATATTAAAATATAAAGAGTACAAAATAAGAAATTAGAGTAGATATGTGCACTGCTTCATTCATACAGCAATATTTACAATGGTAAAGCTTCCATCGCAACATCTTATCTAATGTATGGTGTTCAAATAATTTCTCTCATTCAGTTTGGTGTCTCTTTGTTTCAGTCACTGTCTCTTTCACTGTACAGAAGCTTTTTGGTTTGATATAGTCCCAGTTGTTCATTTTCTCCTTTATTTTTCTTGATGTTGGAGATGAGTCCACAAATATTTTTGAGATTTCTGTCATGAACTGTTTGTTTGTTTTATGTATATAAAACGGTTTCAGGTCTTACTTCAAAGTCTATCCATCTGGAATTGATTTTCATGTATGGTGTGAGATAATAGTCTAGTTTAATTTTTTTTTTTTTTTGGCTTGTGACAGTCCAGTTTCCCCAGCATCATTTATTCAAGAGTTTTGCCTTCTTCTAGTGTCTATCACTTCACTGGATAGAGTAGTCTTTTTTTTTCCTTGGAGGATTTTGAATGTCATTATGTCATTCTATTGTCTTCTTGCCTTTAGTGCTTTATTAGATGATTGATGTTAGTTAAAGTGGTGTTTCTTTGTAGGTTATCTGTTTCTTTCCCGTCATCAGCTTTGCTATTTTTTTTTGTCTTGGACTCTTGGGGGTTTTACTACTATACATCTTGTTGTAATTTTCCTTTCATCTAGATAGTGATGTGTTGTTTTTGCTTTTTGTATTTTTATGTGCACTTACTTCTTAAAGTTTGGGAAGTTCTCTTCATCTGTTTCCTTAATTAGATTCTCAGTTCCCTTCTCTCTCTCTTCTGTGATTACTGTGATTCATATATTTCCTTTCCTCATGGTGTTAGATAACTGTCAAAGTGTTTGTATTTTCCCTTTTTCTTTCTTATTACCTCTTTTTGATCTTTGAGTTCACTGATATAGTCTCCCTTTTGATTAATTCTACTTGTAAGGCTTACTACTGAATTTTTTGCTTCCTCTTGTAATTCCATTATTTTGTTGTTTAGTTTCCATTTCAATCTTATGTTTGTTGACTGTGTTTCTCATAGTATTCATTTTCTTTTTTGAGTTTTCTCTGTGCTGTTCCCATTATTTAGCTTTCTTAGTCAATACCATTTTGAATTCTGTGCCTGATTAGTAAAGATAATCTTCTGTGCCTTTGTGCTTTGGCTCTGGAGTTTTATTTTCTCTATGCAGTATATTGTTCCCATTAGGGCTTGCTTGGCTATTTATATTTCTAAATATCCCCATGTTTGCTTTGGGTTTGCTTTACTATAATTGGGGTTTTTGTTTTATATGAGTTCTTCTCCACTACTGTTCTGTATGTTTTGTTTACTTGATGGTGGGCCCAACTACTGTAGTCTTGTATCTGGGATTGTGCTAGAGCCTCTCCCAAAACATCCCAGGCCTTGTTCTCATGTCTGGGAGGGGGGAGAGATGATGGTCAAAAACGTCAAGTACCTGGAACCTTACAATACCCAATGGTGGAAGCTTAGGGACTGTTTTTGTTGACCAGGAAGGCATAGGTATGCTGAAGTTCCCTGATATAGAAGGAGGCCCTATGTGGCACAGATTGGGCTTGAGTCTGCTCTCAAAGGGACTAGTGACTGAACTATGAATGAGATGCTCTTCCTGGGTGCAGCCAGGTGCCTGCAGTGAAATTCTAGGCCCTTCAAGACTCCAGTTCTGGGTTGTGTCTGTTGCCAATGCTTTGATGCTGAGCACTGAATGGGACACACTTAACTCTTTAATGTATATTTGACAAGTGTCTGGTGCACTTAAGTTTTCAGGCATAAAAATACATTAGAGGCCCTCCCTGGTGGCGCAGCGGGTTAAAGCACAGCACTGAGAAGCTACAGCCACTTCTGCATGAGTTCGATCCCCACCTGCCCCGGAGGAGATCCACATGGCGTGGCAGACCTCTTCTGACCCGCCCGCTGCTCCCCTCAGCAGTGTACTTCGTTGATCTGCCTGTTCTGCTCCCCGCTCTGTCTACGGTGAAGCCTCTCGCCGCCCCTGAGCCTCTGGCCTGTACCCCAGTTCTGTATGCACAAATAAATAAATCTTAAAAAAAAATACATTAGAAAACATCAACACTGTCTTCAAGGAATTTAATAACAATTGCTATAGTTAATACACTATGCATTATAACAAATTTATTCTAAATTGGTCATACTAGCATAAAGAACACAGAATTATTTTTCTCCATAATGTAAGAAAAGTTATAACTTTAAAATTTATTTTTAGTATATGTTAACCAACCAACTTCAACTTCATTATTTTATAACTTAATTTTTTCTAGCTCTGCAATTCTGATAGTGATACATTTTGCCAACATGTATCTGCAAAAGTTTTGAAACTGGAAATAAAACTTTATTGATGAAAATGATAATTGCTATGCTAGTGGTGGTAATAATGTGAGATTTTCTATTTTCTTTTAATTTTCAAATTTGCTAACTCTGCCTTCAGAGATATGGAGGAGGTAAAATTACCCTTATCTGATAGGCAGGGATATTATAAATATTAATGAAATAAAAAAAATTATATATATATATGTATATATATATACACACATGTATAATTTTCTGAGTGCTTTTAAGAGAATTATTCTTTTTTCTCACCTTTGTTGTTATTGTCATTAGTATGTTTTTAAATGTATTTTGTATTATATATGCATTCTTTTCATCATTATTCACTTTTGTACAGTTTGCTATCTCTTCTCAGGTGTAGTCCCCGTGAAATTCTCACTACCAAGTCACATATGAATATCACTATTGTCTCTTGTGTTCATTCCACCCCTGTTTTATTTCCTCTCCTAATCCCTTCCCTGCAGAATGTCTCCAATTTAGAGTTGCCTGTTATTTTTATCTTTTTTCCATGCCCCCTTATTTGGTTCTCCTATATTCTTCCTATAAGTGAAAGCATCCAATACTTTTCTTTTTCCTTCTAACTTATTTCACTAAGTGCCTGCAGGTTCAACCATGATGCTGCAAATGATGTGATTTTATCTTTTTTGATTACTGAATAGTATTCCAGTGTGCATATATACAACATCTTCTTGATCCAGTTATCTGTTTTTGGGCATTTAGATTGTTTCCAATTTTTTTTAAAGATTTATTTATTTATGCATACAGAACTGGGGTACAGGCCAGAGGTGCAGGGGCTGTGCGATGATTCACCAGAGACCGAGTGGGGAGCAGAACAGATGGATTGACAAAGTAAATCGCTGAGGGGAGCAGTGGGCGGGTCAGGAGAGGTCTGCTGCGCCAGGTGGGTCACCTCCAGGGCAGGAATTGAACTCATGCTGAAGTGGCTTTAGCTTCTTAGTGCTGTGCTTTAATCTGCTGCACCACCCGGGAGGGCCCTGTTTCCAATCTTGGCTATTGTAAATAGTGCTGCATTAAACATAGGGGTGCAGGTTTCCTTCTGAATGAATGTTTTTGTGTCCTTTGGGTAGATTCCTAGGAATGGAATTGTTGGGTCATATGGTAGCACCATTTTTAGTAGTGTGAGGAACCTCCTCACAGCTTTCCAAATGGCTGAACCAGATTGCATTCCTACCAGCAGTGTAGAAGAGTTCCTTTTTCTCCACATACTCGCCAATAATTTTGTTGCCAATTTTTTAAACATGTGCCAATCTTCACTGGTGTGAGGTGGTATCTCGTTGTGGTTTTGATTTGCATTTCTTTGATTATAAGTAATACTGAGCATTTTTTCATATACCTGTTGGCCATTTGCATTTCCTGAAAAGAAGTTTCTATAAACATTAGTTACTGATTTTGCTCTATAGACAAAATTAATTATATTCTTTCCCAATTTTTCTAAAATTGTAATTTATTATCTTTTAAATCCTTATTTTATAATCTAACCTAATTTTTTTTTGAACAGATATCTGTATGCAGAGAATTTTATGATGGCATTTTTATCTTTTTCAATCAATGCTATTGGCTCTATAGTTATTTCTGAATCTAATTCAATTTAAAAATAATCTTCTATTTGTATTCTCTAGCTGATCTCGAATTGAATGTCTCCTCTTGCTTCATTGTTTTTGTCAATTTCTGATCCTCCATATGACTATGAACTTTGTTAATAGTTCCTCATGTACAGATTCTACCATCTGAAACTTATTTCTTTACACATCACTTATATGCAATTGAAAAAAAGAAACTTTTCCCTCTGTCTTATTTATTTTCACACTGAAATACCTTTTAGGTATTTCTTTTCTTATAAATCAATGACTATTGTCGTTCTGTGGTGGACTTTGTAGGAAAGATATGTAAATAACAACTTTACATTTTTAGTAATTCTAATTTGAAAAGGCTATAAATGTCACTTTTCAGTAAGGATATTTGTTAGAACTAACCTTTCATGGAGGCTAGTGTGTTTTCCTAGTTTATGAAGGGGCTGAAATATACTAATGGTACATTTGCTTAGAAGCTTACACTTACTTATTCAGCCATTTTTTTAAGTGAAATTTAAAAAAAAGATTTATTTGTGCATACAGAGCAGGGGTACAGGCCAGAGGTGCAGGGGCAGTGAGAAGATTCACCAGAGACAGAGTGGGGAGCAGAACAGGCAGATCAAAGAAGTACACTGCTGAGGGGAGCAGTGGGCGGGTCAGGAGAGGTCTGCCGCGCCATGTGGGTCAGCTCCTTGTTGGATGTATGATCTGTAATTATCCTCTTCCATTTCAGTAGGAAGTCCTTACTTTTATTTTTATCCTTTTAAAATTAAAAAAGACATAATGCTTTATTCATTTATTTGAAGTTACATTGGTTCACAACACTGTATTATATTATTTAGAAGTATAGGACCACACAATTTAGATATATGTTACCACATCACACCTACTACTGAAGCACCCATATTCCACCATAGTTCGTTGGGTCCCTTCTGTCCTTTGCTCACCCCTATATTCCCCCCCCCCTTCTTGTAGTCTCAGTGCTGCTGTCAGATTTCCAGGTTGTTACTGGTTTATTTTTATCTGACCTTTTATTTTCTTTCTCTATATTCCATGGATAAGTGACACCATCCAGAATTTGTCTCTATCCTTCTGACTTTTTTCACTTAACATAATCTCCTCTAGTGCCATCCATGTTGTCATAAATGGCAAGTGTTTACATTTTTCATTCTTTGTATTACATGTAAATAACACTATCTACTTTCCTATTATGACTTTATTTCAGTAAACATTATGGTCTTAATTTCATCATGTTCCTGTATATCAAAAATACCAGAAACAAGTTTTGGCAAAGATGTGGAGAAAACTAACTTGTGTACAATGTTGCTGGGGATTAGACTGGTTCAGGCCCTATGGAAAACAGTGTGGAGCTTTCACATATTAAAATTAGATCTACCAACTTACTCAGCAATTCCTTTCCTAGGTATCTACCCCCAAAATGCAAAAAACACAAACTTACAGGGATATATGCAGGATATATGCAGGATATATATACAGGACATATATTCTTATTTTTCATTGCAGAAATATTTACAAGTAAGTTATGTAAACAGCTTAAATTTTCACACACAGATGAGTGGTTTAGAAAAATGTGGCATACATAAACAGTGAAATATTACTCAGTTATCCATTTGCAACAAATAGAAGTTTGACAGTTTATCTCTCTGTGTGGAAGGGTTTCATTTTGTAATCTGATTTGTTTACTTTTGCCTCTATATTCCTTGCCTTGGACATAGATTCCTGAAACATCTCTATTGCTGATGTCAAGGCCAATATCACCTAAGTTTCCTTCTATGGATTTTATGGCTTTAAATTTTACATTTAAGTCTTTAATTGACTGTGAATTAACTTTAGTGTTTTGTGTTAATAGTGACCTAGTTTCATTCTTTTGCATGTGAATATACCTATAAATATATACATATACCTTTGTATATATATCTTTAAATAAAATGTGATGCAAAGGATATAATTTGTTATAATTTGATTATTTGCTACTGAATAACAAAATCTGACTATGTAGCTTTGAATAAATAAGTTATATAGAGTTAGGTTAAACTAATTTCATGCACAAAATGGCATGCACGCAGAAACCTAGATTTTTTTTTTAAAGATTTATTTATTTGTACATACAGAACTGGGGTACAGGCCAGAGGCTCAGGGGCGGTGAGAGGCTTCACCAGAGACAGAGTAGGGAGCAGAATAGGCAGATCAATGAAGTACACTGCTGAGGGGAGCAGCGGGCGGGTCAGGAGAGGTCTGCCACGCCATGTGGTCACCTCCGGGGCAGGTGGGAATCGAACTCATGCGGAAGTGGCTTTTGCTTCTTAGTGCTGTGCTTTAACTCGCTGCGCCACCAGGGAGGGCCAGAAGCTTAGATTTTAAAGCATAACTCGTGATACACGTTGATATTATATTGGTTATCATATTATAATTCAATGAAATCACAGTTTTTCAAAAATCTGGTAGTAGTAAGATGAGATATATATATATATATGTATGTATGTATGTATATAGAAAGAACCTACTAAGAAGCAATTTGCATTCTGCAGCATTAGTACTCTAAAATCAAATGAATAGTATTATTAAACCATGGAATTGTTAAACAAAATAAACACCATATCTCATTTTTTATTTAAATAAACTTTTATTAATACCAGAGTAAATTATGCTTGTAGCAATTGTTATTAACTGTATCAGCTAGATACTTTAATTTAATTCAGTTATTTTTATTGGGGCCTATACTAAATTATTAAGCTATTTCTAAGAATTAAATGAAACTTACAAAGTAAATTTGCTTATATTGTGTTTATTCACTTATTTACTAGCATTTTCCTGAATAGTATCATAAATTTCAGAGACCCTAATATGTATAATTGACTTTTAAAATAGAATTGTGCATCATATTTGGTTCCATATGACAATCAACAAATCCAGAGAGGATATCTTGAGGGCAAAATTTACTTTCAGGGTAATGATTACCTGTACTAGAATATCATTTTAATCACCAGCAGCATACATATGTATATGTATGCAAATGCACATATTTGTGGATGATTATTCGGTTGACCCAATAATACTAATACTAATATTAATAGTATACTATTCAATGACCAATATTATGATTTTTTCCTTCATTGCTTTGGTTGATTTGTTCTTTGATACCATGGTGATCAGGGAATATACTTGATATGATTTTGATCTTGAATATTTTTTGTGATCCATGTACACTTAAGAAGAATGTGTACTCAGCTTTTCTGGCATTCAGCTGTAACACTCTTGTTTTTCATTCTCTATCCACTTACTGATTTACCTATTGTTATTCAATATGATGCAAATTTATTACGATATAGTAAGCTATGGAATATTTACTACATTTTGTCAAAAATCCAATGTTTATGGAGTATACATTTTGTAAATCTCATAAAAATTTATGAAACTTTAAGACTTATATTAGAATATTATGAAATTGATATATAAGACATAGATATTTAAAATAGTATAGCTTTGCATATTGTTACAAACATGTCAAATATTTCACCAGCCTTATTTAAGAAAAGATGAATAATAATCTACTGAAATTTACATAAATGTAAAATAAAATGTTGGGCATTTGTTCACATCATCTAACTAGAATAATATCTTCTATATATCCTTTTCTTTACCATCTATGGTTTTAGCTCTGATTAGTTAAGAACCTGTCTGGAACCTGATTCTCAATGTGTTGGTCTAAAGTTTGCCTACCTTGACACTTTTGTCACGTGGGGCTGGGTAATTCTTCATTGTGGTAAAAGGTTAGCTAAGATAAACAAGATTTGTGCACCTCTGTAGTCTGTTGGTTTACTCATTAAACTGGTTAGATTCACTTAAATTCTAATATCTTCAAATATACATTGATTTTACCAGCTCTAATTACAAGTTATTTGAATGTTGGAACTGTTATGTTATACTTCCTGTGGTCACAAATAGAAATTAGTCTGCTGCTCTTTTGTCATAGCATACAAATAACTGATGTCAAAAGCTTCTCCTAGAAATATCAAAATAAATATGTTCATAAAATTAGGTATCACTTACTGGCAATTTAAGGATTGAAAAAGTGCAAGTTAATCACAAAAAGGTCTAAACAAAAAAAATGTTTATATTCAAGTCACAGACCTATAAATATGATGTTTCAACAAATGATTCTATACTACAACCATTATTAGGTTTATTCAGGTTATAGTTTTCAGTGTAATTTTTTATTATTTGCTGAAACTTACAATTGTAATTGCAATAGTACTTACTGACTTAAAGATAAAAGTTTGTGGTCCCTCCCTGGTGGCACAGTGGGTTAAAGCACAGCACTAAGCTAAAAACCACTTCAGCATGAGTTCTATCCCTGCCCTGCCCTGGAGGTGTCCACTTGGCACGGCAGACCTCTCCTGACCCGCCCACTGCTCCCCTCAGCAGTGTACTTCGTCAGTCAACCTGTTCTGCTCCCCACTCTGTCTCTGGTGAATCCTCTCCTTGCTCCTGCACCTCTGGCCTGTATCCCAGTTCTGTATGCACAAGTAAATAAATCTTTAAAAATAGACAAAAGTTTGCATTTGGATACAATTTAATCTATTTTAGTATTGAGATTCTCAATGTGTTGGTCCAAGGTCTGTCAACCTTGATATTATTGATACCTGTGGCTGGATAATTCTTTCTTGTGGGGTGGTACAAGATGGGGGTCTATCCTCTTCATTGTAGGAAATTTAACATTTTACCTGGCTTCCATCCACTAGATCCTTATAGCATTCTCCTGCCCAGTTTTGACATCCAAAAACGTCTAGAGTTTCCTAAATAAACACTTAGGAGATAGAATTCTCAGATAGAGAACTGTTGCTTTGATACATCCTTACATTCTACTGCGTAACAGAAGATTTTGTCATTTATAGAGATGTTTTATCAACTGTAGCATAAAGTGAGATGATTTTCACAAATTCTTAAAATATTCAAATGATAAGTATTTCCACATAATAAAATGTTCCATAATATTTAAATAACAAAAATGCAATTTGAGCATTTCTCACACCTTCAGTTAATGAGTGGAATAATATTAGCACATCCAAATCTTTTTTAAAAGAGATTCTGTGAAGAAATAGTGATTTTTTTAACTTGTAAAAAGTTATGGTATTTTTTTTGATAATTTTAAAAGTCAAAATAAATTTCTTATCTATGTAACTGAAGGAAGAACACAATGCTAAATGAAATATTAGAACAGTCTGAAAGATGACTTAATTTTTCTAATTTCAAGTGGGATAAAAAATCATTATGCATAACTACTTTCCTGTTTTTTATTATATATTCAGACAGCACATTTATAAACATTAGCAAAATCTTATGCAGTGAAATCAACTGTCAATTATTTACTTTAACCAAATATGTGTGCAAAATTAATCTACAATTTTGGAATAAAAATCTAAAAAATGGCCCTCCCTGGTGGCGCAGCGGGTTAAAGCACAACACTGAGAACCTGAGGCTGCTTCCGCATGAGTTGGATTCCCGCCTGCCCCGGAGGTGACCACATGGCGTGGCAGACCTCTCCTGACCCGCCCGCTGCTCCCCTCAGCAGTGTACTTCGTCGATCTGCCTGTTCTGTGCCCCACTCTGTCTCTGGTGAGGCCTCTCGCCGCCCCTGAGCCTCTGGCCTGTACCCCAGTTCTGTATGCACAAATAAATAAATCTTTAAAAAAAAAATCTAAAAAATATTGATTTATGAGAAATCTTATTTATAAAAGTACTATGAGCTCAGCTAATAAGGAGAGTTTTATCCTTTTCTTTAGTCAAATTATTATTTTCTAACGATTTCATGGTCAGTAAGAATAATTCACAATGTTAAAATAGTAAACTTTTGAAGAAACTATTATTTTAATAGAAAATGGTAAAAATTAATATCTTAGAAGTAGGCATTTAAAAACATATTGAAGATATAGTATATTAAAATAGCACAGTTTACATTGGTGTATGAAAGTATTAAAATGAGTATCTTCTTAAAAGAAGCATTTATCAAGCTCATTTTATTTATGAATTTATTTACAATAAATTGTTTTTAGATTTTATAATGCTTTTGATCAGTATTATGGGACACAAAATGTTTTTGCCTGTATGTTCATCATTTTTTTCATCTAAAATGCTATTCATCATTGACAAATGTATATACTACAGCAGGAAAAACAGGAATCAAGTTGATTGAGCATATCAGGAAAAAAGTAATTCTAATAAAGTTGAAATCAAAATCAACAGACAACTATAACTATTCTGCAGGGGGGAGAGAGGGGAGTGGGATCAAAACAAGGGTGACAAGAGCACAAGGGATTATGATGATTGCACATGGGTAAAGTGATGGTGGAAATTCCGCAAGGACTAAAACCGAGATGAAAAAGCATACATTGTACAAAAATGAAGAATGATGTAAAAAATATATAAAATTTTAAAATGTAAAAAATATCTTATCAGAATCTGAGTCTATAAAGAACTGGTCAATTTGAGAAGACTGGAGGATTTTGTTATTGGATTGATTGACTCAGTTGCTGGATCTTGTATCTTAAAACTACTGGTTCTAAATATATACCAGAGGCCCTCCCTGGTGGCGCAGCGGGTTAAAGCACAGCATTGAGAAGCTAAAGCCACTTCCGCATGAGTTCGATCCCTGCCTGCCCGGAGGTGGTTTTTACAAAACTTGCTTACCTCACAAAGTTTGTCAGATATAGATGACAATAAATTTTTAACTTCTTTATATGTGAATGTAAGTACAGCTAATAAGTAGAAGTTACTTTACTTATTGAGAAGTTAAAATTGTTAGAGAACTGGGCCCTTCCTGGTGGCACAGTGGGTTAAAGCACTGCACTAAGAAGCTTAAGGCCACTTCTGCATGAGTTCCATCCCTGCCTGCCCCGGGAGGAGATCCACATGGCGAGGCAGACCTCTCCTGACCCGCCTGCTGCTCCCCTCAGCAGTGTACCTCATTGATCTGTCTGTTCTACACCCCACTCTGTCTTTGGTGAATCCTCTCATCCTCCGCATCTCTGGCCTGTACCCCAGTTCTGTACGAATAAATAAATATTAAAAAATAAATAAATAAATATATACCAGAGACATTTTATGGGGGTGGACTATGGTGATGACACACAGATGATATGATGATGGGGAGGCCACGGGGGTTACAACTGAGATGGAAAAGGGCACAAAATGATGTAAAAATAAACTACTACTAAAAACACACACAGACAAATCAACTAAATAAAACATTCCCTTATAAATTAAAAAAAAAATACTGATTCTGCCTTTCAAGGCATTTTCTTAATTTTAGAGAACTTTCATGTATAGTACTCTTTTCTGTGTGTGGGGAGGTAAGATTTGATGCTGTGATTAAAGAACATAATTCAGCACAACTCAGTAGAAAAGTTACTAGCAGTCTGGAAACAACACTATGTTTCCTAATTCAAATTTGCCCCAAACAAAGTCTAAATCATTCCTACAGTCAGTGCTCTGGGACATAGTGTTGCTGACATGAAATATTTCTAGTAAATTTGAGTACACCAGAATTTTTCAACTATGTAAGCATAGTTATGCTCATAGAACAGAGATGACATTTTTTTTCTATCAAAGAATTTCTTTAAGAGGTCATAACTTTTAGTGGAATGTGGTAATAAAACATTTTTTACATTTTAAATACAAACAAAACTATAGTATACTATACTACGCTGGTAATTCATTTAGGTAGTAACGTCTTATGTATTTTAATTTTCAAAATGGAACAGATATAACTTTTTTTTTTTAATTTCATATGTTTTGGTCATATCTCTTCTGGGTACCTCAGATCTGTAGTCAGCTTTCAATGGCTGAAGTTTGTTTTTGTCCAATACTTTGTTTGATTTCTGTATATTCAACATATATGTGAAACCATCTGGTATTTATTTCTCTTCTTCTGGCTTGTTTCTCTTAGTATAATCCCTTCCAGTTCCATCCATGTTGCTGCAAATGGCATAAGTTTAACTTTTTTGACCACTGAGTTGTATTTCATTGTATTACCTCATCTTCTTGTCCAGTCATCTCTTCTGAATTAAGGTTGTTTAAATATCTTGCCTATTGTAAATAGTGCTGCTCTAAACATGAGAGTGCAGTTTTCCTTTCGAATAACCATTTGTATTTTTTTAAACATTTATTTATTTATGCAAATACACATTTATTTATTCATGCATATACTACAAGAATTGGGGTACAAGCCAGAGGTGCAGGGGCTGAGAGGATTCACCAGAGACAGAGTGGGGAGCAGAACAGCTAGATGTACTGAAAGACACTGCCGAGGAGAACAGAGGGTGGGCTAGGAAAGGTCTGCCACTCCATGTGTGTCACCTCCCTGGCCGAGAATTGAACTCGTGCTGCAGTGACTGCAGACTGCTTCATAGTGCTGCACTTTAATCCACTGTGCCACTAGGGAGGGCCCAATGTGCAAATACTTTTGGCCATTCTATAAGATGTCTCTTTTATTTTGGTTACTGTATTTAACTGTATGGAAGCTTTTTATTTCCATTTGGTCCCAGCTCTTTATATTCTAATTTATTTACCTTGCTGCTGCATATGAATATGTAAAGATGTTTCTGAAGTTTATGTCATGGACTGTTTTATTTTCTTCTATGTAGTTTATGATTTCAGGTCTTACATCCAAGTTTTTTTTTAGCTATTTTGAGTTCATTTTCATGCATGGTGTGAGATAATGATGTAGTTTCATTCTTTTGCATATAATCCATTTTTATTGTATTTCATTGACAGTACTGCAACTGGATGGTGAAAGTATTATAAAAATATTGCATTAAATGTAAATGACACAACATCATATATTTGAGAAAATGTTGCTATTCTTTCTAATTTTTCCACACAGACAATAGAAACCATGAAAGTACTCAATGGAATCAAACTAAATTTATTCTGTTACCCAATATATTTATATTGATGATATTAAATTTGTTCTTTACTGATTTCTAACACAGTCATATCACTGGCTTTTCATGTGAAACTATGTTCTTACATTTCTCTGACCCAAAGATGTATTGATAATAGAATGAAAAAAATTGCTTTTTGGTAAATCAAGCAGTGGTAAAGCTTAAAAATAAAATTTTAGGCCCTCCCTGGTGGCGCAGCGGGTTAAAGCACAGCACTAAGAAGCTAAAGCCACTTCAGCATGAGTTCGATTCCCGCCTGTCCCGGAGGTGACCACATGGCGTGTCCACATGGCGTGGCAGACCTCTCCTGACCCCGCCCGCTGCTCCCTTCAGCAGTGTACTTCTTCTATCTGCCTGTTCTGTTCCCCACTCTGTCTCTGGTGAAGACTCTCGCTGCCCCTGAGCCTCTGGCCTGTACCCCAATTCTGTATGCATAAATAAATCTTAAAAAAAAAATTAAAAAATTTTTCTCCCATCATTCCTTGATATACAACAAAAACAGGTTTGGTTTTTTTTAAGATTTATTTATTATGCATACAAAACTGGGATACAGGCTAGAGGTGGAGGGGTGGTGAGAGGATTCACCAGAGACAGAGTGGGGAGCAGCACAGGCTGACTGACAAAGTACACTGCTGAGGGGAGCAGCGGACGGGTCAGGAGAGGTTTGCCGTGCTATGTGGTCACCTCTGGGGCAGGCGGAGATCGAACTCATGCTGAAGTGGCTTTAGCTTCGTAGTGCTGTGCTTTAACCTGCTGTGCCACCAGGGAGGGCCCCACAGTTTTTATTTAATAAGTTTTAGAATCCAATTTCTTTAGACTATGTATAGTATTCATTGGCATTATATGCATTTTGGGGGCAGCTGTACCAAATTTATAGCTTTGGATGTGCTGGTCTATTTATTAACTCCAAAAAGACAATGAAATAATGTATTGAAAAGACATATGTCAAAAATGTTAAAGGTTAGTAAGCAATTCAGTTCATTAGGTCACAAAACAATAAGCAAAATATAACTAATTAGCAGTGAATATTCTTTATTTCTCTTCATAAGCAAAATACTTTTTTGGGAAATTTCATAATGAACATCAACTATTCTCTACTATGATTTTAAAAATCTTACAAAGAAAAAGTATGAGATGATTTTAAATTATGTATGTGATTTTTTTTTTTTGGTCCTGGATTTGCAAGCTCAAAACTTATTTTTGAAATTAAGAAATATCACTTAAAACTGAAATGAAGTCTTTTATATTATGTGAGATTATTAGATTTGACAATACTGTGAACTTGTGAACTGGATTTGAAAATATTGTACATTTGAAATCAAGTCATTCAAAAAAATCAGGATCTAAAATCATCATCTAACATGTATGCAAATGATATATATATATATATATATATATATATATATACTTATCTTTGAGTTGTTTTCTTTCATTTGTACAGAAATGTATTTGAAAAAATTAAGGTTTTGCATTATATAAGTAATATACTGGCCAATTCTACACTTAGAAATTTCAATCAAAAATCAAATTTCTTATGATAACAAAGGTTTAAAATTAGGTGTAATATTTGTTATGTTGCAGGAATAATTTAGCTTATTATATACTCATAAAAAGTAGTTATTTTATAAAATCATCTGCAATTGTTTTCTGTACAGTTTTACTAAAGTAAAAGAGGGAGAAGTACCTATGTGATTTATAGTCCATGACTATTCCTGCCCATTCTCCTTTTATTTCTTAAAACAGGAATTATCCTTTTAATTCATTCACTTATTCATCTAACAAATGCTTATTGAATGTGTGCATATATGCTGTATGCTGTACCCTTGAAGATTATACATGTAAAGGAAGCTTCATGCCATTTTTCCTTAAATACATTTCCATCTATATATTAAGTTCTAAGCATATTACTGAACTATACCCACATGTGAGTGATAGCTAGTGCTCTTTCTAACGAAGTACACTGCTGAGGGGAGCAGCGGGCGGGTCAGGAGAGGTCTGCCACGCCATGTGGTCACCTCTGGGGCAGGAGGGAATTGAACTCAAGCAGAAGTGGCTTTAGCTTTTTAGTGCTGTGCTTTAACCCCCTGCGCCACCAGGGAGGGCAGATCCAGTTATCTATTAATGAAACTTTAGGCTATATCCATATTGCAGCTAATGTCAATAAAGTCACTATTAAAATTGTGGAGCATGTGACTTTTTATGTTGATGGTTTCATATTATTTGGACGGATGCCACAAGAGTCAGTTTGTTGATTCATACAGTATTTCCATTTTTAGTTTTTTAAAGATAAATCCATATTGCATTCTAAAATAGTTGCATCACTTTATGTTTCCACCAAATAATCGTGTTCCTTTTTCTCCGCATTTTGTTCAACACATGTTGTGTCATGGTGGTTTTTAACTTGTATCTCTCTTAAAAGCCACGAAAAACATTTTTTTTTCATATATTCTTTGGCATTCTGGGTATTCTTTTTGGGAAATGCTCATATCTGCTTCATTATATATGTGTGTGTATATAAATTTAATTTTTATTTTAACTTTTGGAGTTGTGGTTTTGCTCTTCTGTATGTGCATGGGTTTCACTCATGTACCACCAATCACCAAACCACCCACTCCAATACCCACTCAGCCTTACTCCTCCATCTTTCCCTAACTTACTCCTCTTCCCTCTGCTAACCATTAAATTATATCACTAAGTTCAATATTTGTGCTTACTTGTTTTTTCTTTGTATGTATTTTGGTTATTTATATTTCACAGATGGCTAAACCATCTGTTAGTTATCCTTAGTTTTTTTTTTTTTTACTTTATATACTTAACATAATCACCTCAAGATTCATCCATTATGTCCCCAAAACCACTGTTTCACCATTTCCACACCTGTGTAACACTCCACAGAGACCATATTACAAAATTTCTGAATCCATTCATCAATTGAAGAACACTTGTATCATTTCCTTGACTTGACAAATATGGACAATGGTACTATAAACATGGGTGCACAGAAATTTTTCATAGTTTTAGGGTCAGTACCTAATAGAGATCCTCTTGGTACTGACAAAATCTCCACTTTTACTTCCTTAAGAAATCTCCATTCCATTTTACAAAGAGGTTGGACAAACTTACAATACTGAATGACTGAATGAAAGATCCTTTTTCAGCATCCTTGCCAGCATTTCTTGTTTCCAGGTTTTTTAATATGGGACATTCACATTGGTGTGAGGTGGCAACTCATTGTGGTTTTGAATTGCACCCCCCTTGTAGTAAATTATATTGAATGATTTTCTATATGTCTGTAGTTCTTCTGAATGTCTTCTTTAGAAAAGTTTCTATTTAGATCTTTTGCACACTTTTTGATTTTTTTGTTGTATGTGAATTTCATATATTTTGAAGATTAGTCCTTAGTTGGATATGATGTGCAAATACTTTTTCCCCATTCTGTAGATTGTCATTTTGTTTTCCTATGGTTTATTTTCAGGTACAAAATCTTTTTTGTTTGATGTAGTTCCACTTCTTTATTTTTGCTTTTATTTCCCTTGACAATGGAACTAAATCCCCAAATGCAGCTCAGTGGGAGAGATCTCAAAAATGATCCTTGGGGACTTTCTGTTGCTGCAGGGGTTAAATTCTCAGTACCATCAAGCCACTGCCAGCCACTGTGGCATGAGTTCCATAGTTGGCCGGGGAGGTGACAAACATAGCACAGCAGACCTCTCCTGTTTCACTGGCTGCTCCCCTCAGCAGTGTATCTCAGTACATCTGCTTATTCTGCTTCCCACTCAGTCTCTGGTGAAATCTCTCATCCACCACACCTCTGGCCTAGAACCCGGTTCTTGTATACATACATAAATAAAAATAAATATTTCCTTTTTATAAACAATATTTTATATATTGTTTTCTTTCAAATGTACTTTATGATTTTGGTTCTTATATGTGTATGTTAAATCCATTCTGAATTATTTTTTATGTGAGGCATTAAGCAAGGATTTTTTAAATACATTTTGCATGCATCTGTCCATATTTGCTAATAACACTTATAAAATAGGACATATTTTCTCTACTGTGTGACATTAGCTCTTGTAAAAGGGATAACTGTCCATGTTAAAATATATTTATAGCGGGCCCTCCCTGGTGGCGCAGCGGGTTAGAGCACTGCACTAAGAAGCTGAAACCACTTCTGCATGAGTTCAATTCCCGCCTGCCCCGGAGGTGACCACAT
>NW_004567120.1:7010667-7042562 GCF_000260355.1 Condylura cristata
TCCCACCAGCAATGCAGGAGAGTTCCTTTTTCTCCACATCCTCGCCAACATTTGTTGTTGCTAGTTGTTTGAAGATGTGCCATTCTCACTGGGGGCTTCACCCCCTTTTTTAAGATGACTCACAGGTATTCATTCATTTTCTTTTAATAGAGTTTTATAGTTTTCAATATATAGTTCCTTCTCCCCTTTTGTAAGTTGACTCATAGGTATTCATTCATTTTGATATGATTGTAAATGGAATTATATTCATTATTTCCTTGTGAAATATTGCTTGCACATAAAAATACAACAGATTTTGTTTATTGATTTATAACTGCACTTTACTGTAATCACCTATTATTTCTAATTTTTACAGAGTTATGGGTTATCTGTCAATGTTTCTCTAGGTATACTAATGTCATCTAAAAATAGTGTGTTTCCAGTAAAATCAACCAGAAAGATAAAGAAAAATAGCAGATGGTTTCACTTACAGAAGGAATATGGGCGAACCAAATAAGACATGTGGGGGGGGTATAAAAATAGTGACAATAAAAAACAAAACAAAACAAAACAAACAAACAATTATAAACCAGAGACATCCTGCGAGGGATGAGGGGGAGAAGGTTCAGAAGGAGGGAGGAAGGAGAACAGGGACTGTGGTGATGGTGCATGGGTAAACTGAGGGAGGGAATTCTATGGGGTATATACCTGAGGTGGGAAATTATGCATTGTTTTAAAATGCATAATAATTCGTATATATATATATGTGTATGTATATATATTTACATATATATACACATACACACATATATGTATATATATAGTTATATATATATATAAATAAAAATAGTGAGTTTTATTTATTCTTTTCATTTTGGAATCCTTTTAAATATTTTTCCTTTAAAAAAATAATTATTTTTTGGGGGGGCTCTCCCTGGTGGCGCAGCGGGTTAAAGCACTACACTAAGAAGCTTAAGCCACTTCTGCATGAGTTCCATCCCCGCCTGCCCCGGAGGAGATCCACATGGCGCGCCAGACCTCTCCTGACCCGCCCGCTGCTCGCCTCAGCAGTGTACTTCCTCGATCTGCCTGTTCTGCTCCCCACTCTGTCTCTGATGAATCCTCTCACCCTCCGCATCTCTAGCCTGTACCCCAGTTCTGTATGAATAAATAAATAAATCTTTAACAAAAAAAATAATTTTTTCCCTTACAATGCTTGCTTTTTTTCCTCAGGTGTATTCCCTATAGAATTTCCACCACCTATTCATCCTTGCACCATCGCCATAGTCCATTATATTCTACCCACCCTTATTTTAATCCCTCTCCTTTGCCTTCCCCTGCAAAATATCTCTGAAACATAGTTGTATGATTAATTTTGTTTTGGTTTATTGTGGATTATTTTTTGTAGTTATTATTATATTTTCCTTGATACCCCAGTATTCCTCCTATATGTGAGACCATACGATGTTTTTACTATTTCCTTCTGATTTATTTCACTGAGTATAATCCCATCTAGTTCCATCCATTTGCTGTGTATGGCATCAGCTTATCTTTTCTGATTGCTGAATAGTATGCCATTATGTATACATACCATGTATTCTTGATACACTCATCTATTTTTGCACATTTGGGTTGCTTCCAAGTCTTACCTATTATAAATAGTGCTGCAATTAACATAGGGGTACAGGTATCCTTCTGAATTAATGTTTTATGTCCTTTGAGTAGATCCCTAGGTGCAGAATTTCTGGGTCATACGGTAGCTCCATTTTTACTAGTGGGAGGAAACTCCACATAGGTTTTGATAGTGGTTAGAACGGTTTGCATTCCCACCAGCAGTGTAGGAGAGTTCCTTTTTCACCACACCCTCAACCAACATCTGTTGTTGCCAAAGTTTTTAGTATGTTCCAGTCTTACTGTTGCAAGATGATATCTCATTGTGGTTTTGATTTTCATTTCCATGATTATGAAGGATTTTGAACATTTGGTTAATGTATTTTTTGCTACACAGAAGATTTTTAGTTTGGTGTAATTAACTTTTCCATCACTTTCTTTGCCTTGAGGAATGAGACTTTGATGCTACTTAGATGAATGTCATGTTGTGTTTTACCTTTATTTCCTTCTGTATATTTTATGGTTTAGTGCTTATGTCAATTCTTTAACAATTTTGAGCTGATTTTTATGCATGATGTGAGGTAGTGATATAGTTTCATTCTTTTGCTAATGGTGCCCAGTTTTCCTGTAACCATTTATTGAACAAACAGTCCTCATTCCATTCTATATTCTTTGCTTCTTTGTCAAAGATTAGTTGTTTGTATATGCATAGCTTTATTTCTGGGCTTTCTATTCAAATCCATTGTTCTCTGTGTTTAACTATTTTTGTTACAGTACCATACCATTTTTATTACTATTGCTTTCTAGTATAGTTTGAAGTCTGTGGGTGTGAGACCTCCATCCTTCTTTGTTTTAGTTAGAAGAACTTTGGCTATTCAAAGTTTTTTTGTGGCCCCATATGAATTTCATCAATATATGTTCTATTTCTTAGAAGAATGTCATTGAAATTTTAATTGGAATAGTTTGCATCTGTAAATTACTTGCAGTTGTATGGCCATTTTGATAATGTTAATTCTTCCAAACCATGAGCAGGGATGTCTTTCCATGTCATTGTGTCTTCTTATATTTCTTTTACCTATGTTTTATAAGTGTTTTTGTATAGGTGAGTCACTCATCTCCTTGGTTATATTTATTATTTTTTTGTGTGTTTCAGTTGTAAAAAGGATGCTTTACTTACATTTTTTCTCCTTCAGATTGATTGTCTACATATGGAAAAGCAAATGATTTTTTAGTGCTGATTTTGTATCCTGCTATTTTACTAAATTTTTGATTGTTTTGATTTGCTTTTCTGTGGAATTTTTAGGGTGCTCTATGAATATTACCATATAATCTATAAATAGTGATTGTATCACTTCTTCTTTTCTTATATGGATTCCTTGTATGTCTCTTTTTTTTATTGCTCTGACTAGGACTTCCAGTATTATATTGAAATGCAGTGGCAAGAATGGACATCTTTGTCTTAATACTGATTTTAAAGGAAAGACTATCAGGTTTTCACCATTGGTAATAATATTGGCCGTGGGTTTGTCATATATGCTCTCTACCATGTTAAATTGTATTACTTCTAGTCCAAGAATTTCAAGGGCCTTCGTCATAAGTGGATGTTGAACTTTGCCAAATACTTTCTTCACATCTATTGATACAATCATATGGTTTTTATTTTCTTTTTGTTGATGTGTTGGATTACATTAATCGATTTTTTGATGTTAAACCATACTTGTGCCCCTGGAATTGATCCCACTTCATCCTGGTGTAATTATACCTTTGATGCATTGTTGGATTCTGTTGGCAAGGATTGTGGATATTTATTTATTGTGGATATTTACATCAGTGTTCTATAGGGAGACTAGCCTCTAGTTTTCTTTTTCATTGTGTTGTCTTTGTTGGTTTTGTTATTAGCATGTGACTTCAACAAATTGAAAACTGTTGCCATTACATAATGGCATATGTTAAATATGCTTCATTTTGTTTTCTAGGGTCAAAGTATTTTTGGGATCGATGTCATTGAAACACCGGAAGGGGACAAGATGCCACAACTGATTGTTCAAAAAGAGTTAGATAGAGAAGAGAAGGATACATATGTAATGAAAGTAAAGGTCGAAGATGGTGGCTTTCCTCAAAGATCCAGTACTGCTATATTGCAAGTAAGTGTTGCTGATACAAATGACAACCACCCAGTCTTCAAGGAGAATGAGATTGAAATCAGTATACCAGAAAATGCTCCTGTAGGTACTTCAGTGACACAACTCCATGCCACAGATGCAGACATTGGTGAAAATGCCAAGATTCACTTTTATTTCAGTAATTTAGTCTCTAGCACTGCCAAGAGGCTATTTCATCTCAACAGCACCACTGGACTTATCACAATCAAAGAACCACTGGATAGAGAGGAATCACCAAATCACAAGTTACTGGTTTTGGCAAGCGATGGTGGATTGATGCCAGCAAGAGCAATTGTGCTAGTAAATGTTACAGATGTCAATGATAATGTTCCATCAATTGATATAAGATATATCATCAATCCAGTCAATGGCACTGTGGTTCTTTCAGAAAATGCCCCACTCAACACCAAAATTGCTCTTATAACTGTAACAGATAAGGATGCTGACCAAAACAGTAGAGTCACATGTTTCACAGATCACGAAGTCCCTTTCAGATTAAGGCCAGTATTCAGTAATCAGTTCCTTCTAGAGACTGCTGCATACCTTGACTATGAGTCTACAAGAGAATATGCCATTAAGTTACTGGCTGCAGATGCTGGCAAACCTCCTTTGAATCAGTCATCCATGCTTCTTGTCAAAATCAAAGATGAAAATGACAATGCTCCAATTTTTACTCAGCCCTTCATAAGTCTCTCTGTTCCTGAGAATAACTCTCCTGGCACCCAGTTGACTAAAATAAGTGCAATAGATGCAGACAGTGGACAGAATGCTGAGATCAGTTACTTGTTAGGCGTTGATGCTCCATCTGAATTCAACCTGGATCAGCATACAGGCATTCTGACAGCAGTGAAGAAAATGGATAGAGAAAAACAGGAAAAATATTCTTTCACAGTTCTGGCAAAAGATAATGGGATGCCACCCTTAATGACCAATGCCACTGTCTTGGTAACTGTTCTTGATCAGAATGACAACAGTCCAATTTTTACTCACAATGAGTACAACTTCTATGTCACAGAAAATCTTCCAAGACATGGCACAGTAGGTCTGATCACTGTAACTGACCCTGATTATGGGGAAAATTCTGCAGTAACTCTTTCCATTTTAGATGTGAATGATGAGTTTACCATCGATCCACAGACTGGTGTCATCCGACCAAATATCTCATTTGATAGGGAAAAGCAGGAATCTTACACTTTCTATGTAAAGGCAGAGGATGGTGGTAGGATACCGCATTCTTCAACTGCCAAAGTAACTATTAATGTAGTTGACGTCAATGATAACAAACCAGTTTTTGTTGTCCCTTCTTCTAACTACTCCTATGAATTAGTTCTACCATCTACTATTCCAGGCACAGTGGTCTTTACTGTAGTTGCTATTGACAATGACACGGGTATGAATGCAGAGCTCCGTTACAGCATTATAGGAGGAAACAACAAAGGTCTTTTTATAATTGACCAAACAACAGGCAACATTACTTTGAAGGAGAAATGTGTTGTTGCAGACCTTGGTTTACACAGATTAGTAGTCAAAGTTAAGGACTTAGGACAACCTGATTCTCTGTTCAGTGTTGTTTTTGTTAATCTATATGTGAATGAGTCAGTGACTAATGCTACGTTTATTCATGAACTGGTGCACAAAAACATCAGAACACCAGTCACCCAAAATATTGAGACAGCTGATATATCTTCACCAACCAGTGACTACGTCAAGATCATGGTTGCCATCGTTGCTGGTACCATAACTGTCATCCTTGTTATTTTCATCACTGCTGTAGTACGATGCCGGCAATCACCACACCTTAAGGCTGTTCAGAAAAACAAACAGAATTCTGAATGGGTTACTCCTAACCCAGAAAACAGGCAGATGATAATGATGATGAAGAAGAAGAAAAAGAAGAAGAAGAAGAAAAAGAAGAAGAGGAAACATGTACCTAAGAATTTGTTGCTGAATTTTGTCACTATTGAAGAAACTAAGACCGATGATATTGACAATGATGGAAACAGTGTCACACTAGACCTCCCTATTGAACTGAAAGACCAAACCATGAGCAAATACAACTGGGACACTACACCTACTACTTTCAAGCCTGACAGTCCTGATTTGGCTCAACACTACAAATCTGCCTCTCCACAGCCTACCTTCCAGATACAGCCTGAAACTCCCCTAAACTCCAAGCACCACATCATCCAGGAACTTCCTCTTGATAATACATTTGTGGCATGTGATTCTGTCTCTAAGTGTTCTTCCAGCAGTTCTGACCCCTACAGCATTTCTGAGTGCAGCTATCCAGTGATAACATTCAAGACCCCTGTGTCTGTACACACCAAACTGGTAGGTAATCCAAGTTTCCCACTGAACTTTTTAACTTTAAAAAAATTATTTCTTGTTGAAGTAAAGCTTTACAGAATCTATTAATTTCATCAAAGAACGAAAAGAATCAATCATACTCTATAGATGTATCCAAATAGATATATGGATCTGTTTAGAAAATCCAAAAAAGTAATGGAGGAAATTTTGTCTTTACATAGCAGTATTTCACTTGTTATAGAACATTCTAGAAAACTCCAAAAGAGAGTATCTTAGCACTGCCGTAAGTAGAACTGCATTCATGAAAATCAGAACAGTTGGGGCTAGAAAAATCAGTCAAGATTTTTAGAATCTGATAAGCAGGACTTAGTGGTGCTGGGAAAATTTTATTTGCCTTAGATAATTAGCCTAGATACCCACCCCAAATATGATGTTCACAAAACCCACCAAGAAAAGTGTTGTTTCTAGGTTAGAACTCACCATTATACTGGTTCATAAAATCTATATTCACTCAATGTAACAAGAATGACATTAGAAAAATGAAAGCTTACTACTTATCGGAATCTTCAAGCCAGAGAATGAAATATATATGAGATCTCTATTTTAGACATCCATTTGAGAATTTGCATGTTTATGCAAGGTATTGGGTGCCCTTCAGGAGACATGCTTAAAAGAAAATAACTTGAAAAATGAAATATGTTTGCTTTCTCTAAAGTTCATAAAGAAAAACACAGGTATATTATGACCCACGTAATCAATGAACAATAATTTAAAAACTCAATAGGTTTACATAAACAAGAGTTGATACAGTACTTTCAATCTGTATTCTGTGGAAAAGAAATTTTAAAATATCTTGACATCCATGGGTAAATGATTTAATTATATCTATTTCCTTGATAAAATCAAATGATAAAAGTCATGGAAGCATTTTATTCTGATGCCATGACACATTGACTTTATTATTTTTATCTGTGCTGTTCTTAAAAAAGCTTCTTTTCAGTTACAGTGAATAAAGTTTTTATGAAATCACATTCAGGCTTAATCAAATGGAAGTAATGTGAAAGTAAAAAAGGTTTCTCACACTAAAGATGGAAATATTGAAGAAGTTTTTTTCTAAATAATACTGAAAATAAGTTACCATAATTTAGGATGTGGTTTTAAGAATTGAGGTCATTCAAGAATATGCATAGTTAAATTATACAATAAGATTAATTTTAATCACACAGTGATGGTAATCTACTAATTCAGTTGTAGATGAATTTTGTTACAATATGTCAGCAATTAATGCTACTGCAAATAGTAAAATGGAATTATAGCCTATGTAAAGAGTTTTTACACTTTGAGTTTACAGGGCAGTGGTTATTTCTAAAGTTTAAACGAGTTCCATGTTTGTCTATAAGCAAAGCTTAAATGACTAACAGTTCGTTGGAGTGTACTTGGGGTTGTATCTAACAATTCAAAGGGTTTTTAAAATATATTTACAGCTCTTATGTTATATATTGGAAAAATTTCTCAATAGAAAAATATCTTCTGGAATAGCAGTTTATATTTTGTGCATCCTACTAGCATTTTTCTTCCTGAGCTAAATTTGTGACTCAGAGTAAACAAAGAGTGGGTTTGTGAATTATTTTTGCAGACCATCATTTTTAATAAATTGGCTTGAGAAGGTATTTAAAAGAATAAATCCTGGTTTTAATTCTTTCTAAAGACATAGAAATATTTTATGAGCCTAGACTACTTGAATATGCAGTAAGTAGGGGCTTGGGTAATGAAAAAATATTGAAATATTTACCAAAAAATATTTCCTTTTGTTGATTTTTTTTTGTATTTTGAAGTTCTTTAAAAAGTCAATAAAATTAATAATTTCTCCATCAAAGCACTTTATTTAAATATCTTTCCATAATCATGGGAAATTCACTTCATGAAATAGACAACATATGAAAATTAAATGTTAATGAGAACAAGTTATTGACTATCACTATGATTTATATTAGCTGAAAAGGCTATTTTAGAATTGGTGAGTTCTCAGATGACTTGTCCTATTTTTTACATCTTAAAAAATAGGTAAATTTATATTTTTGTCATTTCATCACAATTGCTTCAGATTAATTATTAAGTATCTTCAGGATGAGAATTGGTGAACTCAGGCAGAATAATGATACTAAAAATAATTAAAGTTTTGCATTTTGTGCTGCATTTGTAATGTTTGTCACCATTTTTACATATTATTCAAGTTCTTATTAATGCAGGAGAGACATCATATATTCACTGATGTTGCAGAATGCTAAAATGAAAAGTGAGGACTGAAAAATAATATATGCATTTAAAAATCTATATATAGTAGGTGTGTTCTCTAAAGACGACATATCACACAAAATGGAGAAAAATGCCAGTCAACGTAATAAAAATCCATTGTTCCTTAACAGTGGGATGAAATTTTACTCTTAGCAGAAGGCATTAATACTCCTCTTGAGCTCAAAATGAGGAATACATTTTCAAGAGGAAGGTTTAAGGTTATATTTACATCTAGTAATGGTAGGTATAATACATTAATTCAAAATCTAACAGCAGTTTGATTTAGTTTAGAATAGGTTTGATACTCACTATTGTTAAATTCAGTAACTTTGATTTTGTGCACCTGTATTTTAGTATATAAAATTTCAGTCATGTGGCATGCTTGGGACTGAGAAAGAACACCACCATCTGATTTTGATAACATGTTATTTTTCTTGTCCTAGACTGAATCCAGGACAATCAACTAATGAAATCTGCAATGAAATATAAAGCTGTCTAGGAACATCATAATCCCATTTCCCTTCCAAAACAATTCCAATGATTTGTGATTTCCAAATTTGACTATGTTCATTAATTTTATGATCTAGATTTCCACTATAAAGGAAAGCAAGACAAAAACCACTTCAAAAACTAACCCCCACAGAAAATTTTCCCAATTTTAGTTGCAGCATTTAAAATTTATTGGAGAAATCATGCAGTATAATAAATGGATTTTATTATACGGTTTCCCCACTTTCTTGCTCCAAATATTAGCAACTTGATATAATGCTGTCTTGGTGTATAAACTAATGGTTAGTAGATCAATTATGAAATCTGTAAATAATTTCCTGTCTGATTGCTAAAGAATTTACACATACTCTGTGGATGATGTTTGTCAGGTTTGGAAGTGAAACTGCCCTACCCAAATTATCCTGTGAAAAGTATCCAGGACAAACACAAAGGATTTTATTTAACATACCAGAAACAAACAATAAGAAAACCCACTTTAGTTCACTTTTGAGAATATTCAGTTAATACAGTATTGCTGAGAAAATAATTACCCATCACTTTGCTTAAATGTTAGACGACATTAAAATAATTTTACTGTATTTTTATGTTGACTGTAACCATGTTGTTCCAGTAGTTTATTTTATTCATTATTTTTTATGATCATGTTTTCTTTTCTTATAAGTGCTGTTTTGTATGTCAAAAGTAGAATGTAAATATCTTTATACTCCTTGATATTTTGAAAAAAAAGTATTGATACTTGTATTATTAACATAACTCCAACCATATGTGAGTAGAACTATCAACTTAGATAGTTGTATTTTTTACATCTTAAAAAATAGGAGGTTTTTTGAAGATATATTCTTAATTCTGAAACTTCCTAGGGAAATACAAGGTACTAATATCAACTCTAAATCTATCTTATTTTTCTGGCATTAGTTACTGACTATATTTTATTGCTTTAGGTAATGTACATTTTAAAATCATCTCATCTTTCACAGTATGTTGATTAATTCAATTCTCACACAGATGAGTAAATGCCTCAAATTGGTTTACATCCAATTTTATCCAGGAAAGAATTTTCTGTTACAATTTACAATATGTTTTAAGCTGTTTATGACTATTAAGACAATTAGAAATTTTCTTGAAATAAGCTTGAATCCTTGAGACAAAAAGGGAATATAAAGAATGCTTACAATCATATTATAACATGTGCTTTCTGAGTTTTCATTCAAATGTTTCATTGTATATAATTAATTTTTTGAAATGTGAATGGGATTTAGTATATTATGTATGACATTAAATTAGTGTATTATTTGAAGTGTTCCTTGAAATATGGGTATTTGTGCTCTATTTAGTGTTGAAAATTAGTATAATTCTTGGAAATTGCTATATAGGTTAATATTTCAAATAGGTTTCTTTCAAACTTTAGTTTAAGATTTTTTTACTCAATACAAAACTCTCTATAACTACAATAATACCAACCTGGTTCTTTAAGCTTTACTTAGTTAACTGCAATGACAGTGGGAGTAATTACTTTGCTGATAATGAGAAATACCATAAAAATTAAAATATTATATTACATACTTATGAACAGATATTACAAGAATACACTTAAATTTTACCTTGTGGATATTACTTATTTAAATAATTTTATAATAGGGCCTTGCTGGTATTGCAGGGTTTAAAGGCTCAGCACTATCAAGCTATAGCTAGCCACTGCCACCTAAGTTCTATTCTAGGCTAAGGAGCTGACCCCCATGGCATGGCAGACCTTCCTTGTTTTGACCACTGCTCCCCCCAACAGTACATTTCAGTTGATCTGCCTGTTCTGCTCCCCACTCTGTCTCTAGTGAACCCTCTCTCCCCCTGCACCTCTGACCCATACCACTGTTCTTGTATTCATAAATAAATAAATCTTTTAAAAAATAAATAAATAAAACAATTGCTCCAATCATTTCATCTTGATAAATTGACTACTTCTGTTTTACTTCATATCATTCCAAGGAACATCAAGATTGAACCAATTTATATTCCCAGAGAAAGCATCTGTTGATAGAAAGATGTACAAATAGTAGGAGTTTCCAAACTCTAGTTTTGATTTAGTTGTGAATGAAAGAATGGTCACCAGTAAAATAAATTAATGATGCATTGTCTTATAATAAACTATTGTGAATCCATGACTTTTTGTATATGTAATTATTACATAAATGCATTTTAGATGTTGTGTCATGTCCACCCATGTGTCTCTTTTTCTTCATACTCTGTGAACTAAGGAGGATATCTCTTTTTTTTTTCTAACTTCAGTAATGTCTTCTCGTGTGACTAAAATAAGAAAAAGTTCTAATCATTCCTTTATATATGTGAAAATGGAAAAATCTCCAAATATTTATCTAGAATCTCTTTAAAGGACATTTTTCAATAGTTGTGAGCTTCATGTTTCTGTGGCTTCGTATCTCAGAATTCATTTCCATGAGAGGGATAACTCTAAATTGATTTCTTTTCTGCTCTTTGGGGCTAAACTATTTTACTGTATAAATCATTCATGATTGAGATTAAACTGTGTTTAAAATTAGATCAGGAGTTATTGTTGATACTGCTTTTGATTAACTCTCTTTTATCTGTGTTTTGCTTAAGCTTGAGAGAACATTACAATTTGAGAATGATGTGGATGGCATTGAAACTAGTTTTCCACAAAAGCCAGAGAGAATAAAAATATGTATTTTCCTAATTAGTTCTTTCTTTTCAGTTGATTTGGTGACACTTTTAATTTAGTTATTTTTATTACTATATGTTTGATTTACAAAGTCTCAGATATCTTCGCTTCTCTTGTGTTGTGTTGTTACTAATGGATTTATGGAATATTTCCAAGGTTATGTTCTTGATGTTCTCTCTGGTTCTTATTCTAGTCAGTGAAACAAGAAAGATTAGAAGGAAAGCAAATCTTAGACAACTCATCAGGAAAAGAAGGAACTTTCAGAGAATGTAGTGTATAGAATCTTTTATTACATTGTCTAATTGATTATTTCCAGTTTATTATTAAAATATCAATTTGTTTTGGTTAGAATTCACACTATGTAAGTTGAAAAAAGTGGTGTAATAATTCTATTCATTAATTAATATATACATATTCTATTTCTGTTTACCATGCTGCCCACATATCAGTGATAATATACTTTGTGTATACTTTAGATTTACACAAATGTATAGAAATTTTAAGTTGAATTAGAACATTTTAAGTTGAATTTAGATTTAATCAATCAACTATATTCTTTATTAAATTTTTTATTTTAACATAAAATAATATTGCCGCATTTTAACATTTTGTTTGCAATTGTCACTGTTCAGTTAGATTTTATTAGTGTGTATCTACATAGATGTGATATGAACCTGATCTTAAGAGAAATGTTACAGGACAAGCAAATCTAAGAAATTTTGTATGAACGTAAGTCCATTTTGTAATTGCTTATGAGACCTCTTGTATAATAGCTTTGTTTCCTTAAATTGTGTGTTTAGTTTAACATTTCAAATATTGTTCATATTTAGCTTTATATCATATTCCAAGGTGCTATAAGACAAAGTTTTATATAATTTTAAAAAAAGAACATTTTTACTATTTGTTTTTTCATACCTTATGGATGCTCATATATTGACATCCATGGTTTTATGTGCTATTTAAAATTTATTAGTCATAGGCTTTTATTTATACTGGATATGTACAGGACATTCATTACAGAAACATTTAGGTAATTGTAGATGTATTTTAGATTACTAGCACAAAAAAAATAAAACTACAGGCAATTTCCCTATTGACCACACATGCAAAATCCCCAATAAGGAAAAAAAAAATAATATTGAACAACTATAAACCAGAAACATTTTATAGGGGTGGAGTGGAGAATAGAATCAAAAATAGGGGGAGAGGTTGTGCACGGGACTATGGTGATGGCACACAGGTGAATTGGTGATGGGAAGTCCACAGGAATTACAATTGAGATGGAAAAAGGCACGAAATGATGTAAAAATAAAATTATATATATACATATATATATATGTATTCCCCAATAAAATCTTAGCAAACTGAATCCAACAATTCATTAAAAAGAACAATACACCACAACCAACTAGGATTCATACCAGAGACACAGAATGTTTCAGCATGAACAATTCAATGTTTTTCACTATATTAATAAAAGGAAACATAAAAATCACATGATCATATAAATATATGCTGAGAAAACATTGGGTAAAATGCAACATCCATTTGATTAAAACCCTTGAAATACTGGGGATAAAAAGAATATATCTCAACATAGCAAAGGCCAAATTATAACAAAAACACAGCTAATAGCATTCAGTGGTGAAAAACTGAAACTTTTCCACTAAAATCTGATACATGTTAAGAATGTCCACTCTCACCACTACTGTTCTAGTTTTTAAATTGTTTTCAGTTTCAAGCTGTAACAGCAAGTTTTCTTTTTAATTTATTTAGTAATTCTGTTTAAAGGCTCTACAAACTTTAAAAGTAATGTACTTTAAAATTAAATAATTACTCTGATCTTTTTGTCATAAACTATACACGCAAAGCATTTTATACAAAGTGATAATTGACCTATTATACATACTGTCTATTTTTTTTAAAGATTTATTTATTTATTCATACAGAACTGGGGTACAGGCCAGAGATGCGGAGGGTGAGAGGATTCACCAGAGACAGAGTGGGGAGCAGAACAGGCAGATCGACGAAGTACACTGCTGAGGGGAGCAGTGGGCGGGTCAGGAGAGGTCTGCCACGCCATGTGGTCACCTCCGGGGCAGGCAGGAATCGAACTCATGCTGAAGTGGCTTTAGCTTCTCAGTGCTGTGTTTCAACCCACTGCGCCACCAGGGAGGGCCCACACTGTCTATTTTTATAGATGTATGGCTGGACAAGTTCATGTAGTATATGGCTTGCTTAAGTGATAGTGTACTTTACAAAAGCATAGTATATATTTCTATCTTGAGTCTAAGCTCCTCTCATTGTAAAAAATCTTTGGTTTTTGAAAAAACAATGTTTTAAACTAAAAATTTCTGCTAAAGCTAAAAGATCTCTTTGTATGAGAAACAACATGGATGTACCTAGAGAAAATTATGCTTAGTGAAAATAAGCAAGACCAAGAAAAATATAACTTAGATCATGTCTGTTATTTAGAGAAAACAAATGAACTAAATAAAACAAAATGAACTCTTACACCTTAAGAACAATTAGCGATTACCAGAAAGAGAGTGGGGAGGAAGTGGGTAAATAGAGAAATGGGGGACAATAATATAGTGAAGGATAGATTTGGACTTTTGGTGGTGGACGTAGTGTGGTATATATTTGTTGATTCTCAATGATGCACACCTGAATGTTACATAATGTTATAATACAATGTTACTTAAAAATAAAAATATAAGGCTCTCCTTGGTGTCGCAAGGGGTAAGGACACAGCACTGCAAGCTAGCTGCAGCCATTTCAGTGCAAGTTCAATCCCCCGCCCCTGAGGTGACCCACATGGCGTGGCAGACCTCTCCTGACCCACCTGCTGCTCCCCTCAGCAGTGTAGTTGGTTATTCTACCTGTTCTGCTCCCCACTCTGTCTCTGGTGAAGCCTCTTACGTACCTGCACCTCTGGCTTGTACCCCAGTTCTGTACGCATAAATTATAAATCTTTTTAAAAAATAAAAATAAATTAAAAATAAAGTATATAACAAAAAAAAGACAGAATTGAATATACAAAAATTTCACTCTTTGTTTTAGTATTTGGCAAAGACACTTGATAAGAAAATAATGCATTTTTTCGTTACTCATTTGTAAAAAGTTAGGTAATACACTCCTACTCTGTCGTGCTAGTTAGAAGTAAATGAATATGCAGTCGTGTTGAAAATACTTTTTTCCCAAAATCTATAAAATTAAATTGAATTTACTTACTAAAATTAAAATTAAAGTAAAAAAATAAAGTGAATTTACTTATTTTGTTGTATACCTGTTCTAACCTTAAATTAAAAATAGAGGTTTAGAACAATGCTGTGCATGCATATTACCAATGTATGCATATCAATAAGCAGATAGTATAGATTATGGATTTATGTAAACTATAGGAAATATTTATGATATGTTTGATCTTCAGATTGGGCAACATATACAATTTTTTCTGCTTTTTGGAGGAACTACTAATAACAATGGCAATTGAAGAAAAGCTATGTAATATTAGAACGTTACGATTCAAAATATATTAACATTCCCAACACTTTTGTTTTTGCTTCTTTGTGTGTAATTAATTTCAAAGTGAATAAAAAGGTTTTCTTGTGAATATATTAGAATGGATATTATAGAGCATCTTGTAGCCAGAACCATTGGTTGTATATGATTTAATTACAGTACATAAAATATGTGTAATCTGTATTAAGTGAAATAACTAGAAATAAAGGTGTTTCAGCATTGGTATTACACATCCTCTGATATATTTTGAAGTACGTGTTGTCAGCAGGGGAAACTTTTTATTATCATCAAGGATCTTAAAATAATTTTAAGCATTTTAACATCCTAACCATTGTCTGTGTTCTATTAGCCAGAGCTTTAGATAGAGGGCTTTCTAGATTGGCATTCCTGTTCACTAACTGGTCTTTTTTTGAATAATACGATGAATTGAATTGGATAAAAGTGACTTCTGTTTATTAGTTTTTTTTTTTTTGCATTTTATCCTACTCAAATTACGTGACTATTGAACAGTATGGTGTTATTTATTAACTGTATTTCATAGACTATGCAGATAATGGCATTAACCATGAGTTCAAAAGAGATTATTCAAATATTTTTCAGACTCCTACTATGAGCAAAGCAATGTGGACAATAACAGAGGTTATGCTGAGGTTGGGGTAAAAGCAGTTCAGCATGTGGAGCAACCGAGATCTTCCCCAGTGGCTGCTATTGTTTAAAACAAAAAATCATCCCAGGAGTTTAACTGAAAGTATATTACAAAATCTTTCCATTTTTCCAATTCAGAAAATCCCTGAGTATACTAGATTTGGGAGAAAAAAGAAAAAAAATAGTACATAAAAGTGAGAAAGTGAAGTTGAGTGCTTATGTATGGATCAGTGTTGCTTAAAGTGTCTCACAAATATGAATTAGGTATTCATTCCAAATTTCTTTAAATGTGAAGTTACAAGTAAGTACCTAGCCCAGTTCAGTAAACATCTTAATCAAAAATTTCCTCTTTTCAGACAAATCCAGGTGTCAACTAATTTCTGTTGATCTTTGCCTCTAGGTATTTCCAATATTTATCCCATTGCCATACCACTTCCTCATTAAAGTCTTCATTTTGAGTTACGGACCCCACTACTAATAGGTTTTACGTTATGTACTTTCATTTGTCTAACCCATTTTCTAACTTGTATCCAGAAAGTTCTTTCTAAAACATAGATCTCATCAAATTAAATATATGAAAAAAAAAATCTTAAGTCTTTCCACACTGCATATAGAATAAACCTTTAATTACTGTGTTTTAGGGGATTTTAAAATGTTATCAGGTCTACTTCATCCTTCTGCTCTGTGTAACCCTTATTTTTGTCACATACCCTGATCTTTTTCTATGACTATGCCTTGTCCTTTTACTCTTTATGGTTTTCTTTCTTTTTTTTTTTCTGGTCAGCTAGTATACATGATATAGGAAATGTATGTCACATAAAATATGACTAATATAGCTAATATAGAATAATAAAATATATTACTAGTTAAGTTTGGAGATATGATTCTTTTAAAAAAATTGTATCTTTTTAAGTTGAGGTAACAGTAGTTTACAATATTGTATATGATTAATAGAGGTACAGGTTTACACTCAGTTATATGTTACCACAGCACCCCAGCCACCAAAGCACCCATAATCTTCCATCATACTTCAGTGGGCCTTCTGTCTTCTTTAATTCCCAGCCCTAACCAACCATCTGATAATCATAATTTACAGTTAGACATCTACGGTTGTTTAGATTTACTTTTGTCTATTCCTTTTGTTTATATTCCACAAAAGAATGAAATCACCCAGTATTTTTTTTTTTTTGCCTTCCGACATTTCACTAAGCATAACACCTTTCAGTCCCAGCCGTGTAGTTGCAAAGTACTCCATTTTGTATTTATACCACATCTTTTTTTTTTTAAAAAAAGATTTATTTATTTATGCATACAGAACTGGGGTACAGGCCAGAGGCTCGGGGCGGCGAAAGGCTTCACCAGAGACAGAGTGGGGAGCAGAACAGGCAGATCGACGAAGTACACTGCTGAGGGGAGCAGCGGGCGGGTCAGGAGAGGTCTGCCACGCCATGTGGTCACCTCCGGGGCAGGCGGGAATCGAACTCATGCGGAAGTGGCTTTAGCTTCTCAGTGCTGTGCTTTAACCCGCTGCACCACCAGGGAGGGCCTATACCACATCTTTTTAATCCATTGTTCTGTCAATGGATACTTAGGCTCTTTCCATATCATGGTTATTGAAATAGTGCTACAGTGGCTCAAAGTGCACATATCAATCCAAAGTAGTGTTCTTGCATTCTTTGGGTAGATCCCTAGGAATGGATTTGCTGTATCATATGTTTGCTCTACTTTTAATATTTCAAGGAAACTCCATGCTGTTTTCTATACAGGTTGGACCAGTCTGCAATTCCTCCAACAGTGTATGACTGTTGGTTTTGGTCTTTTGGATATGAGCCATTCTCAAGGTATGAGATTTGTTTGGTTTATTTGTTTTCTTTTTGTTGAGTTTTACGAGTTCTTTGTACATTTTGATGAGCCCCTTGTGGGATGTATGATGTGCATATATTTTGTTTACACAGTAGGGTGTCTTGTTTTATCAGTAATTTTATTTTGCTCTGCAGATTTTTATGTGGTATGATGCCAATTATTTATTTTTGCTTTTGTTTTCCTTACCATTGGTGTGGAATTCTTAAAGACATGCCTAAAGTCAATGTCATGGAGTGTTTGGCTGTTTTCTTCTGTGCTCTGTAATTTCAGGTATTATATCCAAATCTGATCTATTTAGAATCAACTTTTGTACATGGTGTGAAATAGTGTTGTAGTTTTATTCTTTTACATGTGGCTGTCTGGTGTCCCCACATTGTTTGATGGACAGACTTTCCTTTCTTCATTATATACTTTTGGTCCCTTTGTTGTAGATTAACTATCAATATAAAAGTGGGTTCCTTTTGCGCTCTCAATTCTATTCATCTGATCTGTGTGTTTGTTTCCTCTGCTCCATACCACATTGTCTTGATTACTATTGTTTGTTATATAGTTTGATGTCTGGGAGTGTAATACTTCATTCTTATTTTTTCTAAATTGTTTAGACTATTCAGTCTTTTGTGGTTCCATGTGAATTTCAGTAATTTCTGTTCTATTTCTCAAAAAAATGCCACTGGCATTTTGATAGTTATTGCAGTAAATTAGTATACATCTTTGGGTAAGATGGTTAATTGAACAATGTGAACTCTTGAGAAGGAAATATTTATTTTTTATTCTTTGTGTCTTCTATCTCTTTTAACATTGTTTCATAGTTTTTGTTGTATAGGTCTTTGACCTATGCTGTTAAATTTATTTGTGGGCATTTCTTTTGATGTGATTGCAGATGGGATTGCTTTATTGATTTCTAGTCTTCTAATTCATTATTTGCATGTAAGAACTCAACCAATTTTTATATGTTGATTTTGCAGCCTTCCACTTACCTGTACCAATTTATTGTTTCTGTTAATTTTTGTGGCATTTTTAAGGTATTCTATATATATTGTAGTGGCACCTGCAGATAATGATAGTTTTTCTTCATCTTTCCTAATTTAGATTCATTTTATATAATCTTGACTAAATGCTTTTCCTTGCAGTTATAATACTAAGTTTAATAGTAGTGGTGAAAATGGAATCCTTATATCTGATCTTAGATGAAAGGCTTTCAGGATTTCACTAGTGAGCATTATCTTAGAAATGGATTTGTTTTATGACTTATTATATTGAGGTGTATTCCATTTATTCCCAGTTTTGGGAAGTTCTATCAGAAATGGATATTGAGTAATCCCTTCATTTATTCATTTATTTTTTTAATGTTTTACATCCTTGTTAATATTCTGACAGTAAAGGATTTCTCTCTGTTGTGTGATTACTGTGGCTCTCCCACCACAAAAACATGGATCTTGAATCTTATCATTATCTCTCTTTCTATCTATTGAAACAGTCACATGGTTTTTATCCTTTCTAGCTTTGATGTGGAGAATTATATTTTAAAATATTTGTTTTTGACTAGTCTCATCCCTGGAATACATTCTATTTGCTCATGGTATATGATGCCTTTAAGGCATTGTTGAATTTTGCTTGCTAAAAAAAAGTTGGGGGGGATTTTTCCTCTATGATCATTGCAATAATAAAAGTGCTCATTGTCATTTACCACAATAAAAGACCAGAAACAAAGAGATTGGTCAAAATGTAGAGAAAAAGTTACTGTACTCTTGTTATACACTGTGGTTGATAATATAGACTGCTCCAGGCTCTGTGCTAAACAATATGGAGTTTTCTTAAAATATTAAAAATATAGCTACACATAATCCAGCAATTTCATTTAGCAAGCTACTGAGGGGATAGATGCACGCTTGTGTTCGTTGTAACATTACTTGTAACAGCCAAATTATGGAAACAATCTATATTCCTAAGGACAGAACTGTGGATTAAGAAAATATGGTAAACATACAGGATTAAATACACTCAGATATAAAAAAATATGAAATCTTTCCTTTCTGACAACATAAGCACAATACAAAAAATTAAATATAATTGATATTATACCTATTTTCTAGATTTAAAAACTGGGTTTTACTTTGGTCTATTCATTTTGTTTATATTCCACAAAAGAATGAAATCACCCAGTATTTTTTTTGCCTTCTGACATTTCACTAAGCATAACACCTTTCAGTCCCAGCCATGTAGTTCCAGTCCCAGCCATGTAGTTCCAAAGTACTCCATTTTGTATTTATACCACATCTTTTTTTATATGACAAAATGAGAAAATAGCAAAGGTGTATATTTTTGTTAACAGAAATACATTATCTTCAATATTTCTAGAAATATTCTAGATCTTCAAAATATTTCCCAAGTCTAATTTAACCAAATTATAGTATATTTCCCCTATTCCCTATTCCCCAGCTGTTTCAGGTCAAGGTTCTAGGAAGACTTATTTTTATTAATTGCTTAATTAGAGCTGAATCATATAGTAGTCTTGATTCTAGAACCATATCTTGTGTTCTTTACTATAGTCTAGACATCCTGATTATTACTCCAGACAATATTGTTACAAACGAGTTATTTTTCAGTAATTGTAAAAGCAAGAGTTCTACATAAATGAACTATATAACTAAACAAAACCTTTAAAACAGCTTCACAATCAAAACTCTTCCATCAAGAGACACTGAAAATGATGGGTTCTTAATTACAAGTACCACATTAGTATTGCATTAAAAGTTCATGCAAATCTTCAAAATGTTCCTTCTCTATCACCTACATTGCTACCTATGAACAAGTTCTGCTGCTTCCAACTTCGAAATATGTCACTCATTTCCCTTATGAATGCTTCCCCCTTAATTTAGGCCAGAACTCTCATCACTTAGTGAGTAATGTTCAGACATCCTTGTCTTGCAGTTAAGAGTTTTCATAATCTAACTCCTGAAATTTAAAACTCATTCTCAGTTTCACTCTACCCTCAACTAAAGTGCTATAGATGCAGTCTGTAGAGTATATTCAATCAAATCCAATTAAAATTATTTATCTGGGGCTTTATATTATGGAAATTGTATATTTAAAATTTTTATTCTAGAACCATAATAAATTTTAACCTGAAGAATATGAAAAACTTTATAGTGAATCTTTAAATTTTATTACTGTTAGAATAGCAATTGAAAGCAACATATTTATAATCATATTCTGCATTTATAAAGCTTGGTACATTACACTATGTAGGAACTAAGTTATTTCATTTCAAAGTATGAGCTCTCATGAAAGTTACATTTTAATATATAAATTATATAGTACTTTATAAAACATTCTATTAGAATTAATTGAGCTATAAAATTTGTTTATCATTATTAAATATTTTATGTATAAAACCTAAAATATTTTCTAGAAATATTGAAGTTAATGTATTTCTGTTAACAAAAATATACACCTTTGCTATTTTCTCATTTTGTCACATAAAAAACTGTTGTCCTTATCCAAATCATTCTAGCAAATTAAGTTCACTGTCTAGAATAAATCACATTGTATTGAATTCAAAACTTTTGTTTACACTGCTGTCTTACTTTCACGGTTAGATTTTGTCATTATCTTTTAACAAATCAGTTAATGAAGTAATATAAAAAATCAAATATGATATTTGCCCTTAAATTTATCTACCAGAAAAAAAGGGGATATTATTGAACACGAAACAATGCTTTAGAAATGTGGTTTTATAATAAAAAGATAGTTATCTTTAATATCTGGAATTATATGCTTTGCTAGACTTTTTGCCTTCATATGTTTTACTAATTGACTAAGACATATTTGAAGCTGAATCCGTTGATTATTCATAGTTGTAATTAGATGTATTTATCTCCTTAGATTCCTTTCTATTGTCACTTAGCTATTGTCCAATTATTTTATTTTGATATCGTGTTTAGTCTACGTGTGTGTGCGCTTATGTCTGTGGCAATGCAATCACACATATGCCTGAAGGGGTTGCTATGGAGATTTAAGAAAGTTCTATATCTATTGTTCTTATTATAATTACTGATACTTCAAATTTCAGTGTACCTGACTCCTCCATACTTGTCATTAATATGGAGAGTTATACCAAAATAAGAAATTAAATTTAAGTCTTATATACATAGAAAGAAGAGCAAGCACAAGGGCTATTGTGAGTCTGAAGGCTGCACCCAGAATATATGAAACATGGCAGAGAGGGAAAGAGACAAGAGGTGAAAGCAGATAGAAATCTTGGGCAACACTGGAAAGGACTTTTTAAGCCAAATGAATGTGTTTGAACTTTGTCTCAAGATTAGTGGTACTTGAGTATCAATCCACAGATTAGCACCGATTTAAAAAAAAACAAACAATTCCCTAGTCTATATTAAAATGAAAAGACAATAATGGATAGTTTTCTTCTTTATTAATGTATAACATAATAAATTGCTAAGTCAAGTTCACTGTTGATGGACTTTATTGTGTATGAATACACTCTTATTCATCTGCATCAGATCAAGATACATTAGAGGCATCTTAAAAAAATTGATCAAGATCTCTGTCACTTAATCTCTTGATGTTTCTTTAAAAAAAATCATACACAATTTTCAGTCCATTCATATTTATTCCATTTCTTTGGGAAATGTATATTTCCAAAGAAGACATACAAATAGCCCACAAGTACAAGAAAATGTTCTGAACACCACTAACCATCAGGAAAATTCAAGTCAAAACCACAATAATATTCTCACCTTAGAACTATAGAAGTGATTATCATAAAAAACACAAGAAATAGTGGCAAACATGTGGACAAAGGAGAACTCTGAAATTATGGGAATGTAAATTGGTACAGTCACAATGGAAAATAGTATGGAAGGGTCTCAAAAAATCAAAAATAGAGCTACCATATGATATAGCAATACCATTTGTCCAAAGGAAATAAAGTCACTATCTTTAGAGACTTATTTGTTCTCACATTTATTACACCATCATTCACCATGGCCAAGGTATGGAAACAACCTAAGTGTCCACTGATAAATGAATAAAGTATGAGAGATGTAATTATGTGTGTGTGTGTGTGTAATATTTATGCTTTAATAAGGAAACACTAACATTTTTGACAATATGTATCAAGCTGGAGATTATGCTAGGTGAAATGCAGATGCAGAGAGTAGATCGCACTCATATTGAAATTTGAAAAGTCAATATCATTGCAGTAGAAGGTAGAATGGTGATGACTAAGGACAGGAGGATAGGAGAAATTGGAAGAAGTTGGGAAAATATAGAAATAGCAGTTAGAAGAGGAATATGTTCTAGAGACCTACTATATAGTGCAGGGACTATAATTAATGAGGTATTATCTTCTTGAAACTTAACAGGCAATATCTTAAATGTTTTCATCATAAAAGGTCATTATATGGGGCGATGAATGTGCTAATTAGTATGATTGTTGTGTTCATTTCACAGTTTATAGCCATATCAAAGCATCATGCTGTATACCTGAAATGTGTACAATTTTTAGTTGCCCATGATAACTCAGTATAAAGGTAGAAAAATATATGTATTTATTAACAAATAAACATAGGTTCTCTTAGAATTGATTTTAGCTCTGACTTTGATACTACTAGCTTTGTCAATTTTATCAAGTCTTTAAAATCTTAGGCTGAATTTCCTTACTTTGGTTAAAAAGTTTGTTTTTTTAATTTCTTGTCATGATTTATCACTATATTGTATTGGGCTTGACTAGAGATCATGTATAAAAGAATTTTACATTTTCTGGTTGGCATAGCTCAAACAGAATGCCTGAAATTTCTTTTCAAATGTCGAATTTAGAAATAATATTCCCAATATACAATGTATGTGCTAATTTTTCAAGAACAATATTATTTGTCATTGAAACATTGAAGGGCTAGAATTGGAACAAATCTAATATCAATAGTAATAGTAATAGATCATTATGACTTTGATGTTGACCAAGACACATGTTACATGGTCTGAAATCTGGGAAATTTGTTGTGGTGATATTTAATGCTAAAATATGTTTCTGCACATTTTGAGCTAATGGTGAAATTCCCACTTTTAGTCAAGAAAGTTCGTAGTTACTTCATGGAACTGTTGCTTTGTTAAACCTGTAAAAGCAAATTGATTTTTATGTATTCTTATATGAGATTTTCTTTTCAACTTTGCAATAAGATAAATGTCTTCCTTAACATAATGACTGGTACCGTGGCTTATTATTTTCAAATCTTAAGAAGAATTCTAATTCACGATATAAATTTGAAGATAACATAGACTTAAGAGAAGTATGTATACATGCCAGACATACTTCCCACTAAGACAGTATAGAATAGGTATCATATACAGAAGGGCCTTCCCAGGTGGTGCAACAGGTTAAACTGCAGCACTGTGAAGCTATCTGCAGCCACTACAGTAAGTGTTCGATTCCCAGTCAGAGAGGTGACCCACATGGTGCAGCAGACCTCTCCTGTTTTGCCCATTGCTCCCTCAGCAGTGTATTTCAGTCTGCCTTTTCCGCTCCCCACTCTGCCTCTGGTGAATCTTCTCAACCCCACGCCTCTGGCCTGTACCCCAGTTCTTGCATGCATGCATAAATAAAACTTTAAAAAATGATGTCATCCACGAGAGGTAATATATGCAGTTCAGGGACACCCCCCCCCAAAAAAAAGGAAGTCATAAAGTTTGGGATGACAAAGAAGAGGCCTGTAATTCTGCATTGCTGAAGCGCAGATGAAAACTACACAGGTCAAAATCAAGACTGGTTCAGTGAAAGTTAGTACTTTTTATAATAAAATACGTTCTGGCTGGTCAATCACAAACAAATGCCTGTTTAAAATGTCAGAGTTGTAATGGTCATTTGGTGTTCTGCTAATGACAGCACTGATCTTGTGTTGCTTATACACAATCTTTAAATTAAATTTGAAGTCTCGAAAAAGAATTTTCATTTTTATAGATGATAATTGAATCTCTTATTTTGCGCACTGCAGTGAGAGAGTGATGAGGTTGATTCAAGCTTACAAGCTGTAGAAAATTTGTTCATTAAAGCAATTACATTAGCACATCAGGCTGGTTAGAAATCAATAGTGAGGCAGTGGCAGAATATCTGAATATTTTTTTCTCACCAAATCTTTTGGAAATTATTGCTTTCAAAAACACAATACACTCCTCCACCAAGACATAGAAGTATGGTAATGAGAAAAAGACAGCCCGATAAAGAAGAGAAATGTATAATCATTAGAAATAAAACGAATGGAGTGTGGATTTGATAAAAATAACTCCCACTATAAGTATTTAAAGAACAAAGCATGTTTCCTCTTAAAGAAATTGATCACACACTCTTTGAGACTTGTCTTAAATTAAGGTAATTTTTAAGCAGATAATTGATGAAGCTCAGATTGTTGAGAATTTGATTAGTTTGGCATTCAACAAGCCTGATGGACTGTTTTGATTATTTTGTCCTTTATAGAATAAGTACAAAGTAACACTAATTAAAACCTTTCCTACATAATAATCTATGCTTCCAAAGTTTAGCTTCAGGGACCTACATTGACAAAAACACATTTTCTTCCCTTCACTTATTTTCAATAGTGGGAATCCGCTTTGACTTTGTGTGAGCATTTCGATTTTCCTCCAGAGCAGGCTAGAACACAGAATGATTAGTAGAGCATTTGAAGTAACCACTGATCAGGATAATGAGAATGAGTCCTGTAGCACTGAAGTTACTGGGGCCATTTATAGATGTTCTGTGCAATAGTGGATAAAATAGGGACATAGTACACTGTGTCAAAGGGTTTTTCTCTGGAGCCCTCAATAACTTCCTTCTATGCTAAGTAATTCATTTACATTTTGCATTCGTTGACAATGGAAATAAAAGACAATGAAGTTTCTAAACAGAGTCACCCTGTAACTCTCAATCATATAGTGTTATAAACTTATGTTATAAGAAACAGGAAAATAAGTTATTTTGCTCAGTCAGCATTTTTTTTTTTTAAAATTTCACCTTAAAATAAATGTAAAAGGAATGTGTAAATGATCCTAAATTGCCAACTGGATTGCTAGCAATAGTAAGAGTAAAGGCAGATAAACCTTGTATTCTAATAAACACAAGATATTTTTGGTATTTATGAAACAGGACCCTGTAGCTGCTGTTTCTGCTGGTATAACAGGCTGTGTTGAAGTCTGCCTCAGTGGCCAGTTTTGATGCTTTGGTATGGCACATGCAGCCAATGGGCCAGGCTCTGACAGCACCAGGCTCTGACAGCTGGGGCAGTGGTTTCCTGGCCCGTCCCCAGAGTGAGGTGGCTCTGTGGCTCCAGCGTGAGGCTTGCCCAGGCCCAGCACATTGCCATGGAAATGACGCCCAACATCTGTGTGCTGGACCAACATGACAGGTTCCAAGTGGCAGCCTGCATTCCTGCCACTCAGAGCTGTGTCTCAACTCTGCTTCAGGGTCTCCTGCATCTCCACACCCACCGCTCTGAGGCATTCTGGGTGCAGCGAATGTCTTGTACCACTGAAGATGGCCTTCCCTCATCTCAGAGTATGTTGGATCTAGATTCACTTTGGATATGGGGCTAAAATGGTAACAGTCTGATCAGCTGCGGGCTCTCAGTGGACCAATCAGGTTTGAGCTCTCACTGGTGCCATTCAAGGTTTTTGACACCATCGAGAAATAAAAATGAACTTATCTAATTGGTGCTAGAGCAGCAGCAATCACACAGCTAAGATTGTAAATGGTCCAGTCTGGCTTGAAAAGAGGGAACTCTTAAGAGGATGTAAGCTGGGAGAGCAGCTAACTTGTTTCCTTGAGCAGACAGCTGCAGACTCACTCATCAGACTCTGTACAGACAGATTTGTCAGGCTTTTGAGAACTCCCATAGACCTTGGTATACACCTCCCACAGTCCCACCCACAGACTGAAAGCTCTGAGGCCCCTGTAGAGACTGGACCACTACACCTTCCTCTAGCACAGCCTCTATCACCACCACAAAGCACTCCATAAGCTGGCCCCCAGTGTCTATAAAAGGGCTGTCTGCTGTTGGCATAAGCTGGCATTTCTCAAAGAGCTGCGACACTATTGTATCTGGCACCATTGCCTGCTGACCTATGCTGACCGGCACTGCCGACTTGTGATCAACATTGGTGACCTGGGCCCAGCTAAGTCTGAGAGCTCACCACCACGTCTGACCCTCTGGCACTGCTCCGTGGTTCTACTGCATATAGTGCTGTACAGGCTGGTATCCAGTGCTTTCCAGATACACTGTTTTGGACTTTGGGCTGCTTTTGTGGGCTACTGTGGTGTTACCTCAGTAAAGAAATGACCTGCTTTCCATATACTTAATAAAACATTTTCAAACATTTTTGATAATTGATGTGAGTTGTTTGGCTTATATTTAGTTAAGTTGAGATTTTACTTTGATAGTCTATGACAAAAGAGGATTAGGAAGCTTATGGAGTTCTTGTTATATAGCAGGTACGGGTTGAAGAATTCAAGGCCCTAAATATGTAAAAGGAACCCTGTTACTCTGTTGGGGGAATGTGGGCTGGTCTAGCCCTGAGAAAAAAATTATGGTGGTTTCTCAAAACATTCATGTTAGATATAGTACTTCCAGTCTTATGTATCTAATCTTGGAATGCATAAACATTAATTAGAAGGGATATATGCACTCCTGACTTGTTGTAGCATTACTTATAATAGCCAAGTTATGAAAACCACCTAGGTACCCGGTAATAGATAAGTGCAATAAGGTACCAGGGGTGCCATTCGACCGTAACAAAGATGAACTCCTGCCATATTAGGCAGCCTTGATGCAGATGGAGATTATAATAGACAAAACATACCAGAAGTATAAAGAAATGCATGCTAGATATCTTTACTCATGTATGGAATAGAAAGAAACAAAAAAAAGTCAGAAAGAAACAAACCAAAAACAGAAAAGAGATTTGGATGCTAAATTTAGAATTGCAGAGAGTAGGCAAGGTAAGGTAGAGAGGAAAGTGAGGAGAAAAGCCAGTAAACTATTGTGAAGAATTATGTGTGGCTTGGTCAAGGGCGTGGCATAGTAACTTACACGTGAAAAGTTGTGACCCTATAGCTGTGAATCATATATGTTGTGATAAACCAATGTTTTCTCAAAAATAAACAAATACATGAATGTCCTAAAAGACTTTAATATTTTAGTAAAAAGGAAAATGTAAAGAAAAATGAAAAGATAACATTTTTAATAAATATTGTTGGGAAACAAAGAAAGCAACTTAAAAATAAGTGCAAAAAGACCCATATTTAACACCATTAACAAAAATTATTTCAAAGAGGTTTAAAGATACATATACAGGAGCCTAAACTAGAAAACATTTGAAATGAAATATAGGGGGCATACTATATGATATTTACCACAAAGATGTATTTGCAGACTCATCCCAACAGCAAGAGAAACAAAAGCAAAAACAAAGAGGTGGGACCACATCAAACTTAAAGCTTTTTTTTTTTTTAAGATTTATTGATTTGTACATGCAGAACTGGGGTACAGGCCAGAGGCTCAGGGGCGGCGAGAGGGGTCACCACAGACAGAGTGGGCAGCAGAACAGGCAGATCGAGAAGTACACTGCTGAGGGGAGCAGCGGGCGGGTCAGGAGAGGTCTGCCGCGCCATGTGGTCACCTCCGGGGGCAGGCGGAACTCATGCGGAAGTGGCTTTAGCTTCTCAGTGCTGTGCTTTAACCCGCTGCGCCACAAGGGAGGGCCACAAACTTAAAGCTTTTTAATCGCAAAATAAACCATCACAGGGCCCTCCCTGGTGGTGCAAGGAGTTAAATCTCAGCACTATGAAGCTATCTGCAGCCACTGCAGCATGAGTTAGATCCCCAGCCAGGGAGGTGACCCACATGGCGTGGCAGACCTCACTTGACCCGCCCGCTGCTCCCCTCAGCAGTGTACTTCCTCAGTTGGCCTGTTCTGCTCCCCACGCTGTCTCTGGTGAATCCTTTCCACCCCTGCACCCCTGGCCTGTACCCCAGTTCTTGTATTCATTAAATAAATAAATGTTTTAAAAAAGAAAAAAGAAAAACCATCACACACAAAAAATGACAGCCTACAGAGTGGGAAAAATATTTATACGCCACACATCTGACAAGAGGCTCATCTCCAAAATTTATAAATTTCTCAAATAACCCAACAACAAAGAAACAAACAACCCAATCAAAAATTGGACCGAGGACTTAAATAGACAGTTTTCTAAGCAAAACATTCATATGGCCTGGAGACAAATGAAACATTATCCAACATTTCTTATTAAAATAAAAGCAAATCGAAACGAAATTGAGATATCACCTCACCTCTATGAGAATGGCCCATATACAAAACAATAGAATCAACAAATGTTGTTGAGTTTGTGTTGTAAAATGAGTTCCCATCCTTTTTTGGTGTGAATGAATGTTTGTCCAGCCCCTGTGGAAAAAAGCATGGTGAATTCTTAAAAAAATAAAAAAGGAAGTTTTGCAGGACCCAGCAATACCTCTATTAAGAATTTATCCAAATAATATGAAAAGTCGACTACAAAAACTTTTATCTGTGCCTGTATACATAGCATCACTTTCTACAATTCTCAAGTTATGGAACAAACCCTAGTGCCCTTGCAACAGAAATGGATAAAGGAACTGTGAGATATCTACTCAATGCAGTGCTACACAGCTGCAAAAAAATGATGAAATAGTGACATTTGGGACAAACGGATCGCCTCGAGGTGATCATATTAAGTGAAATTAGTGAAAAATAGACACATAATGGATGGTTCCACTGGCATGTGGAGTATAAATAGCCAAAAAATAAAAACACATACAGGCAAAGTATAATAGGAATATATCTTGAACTCAATGAAAGAACATAATAGTCACCGGAGAGAATAGGAGTGGGGGAGTGAGAAGGATAGTGGAGGGACCAGATGGGTTATGGGCAAAGTCAGTTTAGTGCTGGGGGAGTGAAACATGTACATATGTAAGGGGAAAAATGTAACCCAAGATATTAAAATAAAAACATTCTCTTCTGGTTAGAATTAAAAACTAAATGGTTATGCATGAGAGACTCAGGTCATAAGGAAAACTATGGGAATAGAAATTTGTATTCCAAGCTGATAGCAGTTCAAAAAGACAGGAACCACTGGACTTATATCCGTTAATATTTATTTACAGCTATAAAGGACAGCAATAGACAGGTTAATGTTATATAATGATAAAAAGATCAACTCAACAGGAAAACAGCAATTATTCATATATATTTACCTATAATAGCACCAAAATTTATTAAGCAAATATTAAGAGACATAAAACAATGAATTTTAGTACCCTAATTACAACTAATTATACAGAAAATCACCAGGGGAAAAATGGCCTTGAGTGACACATTGGACACTATGTAGCTAATAGATATTTACAGAACTTCCTATTCCAAAACACCAGAAGAAACATTGTTCACACATATCAAATCTAAAAAAAAAAAAAATACCAAGTTTGAAATCATATAATGAATCTTTTAAATTATAATGGAATGAAATTAGGAGACAAAAAAAAAAAAAGACGGGAAACCAAAAATTTGTGCAGAATAAGTAACATGTTACTGAATAACTAATGGGTCAATAAGGATATTAAACTAGACATTAAAAAAAAGCAAGATGACTAATGAAAATGAAGACATGACTTATTAGAATATCTGGGGTGTGGCAAAATCTGTGCAAACAATGATTTTCATAAGAAAGAATGTCAACTTCTGGAAACAAGAAAAATAAAAAATAAGAAACCTAAACTCACACCTAACAGAGCCAGAAGAACAAAAACAAAAACAAGAAAAAGTCAGTAGGTAGAAGGAAATGATAAAATTTAAGCAGTAATGAATGATATAAAGAGCAAAAAGAAAACCGAAAACATTGAGAAATGAGATGTTTTGAAATGATTAACAAAATAGATAAGCCTTTATCCAGACTCACAAAGAAGAGAGAAAATAAATAAAATGTAAAGAAGATTCTATACAAGATACTAAAGTAATGCAAAGGATCATAATAGTGTATAGGAAAATATTAAATGGCTATAGTTGGATAAACTAAAATAAGCAGACATTCCTAGAAACAATTACAGTACTAAATTAGGAGTAAATAGCATACCTAAGCAGACACTTCACAAATAAGGAAATTAATCAGATATAAAAAACAAACAGGACCAGGTGACCTACCTACTGAAATATACAAAATGTTTAAAGAAAAATTAATACCTATCAATAAAATGGGTATAGACGGAATGTACCTGAACATAAGAGCCATATATGACAAATCCACAGTCAACATCATACTGGATTGCAAAATTTGAAAACCTTTTTCTCTAAGATCAGGAAAAAGACAAAGGTAACCATTCTCACTACTATCATTCAATATAGTGATAGGAGCCCTAGAAGGAACAATTAAACCTGAAAAGTATGTAATAATTATCATACTGAAAAAAAGTAAAATTATCATTATCTATAGATGACATGTTAGTGTAAACGGAAAATCCCTTGAAAATACACAGATGGAAATATAAGCAATATGAACCTGGACATTAGCTGATAGATGTGTTTGGGAGCTCAAATCCAATGTCAAGTCACATGCAAGCAAAAAAAAAAAAAATTGGGACTGAATCAACTAAAAACAGTCTGCACAGCAGAGGAATATTTTTTTTTTTTAAAGATTTACTTATTTGTGCATACAGAACTGGGGTACAAGCCAGAGGCTCAGGGGTGGTGAGAGGATTCACCAGGGACAGAGTGGGGAACAGAACAGGTAGATAGACGAAGTACACTGCTGAGGGGAGCAGCAGGCGGGTCAGGAGAGGTCTGCCACGCCATGTGGATCTCCTCCGGGGCAGGCGGGAATCGAACTCATGCGGAGGTGGCTTTAGATTCTCAGTGCTGTGCTTTAACCCGCTGTGCCACCAGGGAGGGCCCAGCAGAGGAATATTTTATCAAAGTAAAAACACCCAACTGAATGGGAGAAGATAATTGTACAGTGTTTGTATGACAAAGGGTTAAGATCCAAAATATACACAGAACTCTAAATCAGAACAATGATTAAAAAATATTGGTAGAGGATTTGGATAGGCACTTCTCTACAGAAGGCATGTGGATGACAAATAGGTACAGAAAAAGATGATCATCTCTTTTATTAGACATTCAAATGAAAATAACAATGTGATTATTACCTGATGCTTGGGAGGATGGCCGTTATCAAAAAGACAAGACACAACAAATGTTGGAGAGGAAGT
>NW_004567120.1:7044507-7056957 GCF_000260355.1 Condylura cristata
GCGCCATGTGGTCACCTCCGGGGCAGGCGGGGATCGAACTCATGCTGAGGTGGCTTTAGCTTCTTAGTGCTGTGCTTTAACCCGCTGCTCCACCAGGGAGGGCCTAAATCTGTCTTTTATTGCAAAGATGTCTCAGTGAAGAATTGTTCCTCACAACTCCATTATTTATGTAATGGGAGGCTTAAATACAACACTGGGTGTAGTATGGTATTTGAGGAAAGGAATTTTTGTTGACCAGTAAACATAAAGATCTTTCTGCCGCTTTTTAAGTCCTCAATAACTATGATGTCTGGAAAGGTATAATTTACTAAATCACTACTCCATCTACCTGTGTTCAAAGTATATTCTAGTTACAATGTACGATGCTTTTTACTTTTAACAAACATCTTAAAAAATGCTTCTTTTTTTCTCTTCTAAAGCCAATGAAGGAAGCTTTGCAATCTTGTACCCCCAAGAAAGAGTCAACAACTGTGGAGATATGGACTCATTCCCAATCACAGGTATGAAAAGAAACACTTGATAATTCATCTCAGTTCTCTTTCTTTGATTTTTAAAACTGCATAAGAAATTTATTCTATTGATAAAAGCCTATCCAAGTTAATTTGAAAAAAAATTCATGAATTGCGACAACATCCCAACAGGAAAATAAAAATGTGATTTTAAAAATGCAAAATGAAAAGGTTTTATATGGAGCAATGGGGAAAGATAAGGAAAGAGGGAATTATTTCAAACTAAGGTAACCCACCCACAGGGAATAGACAAAGGTCATGTGGCAGATTATCTCATCTTCCTTTGAGGAATTACAAAGATTACCTCAGTGACACTGACGAGAAAATTCTGTACTGACCTCTTAAGAATGTATTCACGTGGGAGGTTGAAACTGCTCTAGGGTATTCCTGTTGCCTTGATAAGCTAATCACGGTGCTTCCACTTGGCCCTGCAGTTTACCTTTCAACATTGTGTTTCTCAGTATGTGTAACCTTAAGTTACTTTAGATGATTTTCTGATGAACTCTAGTGTGAAACTTTGTTAGTACATATGTTTTCTCTCAGTGTGATGTGATACTAGTAGAGTTAGTTTATCTGTAGGATCAGGTACAAGCATTTTTCAAAGTATCTTGTACATGATTGTCTATTCCACTTATGTCAATGGCTATTTCTGAGATGATGGATTAAAAAGCTTTGAGCTGATGTTCAAATTACACTTTAAAATTATAGCTTACTATTATATAGAACAATTTGTTTTAAAAGCAATTATTTTTTCAAAAATAAAATTATACGGTACTTTAAAAGAATTCTCCTTTACTTAATCAGGGCAGCTTAAAGTGTGACTAAAAATGCATTCAAATTTGCTTTACTGGCAAAAGCCCTGATTTAACTTTTTGAGGGAAGTGTGGACACCAGTGTCTAAACATTTGTATTTATTTATTATATTATGTCTTGATAATTTTCTCTTAATAAGTAAAGATCCTGAATCTGACCCCTTGGGTGTCAAATAGCCATATTTAGTCCTCTTTTCAGCTCCTTTCAAATGCCTTGTAATTTGTTTTTATAAAATATATAAATTTAGGGTCCTCCCTCGTGGCGCAGCGGGTTAAAGCACAGCACTAAGAAGCTAAAGCCACTTCAGTATTAGTTCGATTCCCGCCCCAGGAGGTGACACACATGGTGGGATAGATCACTTCTCCTGACCCACCCGCTGCTCCCCTCAGCAGTGTACTTCATCAGGCGGCCTGTTCTACTCCCCACTCTATCTTTGGTGAATCCTTTCACTGCCCCTGTACCTCTGGCCTGTACCCTAGTCCTATATGCATATATAAATAAATCTTTACATATATATATATATATATATATATATAAATTTAGAAAATGTAGATAAATGCATGTCTACAATCTATGATAGAGAAACAACAGAAATTTAATGAAAAGAGAATCACACTTGCCTGTTATTAATTTTATATAATTTTTAAAAATGTAAAGCCATCCATTATGTAATAACATCTTATAATACTTCACATAGTTAATTTATGCTCTTTGGAAGAGCTACAGAATTAATTTATGCACTGTTGGAAACAATGATTAATTAAATAAAAGGTATACTAATTCTAGCATCTGTCCAAATTCTTACAAGTTTTAAATTACACCATTCTGAATTAGTGAGTTTTTGCCAAATTTCAAGCTGATTTTCAAACTTTACACCTGTGATTCATGAAGAAAATTGGTGAGAATCTGAACTGCAAGGTGATATAATGTGCATTTGTAGCATTGATAAGTTGTCCCATGAATGATACTAGAACTTGGCCATGGTTTTTTCTGGTACATATATTTATAGAGATGTGAATCTATCCCCTAAATATATATTGCACTATAGACTAGTGGTCAGTCAGTAACTAAGAATATATTTCAGTCTCCACACCAGCAGTTTTGATGAAAACTATATATTCTAAAAATATATACCTTAAATACAAAAATTTGAACTTCCTGTCTGACATGAGGTACCATTGAAGTAAGCAGGAGTCAAATGGAATTTGACTTTGTTGTGTAACGCTATTCTATGAATAAAGGCATGTACTACCAACAATATTTTAATCTATTCAAATATTTCTGATTATATTTTACAAAATGGAGTAAAATATAATTGACTTACTAGTTTCTTAACAATTTGAGATTATCACATTTGTTTAAAAAATTTTTAGACATACACATATTTTTTATACCTTGGGTGCTTTTACTTTGATGATTTGTTGTTACCCAAGTCTTTTAAGAATGTGAGAACTTTACTTTTCACTCCTGATTGAGACTTGAATTTCAAGATTCATTGTAGAATGGTCAATTTAATTTTATAGTATTGTTAAGTATAGGATATGGGTAGGAAGTTTCTAACCTTGCTTTTTAACAAACATCACTCTTGCTTCTACAAACTTTAAAAAACATACTTATCTTGTGGATAAGTGTATATGGTTTCTTATGAAGTATCTCATCTTTAATAAGTTATTCAATATTCATTTAAGAGGATGTAAAAACAATGATCTGAAAACACAAACTACTAAAATTAGAATGCACCAGATTATTAAATTACTTCCAACCTTCCTCTTAAATATTTTAACTTTTTGATAATTTCCCCCTCAACCATTCAGATGCCAATTAATTAAAGTTCATGTTAGAGATAGTGACTGTAATGATTTATCTTTAAAAATTCAGCAAATATTAAAGAATAGCAGTTCTTAGCTGTAAAAGTCAATTTTGCAACTAATTAAGTAACCTGTATAACATAAAATCACTCAACATATTTTGAGTGAAGAATATTAAATGAAAATATCAATCTCCATATAAGAAATAGCCTTATAAATCTACTTCTTTTAGCATTTTATTAGACATTTTAGCAAAGATTTTTATACATAGCTGGGGTACATACCTTAATTTTTAAAAATTTACATGATTCTTCAATGCTACTATAAAATGAATCAAATATTCCAGAACTCCTTTGAAATATACATGAGCTAACAGAGTCATAAAAATCTGTAACTAATATCCCAGTATCTATGTTGTATTCAGGGGAAACAGCTACTCAAAAGCGGTTGTTCTCCAAAATGCTGTATCCATGTGCCAGATTTATGGTATTCTAACTTTACTGGTCATACAGTATTTTATAACGATTTGTATTTTCCCTTCTACAACAGGAAGTTCTTTCTGGTGTTAAGCTAATATAATATTCTCTTTAATTAGCACACATGTATACACTTGCATACGACAAATTTAAGATGCAGTTTATGATTCTAGAGTGAAAATAAAAAGACAATAAAACATAGGGACCATAAACACAATAAGGTTTTGAAATGAGATATTAAAATAATCAGATAACTAGAAACTTTTAGAAGTAATGAATCTATGATTATCCTAATGAAATCTTTTTTTGAAGATTTATTTATTTTTGCATATAAAAACTGGGGTGTAGGCCAAAGATGCAGAGGGTGAGAGCGTTCACCAGAAAGAGAGATGAGAGAAAAACAGGCAGATCTACTGAAATACACTGCTGAGTGGAGCAGCAGGCAAGACAGGAAAGGTCTGCTGCACCATGTGGGTCAGCTCCCTGGCCAGGGATCAAACTCATGCTGCAGTGACTGGCAATAACTTGATAATGCTGTGTCTTTAACCTCTGCACCACTAAGGAGGCCCTGAAAATCTTTCTGTAGGATGATGAAGGCTAATTACTGATGATAGAATTTAAGAATTTCCAGTTTTAAAGAACTGTCATGTAATCTTGGAATATTGACTACCAGGATCACTAGGTCAGTATACTAACAGTAAATTCACTTGCAGGAATGCTACATTAATATAATACTATAGCACAGATAAGAAACCTATAGGGGTTTGACTAATCAATTTTTATAAAGTAAAAACAATTCTCATAATGCTTTCATATTCTAGATGACAAGCAATTATTCAAACAGTAAGTCACGCAAGTTTTTTTTTTTTGTTTCTTTTTTTCCTTCTTAAATAAAAAAACATAAAAAGAAAGTTAGATGCTTAAGGTGAGGGTCAATAGTAGTGCTTCTGCTTCTCTTAAAAAGAAAAAAAAAGTAGATCTTTCAAGAAAACTGCCTTCCCTGACTATGCACAGCTGAAATACCATATATTGGACTGTATTTAAGTAGCATTTTTAAAAATTAATTTCAATATGTGCCTACTTGGAAAGACCACTTGGACATTTCTTCCTGAGTAGATTTATCTTGAGAACACATTCATTGGTGTCATGAAACTGAAAACAACCTCCAAGGTATATATATGATTAACTCCTTTTAGTTGCCATTTTCTGTCTCATGTTAGATACTGTTGATAATACTTTTAAGATACATATGTACTTAAAAAAACAACAAAAAATGTTTTTAATTTTTTAAAAATCAAAATCTGGCTTATGATAAAATGAAAGTAAAAAAAATTTTTTTTTGTGCCCTTGCTTTTGTGCTCTTCGGATAGATACACAGGAGTGGGATTGCAAGGCCACATGGTTGATACATTTTAGTCTCTTGAGTAACCTCCTTTTCCATACTCTAATTCCAAACACTAATTTGAAAGAAAACCTGCAATCCTATGTTTATTGTAGCACTACTTACAATAGTGAAGATAAGCACTATAAATGTCCCAAAACAGATGAATAAATAAGAAGATGTGATACACACACAAACACACACATATACATACAGTGGAATATTACTCAGTGATCAAAAAAGATGAACTCATGCCATTTACAGCAACATGAATGGAGCTGGAAGGGATTATTCTGAATAAAGTGAGTCAGAAGAAGAAAAATCAGTACTGGATGGTTTCACTTATATTTGTAAACTAGAGAAAATATACAAAGGATCAGACAAAGACAAACTACTATGATTCTAGCATAAATCTAAGGCATTTAGGAGGGGGAGAGAAAGAGCAGAGTAGAAAACAGTAGAGGAAAGCACAGTGGACTATGGTGGAGGACTATAGGTGCTTTGGTGGTAGAAAAATTATGATGATCAGAAATAAGGAGAGAAATTCTATATTATGAAAAATAAACAAATAAAAATCAAGTTATTGGCCCTCCCTGGTGGCGCAGCGGGTTGGAGCACAGCACTAAGAAGCTTAAGCTACTTCCGCATGAGTTCGATCCCCGCCTGCCCCGCAAGAGATCCACATGGCGTGGCAGACCTCTCCTGGCCCGCCTGCCACTCCCCTCAGGGGTGTACTTTGTCGATCTGCCTGTTCTGCTCCCCACTCTGTCTCTGGTGAATCCTCTCACCCAGTAGTACTGGGGTACTGGCCTGTATCCCAGTTCTATATGAGTCGATGGATAAATCTTTAAAAAAAATCAAGTTATTACCCTTATAACAATTTTTATTTTTTTCTTTTATATTTGCCATTTTTATATAACCAATATAACATTGGTTTACAACACTGCCACAGACTTCATAATTCATGTTTTCCTCAATGTCTAAAGCAGTTATCTTTTGATCAGAAATTCTGGATTTGTTGTTGTTGCTATGATTTCTCTATATGTTAAGATAAAGTGTATATTCTATAAATTTAACTATTATCATGGAAAGATGTGGGGTCAAAACTTTAAAAAAAAAAACTTTTGAATATTATTTTTGTATTGAAGTGTTATGTTGTAGAAGATCTAATAATATCAAACCAAATTTAGATATACTCTTTATACACCAGGCTACCTAATTTTAAAAAATCAATATGTCTTGTTGTGGTATTATATATAAATACAGGGCTTTTAACTTTAGAAATAGAAAATACTCAACATTATTCTCTGACTAAAGTCCTAAGATTCAGCCATTATCCTTGACCTTTAGTAGTGTACTTTACTTCCAATCATTAATAACTTTAATTTTTAAGTGACTGCTAAAAGCATCAGACAAGGCAATTCATACAAGAATTCATACAGTAATTCTTCCTTTTCCTCAATTTTTATAATAATTTTAATGAGGTGTCATTATTTTTATATCATTTTCTTAGTTGAGGAAACTGAGACCCAGAGAAGCTTAATGCATTGCACAGTTTGTAAATGTTATGAAGGTTTAAGCAGATAATTTGATTCTACAATCCTTGATATTTCTTCAGCCATGTACTGTCTCTCATTCTTATTTATTCTGCCTCCCATTCTTATTTATCCATAAAGAATATTTCTTTAAAGAATAAATGGTTGCAGTTTACAAATGATTCAGTTTATAGTATTTATAATACTCAGACAGATTAAGACACTAATGATAGTGTACACATTTTATGTGCTTATTTGCCATTTTGATGTCCTCTTCAGGGAAATGGTTCTTCATATATTTTGGCCACATTCTGAATTTTCTGTGCTAGATTTCTTTTATATTTTGAGAGATCTCTACAGATTGTAGTTGCTATCCCTTTGTTAGATATGTGAATTGCAACTATATTCTCCCAAACTGTACCTTGTATTTTCTTTGCCTTCACAGGGTTTTGTAAAACAAACTTTTTATTTTGATGAAATCTAGTTAATCAATTTTATCTTTTAAGGATTATGCTTTTGGTGCATAGTTTAAGAACACTTTGCCTGGCCTTAAATCCTGAAAATTTTAGTTTATGCTTATTCTCTAGGTTTTCTGTGTTCATGACTTACATATAAGTTCATGATTCTTTTCTAGTTTTATTTGTAGAACGTGAACTTCAGGTTGAGCTGTTATTTTTCCTATATATGTTCAGTTGATCCAGCAACATTTATCAAAAAGACTACCCTGATTTCATTAAATTATTTCCCCCCTTATTTGAGTGAGTCTATTTCTGTACTGCCTCTTCTATTATAGTGATACCTGGTACTGTTCCTTTGTCAGTATTCATTGCCTTGATATTACATCTATATCAGGGAGCATGATTTCCACAACTTTATTATATCTTACCTATGTATTAAAAAATACTTTGAGAATTTAGTAAGGGTTACATCTAGCTTTTATCTCTATTTGAAGAGAATTAACAGCCTTTATTGATTCTTGTAATCCAGAAACACAGTATACTTTGCCTTTTAGGTCTTCTTTGAATTTTTTCATCAGCAGTTTGTATTTTTAAATATTCAGATGTTATAAGTGTGTTGACAGTTGTATACATAAGTGTTTATTATCTTTAGAGTAATTATAGTATTCTGTTATTTTTAATTTTGGTTTACACTGCTCAGCTTGGGTATATAAAATGTATTGGTTTTTGTGTCTGTTCTATATCTGATAATATTACTAGGAAGGCATTTTTTAATCCCTTGGGATGTTTTAGGTAGGGGTCTGTTTTTTTTTTTTAAGGATGTATTTATTTACGCATACATAACTGGGGTATAGGCCAGAGGTGCAGGTGCGGGGAGAGGATTCACCAGAGACAGAGTGCGGAGTAGAACAGGCCAGCTGACAATTGCACTGCTGAGGGGAGGAGCAGGCGGGTCAGGAGAGGTCTGCCAGCCATACCTCCAGGGCGGGGATCGAACTCATGCTGAAGTGGCTTTAGCTTCTCAGTGCTGTGCTTTAATCTGATGCGCCACCAGGGAGGGCTTTAGGTAGGGGTTTTTAAATCTTTGGGATATTGTAGATAGATAGTCATGTGGTCTACAGGTAAAGATTACTATTTGATTCTTTCCAATCCTTGTGTTTGTTTTTTCACTTTTTTGATTTATTGCAGGGCTGGAAATTCCAGTATAATTACGTGCTATGTAGACTTCTTTGCCTTGTTCCTAATTATAACGGAATAGCACAAGTCTTTCTTCATTGAGTATGATATTAGGTATTGAATCATTTTATAAATGCTCCTTAACTTGTAGAGTACTCTTCTATTCTTAAGGTGATAGTATCACACGATTTTTCTCCTAGTTTGTTTATGTGGTGGATTAAATTGTTTTTCCAAGATTGAACAAGTTTTGCATACCTCTAATATTCTTGGTCATGATGTATAATTATTGTTATGTATTATAAATTTTGATTTGTTAGCATTTAGTTTAGACTATTCTATATTCATGAGAGATATTGGTCAGTAGTTTTTCTTTTTTATATTGTCCTTGCATAATTTGGTTTCAGGACAAAAAACAACCTTATAAATTAATTGAGAAGTGTTTCTCCTCTTTTTATTCCTGTAATGTAATTAGAGTGAACTCTTAAATGGTTAGCAGAATATTCTAGAATTGTAATCACATCACATTACTTCTTACCTAACAGAGCTTTCCCACCCTCATTTAACTCATATTTTGATATAGTCAGTTATTTCTAGGAAATGTGCTCACATTAAACTCTTAATATTTTAGATATGATATTTGTAGAGAAAAAGTAGGACAATCGGGGTCTACTGTTGCTCTTCTACAACTTGAAAACATTTATATTTCTAGTCAACTAGAAAGTAAGAGTGGTAACTCATCTAAGAACACATTAAGACAAAATTTTTGGAGATTTTCAGGCAGGGCTGACTGAAATTCATTGTCTGCCCTTTCGTGGCATAAAAAAAAATGAGATTATTATAATACTGAAGGAAGAAAAGTGTTGCTGCTCCACAAAGATAAATTTGACCTTCAGGCCCTCCCTGTTGGCGCGGCGGGTTAAAGCACAGCACTGAGAATCTAAAGCCACTTTCGCATGAGTTCGATTCCCGCTTTCCCTGGAGGTGACCACATGGCGTGGCAGACCTCTCCTGACCCGCCTGCTGCTCCCCTCAGCAGTGTACTTGTAGATCTGCCTGTTCTGCTCCCCACTCTGTCTCTGGTGAAGCCTCTCACCGCCCCTGAGCCTCTGACCTGTACCCCAGTTCTGTATGAACAAATAAATAAGTCTTTAAAAAAAATTTGACCTTCAACTGAAGTTAAACCAAGCTTTGTTAGAGCATTTCTAGTGAGTTACAAACACCTTACTTTGTTCCAGCTTATTGCATCAACTCTTTCCTGCGTATGTAGCCCATATTTACCTTTTTCTATCTATAAAATACCAGTTATAATATATTTTGCATCCTTCTATTCTTTGTTTGCACTAAGTTTTAGCCATGTGATAAAAGTGAATAGAATCAACAATTACATTTTCTTTAATAACTTAATATCGTGGATTCATGGTTCAACTGGTTCTTCAGAGATATATCTAAAAGAATTAAACTCAATTTTCTATTAATCTTTGTACCCTTAGTGTTGACAGCTCTCTTTCTAACAATAGATCTAATCATTTCAACATGAGCCACAATTAGAATGACTATGAGAAAGAACTCATCATCTGAGCCAAGATTCCTCTCCCATGAGCCCAAGATAGAAACCTTTGTTTCACTACTGATTTAACATGAAGGGTCATTCATTAAGACAGGTGACTCTGGAGATTTATAATATTTAAACCTCTTAATAAACTTAGCTTTTTACTTTTTGATTAAAGTCACTACATGAATAAAATTATTTTTTAAGCTGAATCTTTGTATTACATGCTTTAGGCAAACTAAATCCATATTGTGCAATTTTCTGTGATTCACTTTAGTGAAATGTTGATTTACTTGGGGCAACAAAGGATAAGTTTTTCCTCTATGTCTTTGGTACTTTTCAAAAACACTTTTATATATAGCTGTTAATAATTAACAGACAATTTCTAAGATTTTATTTTAGTAGCTGACTTGATCTAAGTAGGTTGTAAATCCTTCCTTGCTTATCAGTGTTATCATGTTTTATACAGTGTACAGTTAAAATAATAATGAAGGTGATAATTGATAGATACTATTGAGAGCTTACTTCATGACACTGTGTTAAGTGTTTTAGCCTAGTATCTCATTATCCCTCACAGAAATAATATTGTATAGTTATTATTTATTGGTGTTTGACATAAGACAAAATACAGCACCAACTAGTGATAAACAATTTACTCAAGGTCACACAGTTAAGTGGGAGAACTGAGCTTTGAACCAGGGAGTCTACTTTTAGCACATCTGCTCTTAATTACTATAATTGTCACATAGTGGATGTTCAATAAATATTTATTGAGTAATAAGATTCAATAGTTAAAGCTTCAAATAGCCTCACAATTTTCTCATTCTTCTAAAATCCCCAATGATAAATAGCCAAATAAACATTAAAATGCCCCGAATGTAGAACTATGCTGAGAATAAACTCAGTTAGAGAGATAAATGGAACTTTATTCTGTTTTATGTTTACTTGGAAGATGAAAACAGCATCAATATGGTAAATTGAATATAGAAATTAAAATCTGCATGATAGTTTCACAAAATAGTAAATATATACATATGCTTAAAATATTTCAGATACTTTAAGAAACCAGTACTGGGGAAATGTCTGAGGCAGATACAACTCCAGTGGAGTGAAATACCTTTTAAAATAAAATTTAGACTTTAGCTCATGAATATTTTTTTTTTAAAGATTTATTTATTTATTCATACAGAACTGGGGCACAGGCCAGAGATGCGGAGGGTGAGAGGATTCACCAGAGACAGAGTGGGGAGCAGAACAGGCAGATCGACGAAGTACACTGCTGAGGGGAGCAGCGGGCGGGTCAGGAGAGGTCTGCCACGCCATGTGGTCACCTCCGGGGCAGGCGGGAATCGAACTCATGCGGAAGCGGCTTTAGATTCTCAGTGCTGTGCTTTAACCCGCTGTGCCACCAGGGAGGGCCAGCTCATGAATATTTAATGAAAGTTTTTGATAACTGAAGACTTCATGGATCACTCAAGAAGAGTGATTTTATTGCATATTATTGAATTGTGGCAGCAGTATAGCTAGTGAAGTTGAGCTGTGGTAAATATTAAGTCATGACTTTAATTAATGTTCATATTATATATGTGTTAAAGTCATAGTTAACTGATTAAAAATTATTCTCTGGGGGTATAAAATTATACAAAGATAACTCCAATAATGATAAAAATGCTGCCAAACTAATTTGATATTACACCAATTGTAATTATCTACACAATTTTCTCTGTCCTCATATAAAGGCTATAATATTTGTAAGGGAAAAAATGACGATATCTTTAGTAATTAGTCTGGTGAACGAATTATGATTGAGTTAGAAATAAAATAGGAAACAAAAATTTATGCTAAGCTATAATTTACTAGTTTTGCCACAATAGGTAATTATTTTTACCCTGATAGCGAACTAGATTATAGATCCTTCATCTTTACTCCATACATATGATGCTATTTTTACATATGAGTAATTTGAATTAACCAGATGGAAACTGTGCAGAGAATTACAACGATTGAATTGGAAAATTGTTCAATTATGCAATTTGATAATTTGCCAACATAATAGAAATTAAGCGGTTACTCCCAGCTCCAAATTAAGGAGTTCCCATGCTATTTGCATATGAGAAAACACTGAATTTTCTAATAATTAACATAAATCTAATTCCATTTTTGACAGAAAATTAACTTAAAGATATCCAATAAGTAAATACAAATGCAATTGCCTGATTCTCTCAATCCTACCCCTTTGGGACTGGTGCTGAAATTTTGAAGCCCACTGAGAGCATGCATCATCTAGAATATCAGATCTGGAGCCATAAAGAGAAGGTACCACAGGCATGAGCCAGGCCCTTTCCCAGTAATAACTGGATCCCAAATTCATCAACGCAAGATGTTATCTTCAAATCTACAAAAGATGAGGAAGGCATTGCTAGAAAAATAGCAATAGTTAAAAAAAAATCTCTATGTTACTGCTAAAGATACTTTATAAAAGAATAAGGAAAAAAACTGGAGGCACAGGGGTTAAAGACAGCACTCTCAAGCCATTGGGAACCACTGAAGCACTAGTTCAATAGCAGGCCAGCCAAGGCGCTAACACACATGGCACAGCAGACCTCTCCTGTCTCACCCGCTACACACCTCAGCAGTGTACTTCATACATCTGCCTGTTCTGCTCCCCACTGTCTCTGGTGTATCCTCTCAACACCCCCACCTCTGGCCTGTACCCAGTTCTTGTATGCACAAATCATTTTTTAA
>NW_004567120.1:7057972-7069370 GCF_000260355.1 Condylura cristata
CTTCTTCCAATCCCTCTCCCTCCCTTGTAGGATGTCTCTGGTTTATAATCGTCTGTTTTTATTTAGTTTAGTTTAGTTGTGTTTTGTAATAACAATGCAATTTTCCCCCTATGTCTAATTTGGTTCTCTTATATTCCTCCTATAAGCGAAACCATTCAGTGTTTTTCTGTTTCCTTCTGACTTATTTCATTGATCATGATCCCTTGCAGCTCCATCCATGTTGCTGTGAATGGCATAAGTTTATTTTTGACTGCTGAATAGTATTCCATTGTATATATATATATAACATCTTCTTGATTCATGTGTGTATATATGTACACTGTATACAGCACTAAAAAAATGAAAATTGTAAAATACCATATATATATATATTCCATATATACCATATATATAGTATGGAAGGAGGGAGGGAGGAATATGGGGGACTGTGGTGATGATGAGCGGAGGAATGGGGGAAGTAAACATTGCTTTAAAATGAACAACAATGTAAACAGATACATAAATTAAAATTTAAAAAGTAAATAAAAGTATATGCAAACATGAACATCATTATTACAGGAAATCTCAATCTACCATATATATAGTATTCCATTGTGTATATATATCACATCTTCTTGATTCATGTGTGTATATATGTACATTATATACAGCACTAAAAAATGAGAATTGTGAAATACCATATATAGTATGATTCTATTTTTATAAATAAACAAAAACATAAGCAAAAAAAAAAAAAGGGTGTTGGGAAACTGTGGGAAACTGGACACTTACATGAAAATAAATGAAATTAGACCAGTGTTTCACTCCATATACAGAAGTAAACCCCTAATGGATATAAGACTTGAAATCTAAAAATCCATAGATGAAAACTTAGGCAAAACAATCTATGACATTGTCTTCAGTATGTCCTTGGGAATGGACTCCAGCAACAGTAAACCAATGACTACACCAATAAACAAATGATTACACCATAAAGCTTCTGCATAGTGAAAGAAAGTATCCTTAAAAGGGAGGGAAATTTTGCACATTATACAACTGACGTGTTAATATACAAGATTGGACAAAAACTCATACAACTCAACTACAAAACAAAAAACTGAAGCATTTGTCAGACAGGCAAAATACACATTTTTTTCAAAGAAGATATATAAATGACTAATAGCCTTATGAAAAAATCCTCATCATCACTTTTCATCATGGACATGCAAATCAATGCCACGAGATACCACTGCTAAACTCTGAGAATAGCCCATATATAAAAAAAAAATCAGAAATGAATGTTGGTGAGGGTGTGTAGAAAAAGGAACACTCATATACAGTTCATGGTAATGGGATTGAACAGCTCCTATGGAAAACAGTGTTTCTCAAAACTTAAAAAAAATTACATCTACCATATGAAATAGCAATTCCATTTTTATGTGTCTACCTGAAGAATGGAAAAATGCTAATTTGAAGGTGTGTCTCACTTTCTCTCTGTATGTATATACATATATAGAGACAGACAGAAAGAATATACATATAAATGAAATTTAGTTTGTGTACAGTGCTTTGAAGGTTTAATTTGCTCTTTTGAGGGAAGTTTTTAAGTAAGAGAATAAAAATGCATGTCTGTATTAAAATAGAAGTTGCTCTTTGATTTTAAAAATTATTTCTAATATCAAATCTGGCATCAATTTTTCAACCTATTTATATTGTTGCCAACATATTTCTGTGCTTTCTTTTAATTATAACACTTGCTTAGTTGATGTGCAGCTGATGTTATTCATGGTGACAGATTGTGTTAGTTCTGTGTGGTGTGGATAAATATAAGGACTATAATGTTAATATTTTATGCATGATCTATATGAAACTATCTTTAATAGAAGTTTCCTGAAACTATTAAATCAGGAATAGTAGCACAGTACAGGCAATGTTCTTAACTAAAATATATAATTTGACAAATAAATACATATTTTGTACTTGGATTATTTCATTAATTGGTGAAGATATGCTCACTTAATGATGCTGAATAACTTTGAGTATTGTCATGTATTTTTTTCATAATTCAATAAGTTATTTACAAAAAATAGATCCAGTTAACATTTTCTTATCTTTACTTGGTTAGTTTAAGATTTTAATTCTTTTAGATTGCTCAGTGTAAATAGTAAACAACTCACTAATATGTATGCTGTATCAAAAATAAACACTAAGCACATGAAAAGATAAAATGAGTGAACTTTTAAATATTATATTCTTAGATATGCATAAATCTGGGGGTATTTTCTTGTCCATGCCATTATTTTTGTTTGATATTTGACTTTTAATATTATTGAGAATCATCATTCATAATAGAAAGGAGATATAAATATCAATTGTTTAAAGACATTGACGTCCAAAAGCACTTTCTTTAAAAAGATTACTCAAGACAATATTCAAAAGTTATGACATCACAAATAGAATTTTATAGTTGTGTCATTGATAGTTGAATTTGATCAATACATAAGGATGTCATGAATATCTTAGACTAAAAATAAATACACAAATGGAAGGAGAAAAGCATATTTTGTCTTGCATAATAGAAATGTGCCTGTATCTGGACACTTGCCTTAATGTCAGTTTCAGAAATTCAAGTTATAGTAGGATGACAGGAAGTAAAATATTTCCCCTTGGTCTCAGAATAAGTCACTGGATAAAATTCAATAGAGCATCTAGTTTCTTACTATATTAATTTAATCTCTGTGTTCACCTTATTTCAAATTCAACACTACCACCTCATTTTTTGTGTGTAATTCTTTGTACTGAAAGTTCTCAATAAAACTTCTTTTAAGTACATAAATGACAAGAATTGTGGAAAATATAGAGAGAAAGTATTGCTGAGCAAGAGCTTGCTATTTGACATGCATAAAAATCAATATTATGAGATCACTTTTTGGGCAAAGAAAGAGTTATATTGTGATATTGTCCAGCAAAGTGACAGGAGACCGTGCTCAAAATGTCTCCTCAATTTGGGAGCTAAGATTAGTTTTTTGAAGAAGAAAATGAGGGGAAAGTTTAGGGATGAGAATGCTAGGGTTTTGGCAAATTCTGATTGATTAGTCACAAATTGGTCCATACTTAAATTATTTTCTAGATAATCAGATATTCCTTGTTGAAAGTAATCTTAGCAGCCCCATCTTGTCTTCTTGGTTCCTTATGAGTGATTTCTTAGTTCCATTCAGTTTGGAGTTCAGTTTAAACTCAAACACTTGTGCACATGCTTGTGTTATAACTTAAGAGATGATAGCCGAGATCTGTTACTTCTGTGAAAACAAGTGAAAGTAGGTAAATACATATATCTGGCTGATCGTGGACTAGTCATGGCTTCAAGAGTATTTTGGGAAGTATCATTACCTCGAACAATAGACATTTGATTTATTTATTATGTAATGTATTAATCTTCTACTAAGCAGAATGAATGAATTCAAAATAAAATAACACAAATGGATATGGTGTCTTCAAAATTTAACATGTCACTTGAGATTGGAAATGGAGGAAAAGAAATTTAAAATAAAAATATACAAATAACTTTACCAGATGGCATCCAAAAGGACTTAGTTGAACAGAATTTAAGGTGTTCCTAAAAACATAAATTAACAACAGAGTTAATATTTCCATTTATTTTTTTTTCTGAGTTAAAAACAATTATTTAATTATTTTTTCATCATTCTTCATTTTGTGCATTTTATCATCTTGGCTGTAATCTCTGTGGACATCTCACCACCAATTTACCTGTGTGCCATCACCATAGTCCCGTGTACTCTTCCCACCCCAGTTTTGATCCCATTCCCCTCTCAACCCCCATAAAATGTCTCTGGTTTATATTTTTTTCATTTTTCTTCATTACAATTGCTTTTTTTTTTTTTTATCCCTTACAGTCCTGCTATGAGAGAAGACATCTGGTATTTTTCCTTTTCTTTCTCTCTTAGTCACTAAGCATGATCCCTCCCAGCTTCATCCACATTGCTACAAAAGGCATGCGTTTGTCTTTTTGATTGCCAAATAATATTCCATTGTGTATATGTACCACATCTTTTTAACCCAGTCATCTTTTTTTGGTCATTTGGGTTGTTTCCATGTCTTCCCTATTGTAAATACAGCAGCCATAAAATGAAGGTGCAGGTGTCCTTTTGAATCAATGTTTTTGTGTCCTTTAGTTAGGTACCTAGGAGTGGGATTGATGGGTCCTATGGATGCTCCATTTTTAGCAGTTTGAGAAACCTTCAAACAGATTTCCGTAGTGGTTGTACCAGTTTGCATTCCCACAAGCAGTGTAGGAGAGTTCCATATGATTTCTCTGAATTTATAAATTTCTAAACACCTTAGTTTTTCTTTCTTTAAGAAAGGTGTCCCACTCAGGAACTGTTTGTTCTATAGAGATATGACAAAGGAGGCACGTGATTATCACTATGGAACATAGTGAAACCTGAACGGAGTCTGTGATTTGAATGGTAGTGCTAGGTCAATGCTATTTCTCTGAATTGGATGGTCGTGTTGTGGGTACGTGGGAGAATTTCCTTTTTTATTAAAAAAATATATAAAATTACTATTTCTTTAATTATTTGTCAGTAATAGGTGCATGGACTTAACTTTTTTCCCAGTATGATAGATATTACGGATGCCACTGTTTTTTTAATTTGTACCTCCTTACTGCTTGTGAGTTCAACGCTATTTCTCTGAATTGGATGGTCGTGTTGTGGGTACGTGGGAGAATTTCCTTTTTTATTAAAAAAAATATATAAAATTACTATTTCTTTAATTATTTGTCAGTAATAGGTGCATGGACTTAACTTTTTTCCCAGTATGATAGATATTACGGATGCCACTGTTTTTTTAATTTGTACCTCCTTACTGCTTGTGAGTTCAACCATCTTTCATAAAATCATTGCACTTGGAGAAGAAATACATACACTAATACATGTATGATATAATGTGTGGTTTCTGATATGAAGATGCGTTTCATCCCAACAATGTCTATTATTTTCCCTATAGCTCTTTTACAGAATTTTCATCATGATTTCTTTTCTTCATTTACATTATTGAACAATCTTAAGTTTAAAAAAGTTTCAATGTTTCAGGTCAAGGTTCATTCACATTAAAGTGAAGAAAAAAATAAATTATGTTGATGAATATCTAATTTGAAAGATGCCTTTTCTTGGCCAATAACTATGTGAAATAAGCAGATGTCTTAATGTTTAGTGCCATTGTAATTTTTAATACAACTATTTATAATGTTGTGTAAGCTTGAAAATATTTTTGTATCCCTTTACTGGAATTGCTAAAGAATACAGCAGATGAAACCATTTCAGAACAACAAAATTGTGTAATAGTGTACTTGGAATATTAACATTTTAAAACATGTATTTAAGTAACAAATTAAAGTTGATTTTTTTGTTTTTGTTTTGTTTTCCTTTGCTGCCTTGCCTCCATTATATTCTAAATCAGTGGAAATCTGAAGGGAAAAAAACAGGAAAGGTAAGATTGCACATTTCCAAGAAAATTGATTTCAAAATTTTTTTGTATTTCTTTCCTTAAATTTTCAGCTCATAGAGATGGGGGAGCTTCAAATTGAGCTATTGCTCACTTTTGTATTACACAGTCCTGGAAGTAATTTCATGTCTTAATCTTACTTTTTACGAACACTAATTTTTGTATTGTACCAAAACAACATGCTGCTGAAATGATCACTTTGTGAATATTCTGGTAAAACAGGTCTTTTGTGATAAATTTTAACAATTTAGTGTCCATTCACAACATAGCAGTGACAGCAAAAGTTCAAAAATATGAACCATGTTGACATTTTAAAGATGTACAGGAAGGATCACCATAAGAATTACTAATCAGAAAAAAATATGTTCTCTGAGAAACTGGACATTCAATGTGCAAATTTTAAATGCTGCTCAAATATATATGAATACTCTAGCTTTCTAGCAAAATTTACGTTTACTATTAGAAGTATATGCAATGTCACATACATTGTTTAATTTTAGTTCATTAAATAAGCTGCACCATCGTTAAGAGTAAATGTTCATGGATATTTCCTTTCTAGAATCCATGGCCTAGTTTCCTCACCATATGTGGGAGCTGAAAGAAATGAGTTTCCTTTAAGCTACTGTTCAGAAATCAAAGTCAGTTTTAAATGTTATCCATATCAAAATCCCAAGTGTTATCATAACTGTATGCTATGTAAATGTGAGTATAATCTTAAGGTTAACTATATTCTAAGTGTGGAGGCCAAGGTTTACATTTGAAAGGTAACTTGACAAAAGGTGATTAAGCTACATTAGAGATAAATTTTTTAGTTCTGGATGGCTTCATAAAGTATGAAAATTAGCTGAAAATGGATTCTGAAATATTATTATGAAATGAATTTTCATTAGTGTTTGAAAAATAAACTGTAATAATAACACCAGGGATTTTTCAATCCATAAAAAAATTCTGAGACTTTTCAAATGCCTGTATGAAATGTGTTACCACCATAACCTTAAAATGATGAATTTCTCCCAGAAGGCAAAAGATCATAGAATGAATCGCTTATTAAAAGGAAGGAAACACTCTTAGTAAAAAGGAGTAAGATAAAGAGATAGAATGAATGAGAGAAAGAGAAACAACAGATTTGAGAAACTCTACAGAAAGGTTTCCTAACATTATCAACGATGTAAAATTTAGAATTGGACCTGTTGCTTTGTTTTGTTAAAATTCAGAATTTTGAAGAACAGAAATATTGGTGATTATATTTAATATAATTATTATAAAAATAGGGAAATATTAATAAATAGGATTCTGCAAGCAGCATTCAAGGGAATGGATTCATTTTCTTATACGGAAATGATCATAAAATTTGGACATAAAACATTTCAACTAAGACAAACCCCCGGGCAGAGCCAGTCCCAGTGAAATGACTGCCACACGCCAATATTCCCTGAATCTCTTGATAAGAGGCCTGGCCACGCAAGGGGAGTGGGTAAAACTATGCCCGATAGAAGCCCAGCCTGACAGTACATCTGTGATAGCAAAGAAAATCACAGTAAATAGCCACACAAGTCCTCAGGGACTCAGGAAAGAAAACAATGTCCAGAACTAAATCACAATGATATAGAAGAATTGTTCCACTTATCAGATACATAATTCAAAATTTCCATAATAAAGAAAATTGAAGAGCACAGAGAAATGACAGGAAGGAGAATCAATGATACAAAGGCAAACCCAAAAAACAAATGAATGCCCTGAGAAATAAAGTCAATAAATAGAAGAGCAAAACTGAAGCTTTAAAAAAGAAAGTAACAGATCTGTGGAAGTAAGCATATCAACTGGGAAGATAAAAAATATGTATGGAGAAAGCTATTGAAGTTAAAAATAAAAACAATGGAAGATCAAGTGAGTGATCTTGAAGATGTGAATGAAGAAAGAATCAAGGTAGAAGAAGAAAGAGGAATGAAGTTTAAAAAATGAAGAAACATTTCAAGAACAATCCAATTCCATGAGGAATGTTAATGTAAGAATAATGGGTATCCCAGAGGTGGGAGAGAGAGAGAGAAGGGAACAGAGACTTCACTTAAGGATAGAGGAAACTTCCTACACCTGGAAAGAATTACATATAAAAATACATGAAACTAAAATAACTCCAGCATTCCCAAACAAAATGAGGGTTAGGGAAAGTTGTTTGATATGAAATCTTTTAAAATAAGTATCATTATCTGCTTAGCACATACTATTTAATATATAAACCTACAGAGATGAGACATGACAATATTTTTTTCTTTGTTTTGAATTGAGGTGACATTGATTTACAACACTGTATAGGATCGTGAGGTCTAGGTTCACAAATCTTCAGATGTATGTTACCATACCACACATATCACCAAGGTAACCATAGTCCCTTACATACAATTGAGCATGACCCCCACTTTGCACCCCACCTCTGTCTAGTCTCTGATATTCTGTTTTACAAACATAATATTTTTAGCAATGTATTATTCATTTTACTGTGAGTAGTTAAAACATCCATTAATGATTCTTTGTTAGCAGTAATATTACTGTTATTTGAAGATTCATGTAGATATTTTAATACAAACCACAGAAATTCAACCTCACTGGGACACTTTATATGATCCACTAATCATAATTAAATTAAAATTTAGTGCTAAGTATTCTTAACAGCACCATCAAGAGAAAGCGGGCAGGTCAGGAGAGGTCTCCACACCATGTGGATCACTTACAGGGCCAGAGATCGAACTCCAGGTGAAGTGGCTGTGGCTAGTTTGCAGTGCTGTGCTATAACCCCCTGTGCCATCAGGGAGGGCCCGTAAAATCCTTTTTTTTTTTTTTTTTTTAGAGTTCCAAGCATACCATCCAAAGTATTTTGAATTCCTGAGAAGCAACACAATTAATAATTTTGATCCAACAGGAGTGACTAATTTTCTATTTGGTTCACTTGTAAGTGGCTTCTTTTTTTTTTTTTCTTTTTTTTTTTTAAGATTATTCATACAGAACTGGGGTACAGGCCAGAGATGTGGAGGGTGAGAGGATTCACCAAGAACAGAGTGGGGAGCAGAACAGGCAGATCGACGAAGTACACTGCTGAGGGGAGCAGCGGGCGGGTCAGGAGAGGTCTGCCACGCCATGTGGTCACCTCCGGGGCAGGTGGGGATCCAACTCATGCAGAACTGGTTTAAGCTTCTTAGTGCAGTGCTTTAACCCGCTGCGCCACCAGGGAGGGCCTAAATGGCTTCTTAATTGTGAATCATACTTGTATCTTTATTCAGGAATCTAAAAATAACATGGTTCAGGCTTTGATTACTGAAAGTAGTCTGAAAACAAATGAAAATCAAAGAAAGCATTTGTAGAAAGTTGAAATGTTTTATTGGACTGGAAACAAACAAACAATAACAATCATAGTAGTGAAAATGAGATCTTCTCTAATCTGCAAGTATTTTATCAATCACACTATATAGCAGGCATCTACTAGGGATATTTTATAGAAACAAAAATTTCTTTAAATGTACTTTGCAGGTTAGTCTGAAACTGTGTTTAAAAGTTATTTATAGCCAGTATCTTATAAATGTCTACATATGTATGTGTGTAGAAACATAGATACTGGATGTAGATTATTTACAAAACTTCTACAGTAGTAATTATTATTTGCCCGTAATATCTAAACTTTTTATTTAGTATCATTGATTCTTGTTTTAATTGACCTAACTTTGTGCATTGACTCGTCTATAGAGACTGTATAGGCCAGTTTCAGTTATATAAGCAAAACTATGATATGATTTGAAAATAAATTCATGAGTTTTATTTTAAATGCTTAGAGATGACATCTATCACAAAAGAGGGCCTATAGAAATAACCTTAGTGGGCCCCTCCCTGGTGGCGCAATGGGTTAGGACACAGCACTGCAAGCTAGCCACAGCAGCTTCATTTTGAGTTCTATCCCGGCCCTGGGGTGACCCACGTGGCTTTGCAGACCTCTCCTGACCCACCTGCTGCTCCCCTCAGCAGTGAACTTGGTTGAACTGCCTGTTCTGCTCCCTGCTGTATCGCTGGTGTATCCTCTCACCGCCCCTGCACCTCTGGCTGGCTCCCCAGTTCTATATGCATAAATAAATAAATCTTTAAAAAAAAATAACTTTAGTCATTTTTTTTGTTCAGTATATTACATTCACAAGAAAATTGTCATCTAAGCATGTCACAAACATGACAGTTACAATATGAAAATTTTTGTAAGAACTATACATTATTATAAGAAAAATAATTTATAAGTCTTACATTATTTCTAACATTCAGGGAAGCTCCATTTACAATTTAATATGTCAAGAACATGCACACATAAAATTATTTGGAAATAAAGATGACTTCAAAGTTGTATTTAAGCTTGATGTATTTGTGAGTTAATTGTAATGCTGATTACATTATATCTTAGTTTTTAATTAATTATATCTTAGTTTTTAATTAATTTTTTATTATAAACAATATCTCAAACATAAATATCAAAACCCAATTTCTTTCAACATATGAAACTTTTCATTTTAATTCAACAATATATCTCCAGTATGTACTTGTTCAATATTTATTAAAGTACGAATTTATTCATTTTTTGCATGTTTGCTACAGTGAGAACTGCATGCTACATATTTACTCTATATCAAATTCACTCATTTTTTTCAAATATCTATCACATTTATGAGATGCACAATACTGGACACCTTCGTTAGCTTGTTTATCCCTATGAGTTTCTTCTAATAGGGCCTTGGGCCAATTCACAAGAAAGCCCTACGAAAGTTGCTTTAAGAAAATATCCACAAAGTCTGTGATCTCATTAACTCAACACTGTTAGACAACATACATTTGGAATCAATTCCTTACAGTGCTATTTCTTAACTTTATATTTACATAAAGAGTTGTTGATTGGGTTCTTATTTCCAGTGAATGTGGGTTTCTCCGCAATTTTTGCACAGTTAGTGAGTTTGCTGCATTTAATTTTACATATTTGACAGTACATAGTAGAACCATCAAGATTATTTTTTCTGAAGATCTCACTAGAAAGTGACAGGAAATAGCTGGAATTTTTAAGCTGCATCTATCAGAAGAGTTTTATGATTCCTAATTCTTTTAAGGTAGTAAATTTACATTTGTTCACTAGGAATGTCTCACCATGCTCTCCAGTATTGCATCAGTTTGCTCTACATTGGCATAATGATGAATCCACAAGTTCTCTGTGAAGCACCTACTTTAGTGCCTTGCTCAAAATTGATTAAGGTGATTTCTAATTCCCTAGGAAAGTTAAGGTTTCTTATGGTTCAAGTCATTAACTTTCCATTAAAAAACATTAATTTGTCATTATTAGATTAAATAGAAAGGGAAAAATAGTGTTTCTTCCAGGTTATTGGTGGAGACACACAATATAATTAAAGACACACTAACAAAAGGAAAACTAATTTAATTTAATTTTTGCAGAGATCCCAAAGAGAAGAGGTGCAAAAAAAAAAAAAAAATGACCAAAGCAGTAATTTTATGTATTTTGGATAAAGAAGCAGTAAATTTGTGTCAATAACAAGACAAATAATATTTACTTGGGGAAAGGGGCCTCCCTGGTGCACAGGGGTTAAAGACATAGTACTGTCAAACTATTGCCAGCCACTGCAGCATGAGTTTGAACCCTGTACAGGGAGCTGACCTACATGGCGTAGCAGACCTCTCCTATTTCGCCTGCTGTTTTCCTCACTAGTGTGTTTCAGTGGATCTACCTGTTCTGCTCCCCACTCTGTCTCTGGTGAATCCTCTCACCCCCACATCTCTGAACTATAACTCAGTTCTTATATGTATAAATAAACAAATCTTTATTCATACAGAGCTGGGGTACAGGCCAGAGATGCAGAGGGTG
>NW_004567120.1:7069921-7096882 GCF_000260355.1 Condylura cristata
GCCACCAGGCAGGGACCCCAAGTAAATTTTTTAAAAGATTTGTTTATTGACCCTCCCTGGTGGCGCAGCGGGTTAAAGCACAGCCCTAAGAAGCTAAAGTCACTTCAGCATGAGTTTGATTCCTGGCCAGGGAGGTGATCTACATAGCATAGCAGACTTCTCCTGAACTGCCACTGCTCCCCTCAGCAGTGCATTTCCTCAATAAGCCTGTTCTGTTCCCCACTCTGTCTCTCGTGAATCTCCTCACCACTGCTGCACCTCTGGCACCTCTGTACCCCCAGTTCTGTATGCATAAGTAAATAAATATTTTTAAAAAATTACTTGGAGTAGTAATCAGTAAAGACGTAGAAAGTTTTATTTTTACAACACTGAATAATTTTTCTCTGATATAAGGCTGTTTCTCTACTTCCTGGTATAGGACGATACCTTTTATATGGAAGATTTAGCTCCTGCATACAAGGACAAAAAGGAGAGTCAGTGTTTTTCATGCACTGCCTGTTTCTCAAGTAACTTTAATTCAAAATGATCAATACGCCAAAGTGGCATATTTCAGGGTGGCCTGTTCTGCATCCCATCACATCACAGGAGAAATGCTGAGATCAATAAGTCATTCATTCTGCAAACATTTATTGAATGTCCTCAATGCACTCATTGTTCTCAGTCCAGGAGATACAGAAGTGAATATGACCAATTTCCTTGTGGAGTGAAATTCACAGCTATTCAAGACAGAAAGGCATGGCGATTTAAAGATATATTTCAATGCAAATAAATTGTATGAAGGAGATATTGCTGATATTAGAGTTTACTGAATAACAAAGGATGCAGCAAGTAAATCTGAGTGATTAGATTTCAAGAGATTAATTGATATAACCAATCCTGATCTCAGAGATCATCTTGAGACTTTTTTAAGGTTGTTAACTATGCGTGAATGACACAAGGTGGTAAATTTACAATGGAAAAAAAGAGTAACTATATTTATATTCACCATTTATACTATTTAGTATGTTCTAGGAGCCATACTATACTAAGTAATGTATACTTATTTAAAAGTATACAAACAAAATTTCTGATTCAGAATATTAGTATATAGATTTAAAATATATATATATACCTAGGGATGAGAATAGACTTAAAGTCAGAGAACACTTCTGTATGTAGTGACACAGCTAGTAACTGAGCCTCCAACAGAGTTCTTTGATTGTATGCCAAATATATATTCACAAACTGTGAATGATATTCCAGATAATAAGTATCATATATTGCAGTGTTAAATACAAATAATTACTTTTGCCTGTGCAGTTTGCTTAAGAACATATTCATAGTGGAAACCTGTATTCACACAAAGAGGACATGGTTTAATTTTCTCAGACCTCTACTCAAATTCACATCACTTCAAATCTAACAGGAGACATGGTTGAGGTCTTTTTCACATAGAAGCTTCTTATTCAGTTAACTACCATTATTAAAAATATCATGTAAATTTCTTTTTTCTCAAGTAAAGTTAACAAATTCTGTTTTAGAGAATTTAGTTTACAATTCTATATTGTGTTTGCATAAGAGAGCACAGAATTTGCAACTGTGGAGCACTGTTAACATTTTTTTTTTCCATTGTACTGAATGATTTGAGAAGGAGAAAGAAAGAAGTGTGTATGGATATTCAAGTGATTATGCTAAGGGAAGTGAAAGACAAGAGGTTTCATTTACTTGAGGGATATAAATAAACAAAACACACTGCGTAAGTACAGCAGGAATAATTCTTAGACTCCGTGGAATATATGCTGTCTACCCACAGGAGTAGGGGGTAGAAAACATAGGGATATAAATAGGAAGGGGACTGAACATTGGCACTGGAATATTGGTGGAGGGTTGAAACAGGGTCCCTGCCACCTGTGCAGCCTGCCTGAATTTGAACTGCCTGTCGGTAGCCCCTGGTCTCCTCACCCTGACTCTGACAGAACCAACCCACAGGGGTCAGGTAGAGAAGCTGGGCGGCTAGTCGGCTAGCACAGCACTCTAACAACAGTGTCCATGGGAATGGTGGTTTCCTTCTCAGGCTGCTCCAGTGGGAGCAGAGGTGCGCGCCAGTTCCAGATTCCAGCAGTTGAGGCACCCCTTCACCCCGGCGGCTTCTTGTTCGCGGTAACTGAGAGGAGTATCAGGCCCCAGGAAGCCAGCTCTGGCCATGGCTCTCCTGAGGGCACTGCCAAGGATGCTGCCCTGACCTCAGTGTGGGTCAAGTTCTGGGCAGGCACCGAGGATTCGGAAGTGCATGGGGAGTAAAAATGGATCAATCAGGTTAGAGCTCAATGCATTAATCAGGTTCAAGCTTTCCAGTTCCATTCAAGATTTTGAGTGCATTGAAGAATTGAAAATAGAATAAGCTTATGGGTGCTAAACTGGCACCAGGCTGCTTGGATTGAAAGTGGTCCAATCAGGCTTGAATAGTGGGGGCCCTGAGAAGAATATAAAGCACGGCAGGAGCCGGCTTGATTCGTTGGGCAGATGTTTTCAGAAGAGAATTCATCAGAAGGCTTCAGAAGAGATGTTTTCAGCAAATGACCTTTCTGGACATCACGACCTAGCAGGTTTTGTCAAACTTTGCAGACCTCCACAGACACCTGCGGCCTCTGGAAACATCAAGGCCACCTTAGACCTGCCCTCTGACCCTGCCTCTGACATTACCTGCAAAGAGCACTGTCGGCCTGAGTCCTGTGTCTGTGTCAGAGCTGTTTGCTTATTGAATCCCCTAACCACTCTTGGTTGTTTTAGTTCTAATAATCAAACTTATGCAAGATGAATTTATAGGATAAAAAATAATTTAGTTTCATATGGAAATTTCATGAGTACAGGACTTACACTGTCAATTCATATACCTTTTTGTTGCAAACCCACCAAGGGGTGTGCTGACCACTGCTTTTGCTCGCCGCCAGAACTCGGAGATGCAACAGAAACTGAAGCAGGAGCCTGGGGTCTGAAGTCCGAAGTCTGTGTTTTAGGACTGCCATGGGTATATATAGGTTCTGTAGGTGCAGGGAAAAACAGGAAATGTGCTCAATGCAAGGGGTGGGGTACATGTTTGTACCTGAAATAGGGGCTTCTTGTAGCTTCTATTTGAAACAAGTAGTGGGCTGCAGCTATTTGCAGGACAGAGTGCACTGTGCTCTGCTAACTTGTTTGTTGGCCTTACTGGGGAGTGTGCTCACCCATGCACAACATTAGCCAGGGCGGACAGGTGCACTTGAGGTCCTGCAGAGTTAGCCACACCTTTTGGGCAGAGAAACAATAGATTTGTGAAGAACTGACAAGAAAAATAAAACAAACTTTAGGCTGGAGTCTTAATTAGCAAAGGTAAGACTTTGTGTATGTTAATTTCTCTTTCCTGAATTCACTTTGTTAAGAAGGATGTCTTTCTACCTCCTGGTACGTGGAGGGTGCCTTTTATTTGGGAAATTTATACCCTGCTTTTAGAAGGGGCAGAAGAATGGGAGTAATTCTGCACCAGCTGTTTCTCCAGCAAATTTTGTTCAAAATAATCAATATGCCATTTTGGCATTTGGGGGTTAGTCTGCCCTAAGGCCTAAGAAGCGCAAAGAGCTATTTCATTTTAAATGAGTAATAGCCCTCAGGCAAAGTCAGTTTTCAAGATGGTCTTACATTAAGTGAGTTGAAAAACCAGATGTTAAAATTGAATTAATTTTAGAAATTCAGTGTGCCTTATTTTAATGATACCACCTCACAACAATGAGAATGTTTCATATTAAAAAAAAGGAAAAAGGTCCTCCCTGGTGCACAGCAGTTTAAAGCACAGCATTAAGAAGCTCATGCCATTTCAGCATGAGTTCGATCCCCACCCCAGAGGTGACCACATGGCGTGGCAGACCTCTCCTGACCCGCCCGCTGCTCCCCAGCAGTGTATTTCATCAGTCATCAGTCAGCTTGTTCTACTCCTCACCGCCCCTGAACCTCTGGCCTGTACCCCAGTTCTCTATGCATAAATAAATAAATCTTTAAAAAAAAAAACAACCAGAAACAACAAGTGCTGGTGAGGATGTGCAGAAAACAGGAATCCTTTTACACTGCTGGTGATAATGTTAAGTTGTTCATCCACTATGGAAAGCTGTGTGGAAGCTCCTAAAATACTAGAACTGGATCTGCTGCATGACCCAGAAGTCCCATTACTAGTAATCTACCCAAAGAACACAAAAATACTAACTTGAAAGGAAATCTGCACTCCTCTGTTTATTGAAGCACTATTTACAATAGCCAAGATAAGGAAAATACCTAAATGCCCCAAAACAGATGAATGGATCAAGAAAATGTGCTATATAGAGACAATAGAATACTACTTAGCAATCAAAAAAGACAAACTGATGCCATTTCTAGCAACTTGAATGGAGCTGGAAGGGTTTATGCTAAGTGAAATAAGCCGGAAGTGGAAAGATAAATACAAGATTATTTCACTTATATGTGGAATACAGAGAAATCAAACAAAGGGCCAGGCAAAGACAAACTATAAAACCAATCTGTGAAAGCTGACCATAGATTGAGGCATTCAGGGGGACTGGGGAGGGGGCAAAATGGGGCCAGTGGATAATGGAGAGGGAGAAGCACAATGGACTATGGTGGAGGACTATGATGGTGAGAGAGCCATAGTGAACACAGCTGATGGAAGAAGTCCTATACTGTCGTAAAAGTAACAAGAATAAAAACAATGGCACTTCATTAAATAAATATTACAAGGTCAAAAAAATTGGTATCTCTGCTATACCCCATTTCATCTTGAATGATACTAATGCTATTTATAGTGTATTCAGAATGATATTACTTTCACATCTGGATAGATTATTCTGTGTTTAAGCTGAATTTTCTAGCAATAATAAGACATACATCTTCATTTACTGCGAGCACCATGTGAAGCACATGTTCATTAGGCGATACGCACTTTTATTCAATAGCTGTCATAGTTCTCCACTGTGATTTTTTCCTTTTTCAGGGTAAATTTCACGGAAGCATAGTTTCCAAGCGATTTGGGTGAGATTCAGTCACTATTATATATAGGGGCATGTAGCTACTGATTACTAACTGGATGATAGGATTCCTTAACATCATCATTCCTCACCTAGATGTTGCCTGGATGGCATCTTAAGGACTATGAAGAAATGCTGTGTAGTGTTTATATAGAAACTCTGTTGTTCTTAAGCAGTGGAAAATTAGAGGTTGTAGCTCAATTCCAATGTATGATCACCCCATTAACTAAATCTTTCTATCCACTTGCCCTACAACAGAGTAATTTTTATTATCATCAAGATCTTCTATTTGAACAATAAAAATATTAATCTTAAGATGCAGCCTTCATCGACTGACTATACATCTTATATTAATTGGGGTTGTGTCTAGAGTTAATCTATTGCTATGAAAGCAATAGAATTTTAGACAGGGAAGGGATATTCAGGAGAGATCATAGGCCAAACCAACTGTGTCATTCGATAGATGAGAAAAGTGAAGTGAAGTGAGTCTTAATTACCTCGATTTATTTGAACTAGAACTGGGGCTTGAATATGAATCACTCAATTCACAGTTTGGGGCTATTTCTACTCCATTAAACTCTCCTTACTATGAACTACATCTTGTAAATTTTGCTAAAAATAAAGGATCATTTTAAAAATCACTAATACAAATATTGGGGTGAGCATATATAAAGAGAAAATAGTGCTAGAAAGTAACTGAAACTTTGATATAGTCATTCAGGGAAATTCATCAAACATTTACAGGTACTTAGTTAAAAACAAGAATTTGGTAGAGTTTAAAAAACTTGAGAAATGTGGTCAATCAGTAAAATAATGACAAACTGGAACTGCAAATCAGTCTGAAAGAGAAACAGTAAGATGTGAACAAGCAACATCATTGAAATAATAGTGCCTATTTATGATAGCCTTGCAATTAGAGTTCTAATTAATTAGTAATTTTTTATTGATTTTACCTTCTAAATGGAATTGTTCCTCTGATCTTTATCTTTTTTGGCATCCAATAAAATCTAGGTTTATTACTTTTCAGAAAAAAAAGTTCCTAAAGAGGAATATATGCTATTAAAATATGCAAAAACAAAACATACAAACCAAAAAACCTATTTGTTATATCTGAAGTTTACACATAAAAAAACACATTTACAAATTTCATGGCAATAATATAGTAAAATATTACATTGTGAATAATTTCCTTGTTTTTAACACTGTAAACTACCATTGTAAGTTCCTGGAAGTCCTTGTATTTTTTGTGAATGTCATATGCACTGATATATATAGCCTGTATTCTGTATTATTCTGAATCTGGCTAATAAATATGTAGTTTGGTCCTGTCCAAGCATTAGCTGGCTAAGGATGTATTTTAAATGAAAGCAGGAAGACAGTATAGATTCATACTGCAAATTATTTTTGAACATGTGTTACTTGTGTCACTGATCACTGCCATCAGAGAATTGTGCAATCTGACATTGAGGCTGAACAAATATACATGGTCACAAATCTCCATCTAATCACTGTGAGTTAACAAAAATTAAAGGGAGAAGGAAAGATGACATCAGAGGAGAGTCCCTGGTTGACTGTTGGGAGGATGATTTAAAGTTGTCCAGACAGGCAGTGGACTCAGAATCCAGAGACTTACAGGGAAATAACAACACATCCTGGACGTTGCAGAACAACACACAGCACATACAGCAGAAGAGACACTGAAGAAATTTGCTATACAAAAACAAAGGGGAGTGGCATGGTGAGAGTCACCTGGAGGAAGTAAGAAGGAAACTATGGTTCAAACCCTACCTAGCTCCTATGATGGGGTGGCCCCGGAGGTGGTAGAGCTGCTAAGTGCCTGCCTAACTGTGGGGAGATGTGTGAGAAAGTGCTGGGGTAGATGGAGCACTAGTGAAGACAAAACAGAAAGGTACAACTCGCTCCCCCAACTCAATCGGGGTTCCAGCAGATTCAGTGAAACTGCTCTTCTTTTTTTTTTAATTTTATATATATTTCACATAATTCTTCATTTTTTATAATGTATGCTTTCTCCTCTCAGGTGTAGTCCCCGTGAAATACCCAACACCAGTTCACCTTGTCCCATCGCCATAGTCCTTTGTATTCTTTCTTCCCCTGTTTTGATTCTTTTCCCTCCTCCACTCTTGCTCTTAGAATCACTGCTGAGAAGGGACTTCGAAGCCCTTCCTGCAGACTGACTGCAAAGACTTGGGTCTGAAAATCCGAAGAGCATTAGCAGTGATATCATAGGCACCAACCAACCCTCTACATCACATTCACTAGCTCCAGACACCTGTAGTATTCTTCCCAACCAAAGAAAAGGCAGTTGCGGGCCCTCCCTGGTGGTGCAGCCAGGATGCACTGCAAGATGGCTGCAGCCGCTTCTGATTCCGCATGAGTTCCATCCCCTCCCCGGAGATGACCCTCATGGCGCAGCAGACCTCTCCTGACCTGCTCGCTGCTCCCCTCAGCAGTGTACTTAGTTGATCTGCCTGTTCTGCTCCCCACTCTGTCTCTGGTGAATCCTCTCATGTTCCGCCCCTCTGGCCTGTACCCCAGTTCTGTATGCATAAATAAATAAATCTTAAGAAAAAAAAAGGGGGGGGTCAACTGCATTAGTTCACCATGTCACATAGCACCATCTACTGGAAATGTGGAAGCTATTCACCCTTACTTAGGTCACACGTGTTAACCATAGCACACCCACCATCAAAGCACCAGGAGTGCACCACATTAGAAGTATCTGCTGCCTCCCCATTGTGTACTCATTGCTTCCTCTCCCTTCCCCCTTCCGACTCCTCAGTTCTAGACTCAGTTTTCAAGGGTTAGCTTTTAAGTTTCGCTTTGTCTTTCTGTTTTGTTTCAAAATATTTCACTTACAAGTGATACCAACTGATGTTTGTCTTTCTCCTTCTGACTTATTTCACGTAGCATAAACATTTCCAGCTCCATCAATGTTACTAGGATGGCATGAGTCTTTCATTTTGGATTACCGAGAAGTATTACATCATGTGGAATATTTTTTTCAAATAAGTTGGCCATTATGTCACAAACAGCTAAGCATGATTTTTTGGACATATATAAAATGATAATTAGATATTTTTATCAATGTTTAAAATTTAAATATCTAACAAGAAATCGGTGTTAATTTTGCCATAGGCGTTACCTAAGGATTAATATATTAGCACATAATAATTTTAATCACCTAACTACACACTCTTGTACACTTCAAAAAGGTATAGGCAAATAGTCATCATATCTAAAATCTTACAACCTCTACAAACTATAGTGATCATCTGGTATTTTCCTTCTGACTTATTTTGCTTATCATAACCTCTTCCAGCACCATATTGCCACAAAAAGCATGTTTGACTTTATTGATCACTGTAAAGTATTCCATGGTCACACACACAAACACATATCTTCTTACCTACTCATACATTTTTGCCATTTAGGTTGATCCATATTTTGTATGTTAAAATGTTGCTATGTGGCCCTCCCTGTTGGCGAAGCTGGTTAAAGCACAGCACTAAGAAGCTAAAGCCACTTCAGCATGAGTTTGATCCCCCCCTGCCCTGGAGGTGACCACATGGCACAGCAGACCTCTCCTGACCCGCCCGCTGCTCCCCTCAGCAGCATACTTTGTCAATCTGCCTGTTCTGCTCCCCACTCTGTCTCTGGTGAATCCTCTCACCATCCCTGCATCTCTGGCCTGTACCCCAGTTCTGTATGCATAAATAAATAAATCTTTTAAAAATGTTGCTATGAACTTGGGAATGAAGTTTCATTTCAAATTAGTGTTCAGGTATTCTTTGGATAGATACCTTTGAGTGGAATAGCTGCTTCGTATGGCAGATTCACTTTTAGACTTCTGAGGAATCTGCATACTGTTTTCCATAAGAGATGAACCAGTTTGCATTCCCACCAACAGCATAAGAGCATTCCTTTTTCTCCACACTTAAAAATTGTTTCTGATGTTTTTGATTGGGCCATTTTAGCAGGAGTGAGGTGATATATCATTGTGGTATTGATTTGCATTTCCCTACTGATAATTGATGATGGATGTGTTTTTCAAGTGCCAATGGCCATTTGTGTATCTTCCTTAGAAAGCTATCCATTTAGTTCTTCTGCCTATTTTTTATTAGGTCGTTTGTTTTCATTGTGTTGAGTTGCCCAAGTTCTTTGTAGATATTTGATATTAGGCCCTTGTCAGACGCTGACGTGCAAATATTTCCTGCAGTTCAGTAAAGTGACTATTTCTTTAAATTATAGTTTCTTTTGCTATGCAGAAGCATTTCAGTGTGCTGTAGTTCCAAATGTTTTCATTCTCTTTTGCATTCTTTGCTATTGGGGGGAAATTTGTAAAAAAGACATAACTGAAGTTTATGCCATGAAGTGGTTTGCCTGTTCTATGTATTTTATAATTTCAAGTCTTCCAATTCTTTTATCCATCTTGAGTTAACTTTTCCATGTGGTATGAAATAGTGGTCTAGTTTCATTCTTTTGCATGTGGCAGTCCAGTTTTCCTAGCACCATTTCTTAAAAAGGCTTTTCTTGGCCCTCCCGGGTGGTGCAGCGGGTTAAAGCACAGCACTGAGAATCTAAAGCCGCTTCCGCATGAGTTCGATTCCCGCCTGCCCCGGAGGTGACCAAAAGCGCGTGTCAGACCTCTCCTGACCCGCCCGCTGCTCCCCTCAGCAGTGTACTTCGTCAATCTGCCTGTTCTGTTCACCGCTCTGTCTCTGGTGAAGCCTCTCACCGCCCCTGAGCCTCTGGCCTGTACCCCAGTTCTGTATGCACAAATAAATAAATCTTTAAAAAAAAAAAAAAAAGGCTTTTCTTGCTCTAGTGTATGCTCTTTGCACCTTTTTCAAAGATTACCTCTCCACATAGATGTGGGTTTATTTCAAGAATCACAGTTCTGTTGCATTTGTCTGTGTGTCTGTTTTTCTTACAGTACCTTACTGTTTTAATTATTATAGCTGTATACTATATTTTGAAATCTGTAAGTGTGATGCTGTCATTCTTCCTCTTTTTTTATTTGGAATGCTTTTCACAGTAATTATTAGTTCATTATGAATTTCAGTAATGTTTATTTGATTTCTTTGAATAATATTATTTAAACTTTCATGAAGATTGCATTAAACCTATATATTGCTTTGGGTAGGATGTCCAGTTTTAACAATGTTGATTCCTTCAGTTCTTTGTGTGGTCTTCCATTTATTTTACCAATGTCTTGTAAGTTTTATATATATGTATATGTATACACACACACACACACACATAAATCCTTCATATAAGAAGTTAGTTAAGGTTTATCCCTAGGTGTTTATTTATTTTTGGTGTGATTGTAAAAGCGACCATTTTACTAATTTCTCTTCTAGCCCATTGTTTACATATAATAAAGAAACTGCATTTTGTGTATTGATTTTATAACTTCCTACTTTGCTGAACTGATTTATTATATAAAATAGATTTTCAGTGGAGTCATTAGGGTTCTCTAGGTATATTATCATGTCATCTACAAATAATGATAGCTTTACTTCTTATTTCTGAATGTGTATTCATTTTAAATCTGTATATCTTCCTTTACTTAATTGCTCCAACTAGAATTTCCAGTACCATATTGAACTGTAATGGTGAGAGTGAACACACATATTTTATATGAGTTCTCAGTGGAAAGGCTTCATTTTTGAACAGAGAATGATATCATCTGTGGATTTTCAAATGTGGGTTTCATTATGTTAAGATATATTCTATGTATTCCGAGTTTTTCAAGGGTTTTCATGAATTTATGTTGAATCTTATTACATGTTTTCTTGGTATCTATTGATAGAATCATATGGTTTTTATCTATCTTTTTTGATGTAGTGAATTACATTTATTGATTTTTCAGACACCAAACCATATTTGAGTACCTGTTATAAATCTCACTTGGTCATGGTGTGTATTCTTTTTAATGCATTGTTGAATTCATTTTCCTGAAACTTAAATGATTGCTCTTTGCATCTGTGTTCATTAGGGAAGTGGGTTTGTAGACTTATTTATTTTTTATGTTGTCTTGGTTTGGTTTTGGTATTAACATAATGCTGACTTCAAGAAATATATTTGGTAGTATACATTCTCTCTCAATATTTTGGAAGAGTTTAAGTAGGTATTAGTTCATCCTTGAAGATTTGACAATAATAACTTGTGAACTTTTCTGGTCTCGGGTTTTTGTTTTCTTTGTTTACTTTTCAGTTTTCTTGTTTGTGATTATTCTGTTTAGAATGTCTATGTATCCCATATTGAATCTTGGGTTATTATATGATTGTAGGAATTTGTCCATCTTTTTTAGGTCATTGAACATGCAGGATGTAAAAAAAAATACAATAGAGATTTTTTTAAAATATGGAAAATATTGAACAAGTGGAAGATCAACCAGTACCCTCAAATTTGATAATGTTAAAATTCCAGGTGGGGGCCTCCCTGGTGGCGCAGCGGGTTAAAGCACAGCACTGAGAATCTAAAGCCGCTCCGCATGAGTTCGATTCCCGCCTGCCCCGGAGGTGACCACATGGTGTGGCAGACCTCTCCTGACCCACCCGCTGCTCCCCTCAGCAGTGTACTTCATCAATCTGCCTGTTCTGCTCCACACTCTGTCTCTGGTGAAATCTCTCACCACCCCTGAGCCTCTGGCCTGTACCCCAGTTCTGTATGCACAAATAAATAAATCTTAAAAAAAAAAAAAAATTCCAGGTGGAAGAAGAAAGATAAATACAAAGAAGATAATAAGGAATAGCTTTGAGCATTATCTGATACTCTGAGGAAAGAAAGTATAAGAGTAATGTATATCCCAGTAGGGAAAGATAGAGGCAAAGGGAAAAAATGACTATTATAATAAGTAGTAAACAAACTTACAAAACTAGGAAAAGTAATAAACATAGAGATCCATGAAGCCAAAACAGCAATTATCTAAATATGAGACTTAGACATGACACATAGTGAACTTTCCAAGAGTTAAAGACAAAGAAAGAATAATGAAGTTATAAAGGAATTCCTAACAGGATTACATCTGACTTTTCTGATGAAACACTACAGGCAAGGAGAGAACAGTTTCATGAGATAAAAAATGTTGAAAGACTAGAACTAGAAATTAAATAAAACAATAAATCATTTCAGTAAAATGGCAGTTTGTAAAATTAATGCACAAAAAATAATTGCTGTCATTTAAACAAACAAGGAGTAAGAAAAGGAAAAAGAATTTTAAATGATTTCATTCACAATTACACCAAAAAAAAAGGTAAAAGTCTAGCAATAAAGACTAACTAGGGAGTTGAAGTCCCTATATAAAGAAAATTACAGCACATTGTTTAAATATAGATAAGATACCAAGAAATGGAAAGATATCTCCTGCTCATGGACTGTAGACTCAATATTTTAATGGCCATTCTACCCAAAACAATATACCAATTCAACAAAATCCCTATCAAATACTCAATGGCACTCTTTAAAGATATAAAACAACCATCACTGAATTTCACATGGAACCACAAATGACCCCCAAATGTAAAAAAAAAAAAATTCTTATAAAAATGAAGAATTGTCATATATTGTTAGACTTCAAACTATATCACAAAATAATAATAAACAAAACAGCATGGTACTGGAACAAAAACAGACACACAGAATAATGGAATAGAATAGACAGAACAAATATAAACACATACCTACTTGTACAGATGATCCAAGAGGCCAAAACAATACACTTCAATAATTGGCTCTTAGAATGCTGGAAAATTGTATGCAAAAGAATGAAAGTAGATTGCTATTTCATACTATACACAAAAATAAGTACAAAGTGGATAAAAGATTTGGACATAAGATCTGAAAACAGAAAATATATAGAATAAAACACAAGCAAAGCACTTCATAATATATGCTTCAAGGACATCTTTATGGGCTCACATCCGGCAGCAAAGAAAACAAAGAACATAAACAGATGGGACTAATTTCAACTAAAATCTTCTGCAAAGTGAAAGAAACCTAACAAAAACAAAGAGATCACATTAAATAGCGAAAAAAGTTTGCATGCCATACATCTCACGAGGGCTGACATCAAAGTTTTACAGGAACTCATTCACCTCTATGAAAAGAGGAAAGATTTGCAATAATACTATTTCGCTTGTGAAGTTCATATAAAACTCTGGCACTTGAAAGTTTAACAATTTACAACCAATAATATTCTGGAAAATCTACAAAGAGATTATTTCTATTTTTATTGAGATTAAATGAATCATTACTCAAGAAGCCCTCATATAATGCTTTATAGTCTAACCACCAAAATAATATATTTAACTTGAAAAAGCTTTTTAAAATAAATTTGGAAAAATACCCAGTACCTTGAAGAAATGTAATACAAAATATAGTTAGGAGAAGATGTAAATATGGAACGCTTTACCATCATTAAGAAATTACTGCACATGCAAGTAATAAATAAAATAATGACCTTTAAAGTTAAAATTTTCAGGAACATAATGTAAAATGAAAAGTAAAATATGAGCAGACCATTCCAATTTTATTCAACAGAACAGCTAAAAATATTTAGGTGAACCAATATATCTTGAGAGAAAACTTGAATAGGAAATTTATAAGATTTTATAGCAACAAATTACAAGGTCAAGTTGTAAAGACTAAAATGTATCACGTTGACTTTTTTTTTTATACTGGGAATTATGAGTTACAAGTGGGATATATATGGTCAAATAAAGATATGAAAAAATATCAAGTTGAGTTAAAGCTAAGTTAATTGCACATTTTATGTCATGATTAGAGTACTCATGAAAAATGCAGACAGCATTTTTGAGGTCCAGAATGAAGTCATTATTGTAGAATATGATCATTCAGAAGGAATATTGATGGCTTAAAATCCAGGATGTGTAATAAATGTATAAATCATAAATAACCATAGAATAATCCTCAAAAATAACTAAAACTATGACTACCCTTTTTAATCAGTCACTGGTGATGAATCTAAGGAAAATTGCATTAGGGTGAACCTGAGTCAGAGACAGGAATAGTACAAGTTCTCTAATTACTTTGAAAACCTTGACACTAATGATTTCTTTTTAACATGACAGTCAACCTTATTCTATAGTGAGACTCACAGGCTGTCCTAGCTCATACACCCTTTCTGCTGCGAGGTTTATATTTCTAAATGAAATGGTATTTTATGGAAATGGGATGATAATCACCTTATCTGAAGTGCAGAATTATGCCTCATGGAGTATAGTGAACACAAGACTTTTGAGGTTTTGATAGTTTGTCCTTAAATAATTTATCTAGGTGACAACAGTATTATTTGAGTACTTTTTTGTTCTAGCATTTTGAGTGATTTCAGCTAAAAATGTATACAGATATAGGAATGTGCACTCTGTGGACTTATCTTTCGCTAGAAGAAAGACAGCTAACCATTCAGTACAGATATTTATTCATGAATAAACCAAGATTTATTTTCATACCATAAAGCCACCATCACAGTCAATAGATTTATTTTAATTTGAACACCACAGCTTCATTGGAGGGCTGCAAACAACAAATTATGACAGGGTCGGTAATGTAATAGCTCTTTTATATTGCACACTAATCATCATCAACACTTGTTAAAAGGAAGTTGTGTACTCTTCTTTGAGAGACTTAAGGAATGATCTTCACGTAATAGCTATTATTTGTACGTGTATTGAATAAGGAAAATTCTTCTATTTTTAATACCTCTATATTATGAAATTGAGCCAAATTAATCAGAAATTAAGAGCGTAAGGATTCATTCGTTAAAAAGTTAAGGACAATTAAGTCTATTTCTAAATTTAATAAAAGGATACAAATACATATTTTTTTAAGATTTATTTATTTATTCATACAGAACTGGGGTACAGGCCAGAGATGCGGAGAGTGAGAGGATTCACCAGACACAGAGTGGGGAGCAGAACAGGCAGATCAACAAAGTACACTGCTGAGGGGACAGCAGGTGGGTCAGGAGAGGTCTGCTGCGCCTTGTGGTCACCTCCGGGGCAGGCAGGGATCCAACTCATGCAGAAGCGGCTTAAGCTTCTTAGTGCTGTGCTTTAACTCGCTGCACCACCAGGGAGGACCCGGATTTAAATATTTTTAAGTTCACCTAATCATTTTATATTCAGTTCTATCCAGAAATGTTAAAAATTGAAAAATATAAGAAGTAGAAATTATTAGTATTATATTTGGAAAAATGTTTAATGCTTTTTCATTAAAAGTTAAATCTTGCGAGTCTTTTTAAAATAATTCTTTAAAAATATAATTCTAGTAATTTCATGTAAGGAAATATTTTATGGAGATTTTATAACATGATAGACAGTAATCAGGCATGTGTAAATGTAGAAATTCTTGTGAATTAATTAAATAAAAAAAGAACAGTATATTTAATTGATGATATTTGATTGCCTGATAGGAGCTGAGTTTTAAAAACTGTTTTATAATTTAAACTTTGAAACTGTGAGTTGAGAAAAAATTCAAAAGCCCAAATTGTAGTTCAGCTTTCAACTTTTTTATCATAATATAGAAGCAATAGTGACCAGAAATACACCTTAATCTCCACTTGAAGCATTCTGATGTCTTAACACTAATCTAAACCAGAGACATTTTATCTGGGTAGAGTGGGGAATAGAATAAAAAAAAATGGGGGTGGGAAAGGTGCACAGGACTATGGTGATGGCACATGAGTTTATTGGTGGTGTAAGTCTGTGGAAATAACAACCGAGATGGAAAAAGGCACAAAATGAAGAACTGAAGAATGATGTAAAAATAAATTTTAAAAGAACTAAACAATAGACCTTATTGTTATTATATAATTATTATTAATAACTGTTCTACCTTATAAAACTTCAAAAATATGTATGTGATAATATCACATAAAAGATCAGGATTTCAGTAATGGGGTGGTGTACTGGTGGTGTTTTTATGAGCATTAAGAAAGGGGCAAAAAACAACGATCCGTGCTCACTAAAAGGAGTGCTTATAAATCTTCCCACTCCCTTTTATTAACCCACTGAAGATTCAATTTAGTGTCTAGAGGATTGGTGATGAATACATGGCCAGACTAACTACAGGTTCACCTTAGGGCATGTCTTTGCAAGTACTTTAAGTTAACTTGTTACTCTAGGTGCCATAAAATGGGATTTTATATGTGTGTGCTTGCATGCCTGTATGAATGTATGTATATATATGTGTATATATAGACTATATATACACATATATATAAACAAGTGAAAAGAAACTCCACATACACATATAAACACATATACATACATGTGTGCATGTGTATATTCTATATTTAGGAGCGTATGTATATATGATATAGATGTATTTTATGCATGTATGCACATATTTTTATATAAGCTCCTATATCTAACACTTGAAACAAATTTCTATCTACGGCAATTTCAATTCTATTAGGGTTTTTGATTCCATGATTAATAAACACATGTTAACACAACATCAATTTTTTGGTCAACAGTAATTGTTATTTTTTTTTATAGATTCTATTATCTATGTCTGATACTTTAAAAAATGTAATACAGATACTATACCTATCAAGAACACATCACATACATATATGTAATGGCTCAATTATATATATATGGTGGTTTAACTATCAGGAGATAGCTAGGGTCAGGCCACCAGTTGTAATGTCCAGAATTGATTCTTTACATACACATCTGACAACTGAACTGAGTGTCTGAAACAGTTAGATCCCTTTGGGGATTATACTATTCCCTCTCACATGAATAGCTTGAATTTCCTTAAAATACAGCAATTTCCCAGTAGTCAATCTTCCTGTAGGTAGTTAATTTTCCACAGAGTGAGTATTCCAAGGGAGAAACTCAAAAGCTACAAGATTTGGCTAACAAGATCTATGATATACAAAGTCTATGTAGAGTACTACATAAGGACCTGAATGCAAGAAGTATTGTCCATTGGGGAATCTCTCTTTGGAGACTTACTACTAAACATAGCAAACAAAATATAGCTACCGACAACGCTACTGTTACATCCTATAGTGTTTTCATCATTAATGGAGGTCATCTTTACATGTACATACTTTGGCATGTGCATATTATGCTCTAACATTTATGATAAGTATAGGTTGTTTTTAAAAATTGCCATTGTTATTCATACTATATAACTTTTAATTTTTTTTTTTGCAGTGCAGTGTAGGTCTTAATAAATTCAAATTCAAAATGTTGCCCCTAGGATTTGGAACAAATTCTCAATTTTCTAAGGCTACATTATTGAATTATTCACTATAATTTACTGTTTCAGTCCACCAGAAACTTATATATCTATATATAATGTTATTATATTTATTCATGTTTATTATTCAAAGAAGGAATCATTGTCAAATATTGGTGAAGTAATCCATCTTCAAATTATGATTAGAATTTCCAATGTGCTCAAAGGTGTATGAAGGCTGACAGCTTCCTGCTTTGGAACAGGTTCACTTTCATTCTGGATGTGCCCTTTTAAAAAATATAATAGAAGCAACTGTGCAGCCTGGTGAGCAGGTTTGTACATAGAACTGACTGTTCATGAAAGCCTGATATTGTTCAAAATTCACAGTCATGATAATGTGACTTCAGAAGATAGCTGAAATAATACATTTCCTAAATTGGATGCATTAAGCATTTATACAGATCACAGATGAAACCCTGTAATTTCCTTTCTTCCTTTCAGTCCCAGCGGCGTGTCACATTTCACTTGCCAGAAGGCTCTCAGGAGAGCAGCAGTGATGGTGGACTTGGAGACCATGATACGGGCAGTCTTCCCAGCACATTTCATGCCTTACCCCTTGGCTATCTTCAGGAAGAGTACTTTGATCATGCCGTACCCAACAACCGCACTGAAGGGGATGGCAACTCTGATCCTGAATCTAGTAAGTGATACCTACCTATAATACGGACTCACTGTGTTTTCAAGTACAACTACAGTAGTAATAATAGCATTTAACTAACCTATTATGAGCGCTTGCTTATTTTTAATGGTGAAGCTATATAATGAGTGGCATATGTGCGGTAGTTCATAATATTTGAAATGTGTAGTCATAGCTACACAAAGTTTATTATAGTTATATTTTTAGGCACAGGTAGCATTTTACATATGTGCATGTGTGTATGTGTGTGTGTGTGTGTGTGTGTATGGTAGGGCCTTTCTGGTGGTGCAGGGATTAAAGCCTCAGTACTATGCCACTTCAGCATGGGCTCGATACCCAGCCAGTGCCAACCCACATGTATCCCCACCCAGGGCAAACCCACATGGTGCAACAGACTGCTCCTGTCTCACCTGCTGATCCTACCAGCAGTGAATTTCAGTAGATCTGCCTTCACAGCTCCCCACTCTGTCTCTGGTGAATTCTCTCACTCCCCACCCTGTACCTCTGACTTATTCCCCAGTTCTTCTATATATAAACTAACAAAATAAATCTCTTAAAAAATATGCATGATCCTCCCTGGTGGTGCAATGGGTTAGGACGCAGCAGTACAAGGTAGCTGTAGTCACTTCAGTGTGAGTTTGATCCCTGACCCTGGAAGTGATCCACATGGCACAGCAGATCTCTCCTGACCTGCCGGCTGCTCCCCTCAGCAATGTACTTCTTCAGTTGGCCTGTTCTGTTCCCCACTCTGTCTCTGGTGAAGCCTCTCACTGCCCCTGCTCCTCTAGCCTGTGCCCAGTTTTGCACACGTAAATAAATAAATCTTTAAAAAAAAGTGTAACATCTTTAAACACAACGATAGTGAAAGAAAGGATAAGCAGATGGGACTACATCGAGTTAAAGAGCTTCTGTACAGCAAAAGAGATACTACAAAAAACAGACATCCCACTGAATGGTTAAAAATTTTCTCACACAATACTAGCTATAAAGGATTGATCACAAAGATATTCAAAGAACTGATGAAACTCAACAAAAATAAAAAACCCCATCAAGAAATGGGCAGAAGAGCTAAAAAGACACTTCTCCAAAGAGGAAATGCAGATGGCTAACAAGCATATGAAAAAATGTTCAACATCACTTGTAATAAGGGAGATGCAAATTAAAACCACAATGAGATACCACCTCACCCCAGTGAGAATGGCACATCTTCAAACGACTAGCAGCAACAAATGTTGGCGAGAATGTGGAGAAAAAGGAACTGCATTCCTGGTGGGAATGCAAACTAGTATAACCACTGTGGAAAACTGTTTGGAGGTATCTCAAAATGCTAAAAATGGAGCTTCCATCTGACCCAGCAATCCTACTCCTAGGCATCTACCCAAAAGACACAAAACACTGATTCAAAAAGACAACCATACCTCCATGTATATTGCTGCTTTATTTACAATAGGGAAGACATGGAATCAACCCAAATGCCCAAAAGTAGATGACTGGATTAAAAAGATGTAGTACATATATACAATGGAATATTTACTCAGCAACCAAAAAAGATAAACCCATGCCTTTTGCAGCAACATAGATGGGGCTGGAAGGGATCATGCTTGGCAAAATAAACCAGAAAGAAAATGAAAAATATCTGATGGTTTCACTCATAGCTGGAGCATAAAGGACAAGGGGTAAAAACAAAATAATAATAATGAATAACTATATGTCAGAGACATTTCATAAGGTTGGAGTGGGGAATGGGATCAAAAATGGGGAAGAAGGGAAGTGTACTGGATTATGGTGATGGGACACGGGTGATTTAGTGATGGGAAGCCCACAAGGATTGAAGCTGAGATGGAAAAAGGCACAAAATGATGTAAAAACAAACTATTATATTAAAATAAAAGAAAAAATGTGTGTCTGTATATATACATATGTGTGTATACACATGTATGTATTATATGTATATATTAAAACACCCATTTTATTTTTGTCATTTAATTTATTTTTGTAGATATCAATTGTTTTAATAATTTCATATAAAATATTTTTATAATTCATATAAATCATTTTCCAGATTTAAAAAAATATGTTTTTAAAGACACATTTACTTAGCATCATGATCAGACTAGTACATTCATTAATCAAGAGCATGCATACAAAAATTTTAAGACTACACTAAAATTCTTTGTCATAATGCTTTCCAAAACACAGAAACTGAAATAACCTATTATATAATTAGTCAAAAATACAGTTCTAGAGTTTCTTGCCCATACACAATTGTATCGTTTCAAAATTATCTTCTTTATAGAAGCGAGTCCTGGCCACCACAGTGTGTAACTGAGCTCACAAACCTGTTGTAAAGTGTAGCTTCCTTGTCACTTCTCTGGCTCTGCTCTCCTGCTAAGCTTTGTTTCCTGGTAGAACATTAAAATCTTTTTCTATTGCTGCTGCTGAGGGAACCACTATAACCACCTTGGTTTCATAGTTCGGCAAAGTATTGGCCTACACAACCATGGTGCCAACCTTCTGCCTCCTAATATTCCTGCTTTCATGAATCCAAAATTTGAAGACTTGTTGTAATTGGTAAAATAATTAGCTTCCCGCTCTTCCAAAATTGCTTCTATCATTGCCAAATCCATTTTACCAACTCCCCACCACCGTGGCTGCCACCAAAGCCACCTTGACCATTGAAGTTTCCCCCATGACCAAAGTTGTCATTCCTACCAAAACTATTTCCACAACCATCATCAAAGTTTCCAGAACCACTCCTACCTCTTTAACTGGATGAAGCACTGGCTATCTCTTGCTTAGATAGGACTTTCCTTACTTCAGCATTGAGGCTAGTCACTGCATACTACTTCTTAATAGCAGTTTTGTCTAAGTAATCATGGTTATCCAAGGTTGTTAAATCAAAGCCTCTTTCTTTGCCACTGCCTCAATCAGCCATGATTTCAATCGCTCCAATTTTCCCATACTGCTCAAAATAATCTTTAGGCGGTGTTTTTCAGTGTCTTCATTAATGCCACCAACAAAAATCTTTTTCTCAGTTAAGTGAGCACCATAACTTTGAGAATGTCACTCGACACAGAGCTTTTTCCCCCCTTTATATGCATTATACTAAAAAGGAAAGAAAAGGATGCTTGCACAGACAGAAGTGGGCAAAAAGAGCTACACAGGAAAAGATTTGTAAAAAGAAATACTTGCATAATTACAGGGGAGCAGAAAAGCTGCATATTTGAAAGGGGTAGCAGCAAATAAGCACCCACATAGACACAGCCAAGCAGCCTGGGAAGAAGAGCTTCCTGATTCCACAACACTTCCATCAGTCTTCTGTGGTCTTCTATTCATGGCTGCACCCACCACTTCCACTGTGATATATGTGACAAACCCAAAGCTTCTGGGTCCCTTGGTGTTTGAATCTCTCATTATCACACAGCCCGTAAACATTCTCTGTTGCTCAGAATGGCATCTCATAGGTTTTTATTTTATTTTTTTTTTAAGTTAAATCTCTGCTGAAGATTTTCTGTAGTTGTTTGGGCTCCTTGGGAGACTGACTTAAACATGATGGCTGTGGAAGGGGAAACTTTTATGATACTTATGTTGTCCATTCCATGGGCATCATACTATTTTTAATGTTTAATAAAGATAACGACATATCCTAAGTGAAGTAGAACAGAAGGATAAAGATAAATACTGGGTAATTGCACTACAGAAAAACCAAACAAAAGCTCTGACAAAGACAAACTTTAAAATGAATTCTTGGAAGCTGACCACAGAGCTGAGGCATTAGGAAGGGGGGAGAGAGGGAAGGGAGTCTGAAGTGGAAAATGGGAAGAACACAAAAGATTTGGCAGAAGACTAAGGGTTTTTGGTGGTGGGAGAGCTATGGTGACCACACCGGAAGAAAGAAATCTTATACTGTCAAAATATTAACAAAGATGTAAAACATTGGTACCTCATTAAATTAAAAAAAATGTTACAGTTTGAAAGTATACATAGCACTTCTTTAGGAAAATAAGAGACTCTGGTGGTAATATAAAGGAGTTATGCTAAAGTTTTCAATAATGTACTTAAACCACTTGCTTTGTGGTTTAAGTATTGAGGTTTGGTCTGCAGATCAAAAGCACAAGGCCATATTTGGCAAACACCCAAGAGACAGCATGCACACTTAAAAGAGGATCATGAAGCTGATACTAAATAGAGAATTTCATTACATTTATTATCTTGAACATGTATCTGTTTCCTCATAGCTTTAGGAAACACAATTTAATAAGGTTATATCTTAGAAGGCTCTTGAAATACATGAATCTATAATCTGCTTATAATGTGTGGAAATGCAACTTTGGATAAGGTTTTACATATATTAGAATATTCTTGAATTCCAAGAAGCTAAAAATTGCTTCAGATATTTTCATATACATAAAAACGTATAGATACAAAAGAATATACCACATTTGTGGTAGAGAATAGTCATGGTGTGAGCAAATATAAAAAAATGAGCAACAAACTAACACATAAACATTAAATGAATATAAAGCAAAAATTTTAGGACTATTTTGAAGATTATGGGTTATATGACTATATATTTTTTAAGATTTATTTATGCATAAAAGAACTGGGGTACGGGCAAGAGTATGTGGGGAGGGATGCAGGTGAGAGATTTCACCAGAGACAGAGTGGGGAGCAAAACAGTCAGATTAATTGAAATACAGTGCAGATGGGAGCAGCTGGCAGGTCAGGAGAGGTCTGCATGGCCATGTGGGTCACCTCCCTGGCTGGGGATGGAACTCGTGCTGCAGGGGCTGCAGAGAGCTTCATAGTGCTGTGCTCTAACCCACTGCACCACCAGAGAGGGCCCATTACTATATATTTTAAATGAAAACATCTAGTTTTTAGACCAAAATGTCTTATCATTGTGTCTTAATCCTATTTTTGGAACAACAAATATTGAAGGAAATGGACTGGTTTAACATCATGTTGTAGGGCCCTCCCTGGTGGCTCAGCAGGTAAAAGCACAGCACTAAGAAGCTAAAGCCACTTCAGCATGAGTTTGATCCCTGCCCCAGAGGAGATCCACATGGCACCGCAGACCTCTCCTGACCCGCCCGCTGCTCCCCTCAGCAGTGTACTTCATCGATCTGCCTGTTCTGCTCCCCACTCTGTCTCTGGTGATTCCTCTAGCCGCCCCTGAGCCTCTGGCCTGTACCCCAGTCCTGTATGCATAAATAAATAAATCTTTCAAAAAATTCCTAAAAAAACAAAACCAAAAACATGTTGTAATATAAGTCTAAATACAGATAACCAGTGACAAGGTATCAGCACTATTTTTCTTCCACCAACTGTAGGCCCTGGGTAATAAACGTGTTTCTAATATAAAAATTTTAGAAACTTGTTTAGTTAACATATACAAAAAATTCAAAACATCAGTTATTTCTTTTTACTTTTATACTTATGCTATACTTATTAACATTTGTTTTAAGTATATTTCACCTGTAACCTGCAACATTAACCTACCTTTCATTTATTTTTTATATAACATGATATAATGACTTCTAGTAGAAATACATATCTCTGAATTTGCCTGCCCCCAAAATGAACTCAGAGCCTATCTCTAAGAATATATTTATAAATTGGGCCTCCCTTGTGGTACAAGGGGTGAAGTCTCGGCACTCTGAAGCTATATGCAGCCACTGCAGCAGGAGTTCGATCCCTGGCCAGGGAGCTGACCCACATGGTGCGGCAGACCTCTCCTGTCTCACCCTCTGCTCCCCTCGGCAGTGTACTTCAGTAGATGCTCTGTTCTGCACCCCTACTCTGTAACTGATAAATCCTCTCATCCCCCTGTACCTCTGGCCTGTACCACAGTCCTTATATACATAAATAAATAGAATTAAGAAAAGAATATGTTCATAACTAACAAGTATGCATTAAACAAAGGTGTCCTTGCTTTATTCTTACTTCATAAGTTTTTTTGTATATCTACCACTTCCTTTTCCAATGATAATCAGATATGAAACAAACCTCATTTTTATAAAACAGAATTGATTTCTTTGCATATGATGCATGTCAACTAAGCTCCCTTTTTAGAGCATTGCATAGCCTATCATCAATTAAAGAACAAACTTACAGAGTGCATCCACATTGTGGATTTAACACTGAAATAAACCTTCAAGCCATATGAGAGCCAAGTATTGACAGTTACAGGGACAGAATTGGCACATGTTAAAAATGATAAAACAGGGCCCTACCTGGTTGTGCTACAGGTTAAAGCGCAGCACTATGAAGCTAGCCAAAGCCACTTTAACACCAGTTTGACCACTGGCCAGAAAGCTCACCCACATGGCAAAGCAGACCTCTCCTGGCCCGCCCGCTGCTCCCCTCAAAAGTGTACTACATCAATCTGCCTGGTCTGCTCCCCACTATGTCTCTGGTAAATCTTCTCACAGCCCCTGCTCCTCCGGTCTGTACCCACTTCTGTACACATAAATAAATAAATATTTGAAAAATTATAAAACATTGAAAATAAATACAACCTTATTGTTCACAAGTGTATCTAATTTAGTAAAAATTGATCACTTAAGATATTCAATAGAGTCCTTTATAAGACCTGATTTTTATTTAATTAATAATACAGTGACATATGTAAACACTTTATTTTTAAAACTTGTTTCTTGGGCCCTCCCTGGTGGTGTAGCGGGTTTGAGCACAGCACTGCAAAGCTGGCTGAGGCCGCTTTAGAACGAGTTCGATCCTCACCCTGGAGGTGACACACATGGTACAGCAGACATCTCCTGACCCACCTGCTGCTCCCCTCAGCAGTGTACTTCTGCTCCCCACTCTGTCTCTGGTGAATCCTCTCATCGCCCCTGTACCTCTGACTTATTACCCAGTCCTGTGTGCATAAATAAATAATATCTTAAAAAAACTTTTTCTTCTAGGAACTAAAAATTTTTTTCCACTAACCATTTTTAGATTGTTGTTTTGACCATTAATTATGTTGTTTACTTTCTCCTTGCAAAATGGAGCAGCTGCTGCTCAGTTCTGAGCAGGTGCAGGCAGGTCAGATTGTGAATTGGCTCTATTGAAGCTAGATCTCCTGATATTTCAAGGAAAGTAAAAAATGAAATTCTTTCAAATCTCCATAATTCTTATTGGCAAACAGCTGAAAATAAAAAAGATTTCAGCTCAAAAAGTATGCCTAAAAACTAAATTCAGCCTAAAAGCCTGTTAGCTTGTAATCTTTGGTGAGACTGCTGGAAAATTCAAGACAGCATTCCATCCATTCTTGGAGATCCAATGTACTCAAAGGAGATGGTAAACTGTTTCCACTTTGGTCTTTTGATGGCTCAAGTCTTAGTGACTCTAATCCCATGTTTGCATGAGGTTGACTAGCTGTCTATGATCATTCAGTACTACATGGATTGGTAAAAGATCCCCTCAAATTCTTTTCTGCTAGGAATTCCATCTGTACCACGTCATTTGCCTATTCTGAAAATAACCTTCTATTGGCACATAGTGGCTTTGGAGACTGCAATGCAGGGCTAAGGATAGAAAAAATTAAGCAAGATATCTTTAGAGATGTGGAAATTGTCACTGTAATATTTTCCAGGAAATAACCACATACCAACACGTATAAGTTTCAGTGTGTCATGGCTGCTTTTTAAAAGACAATTTTTAACCTTTCATATGCATTTGATACCTATTGTTAGTCAAACACAAAATTTATATTTCTTTTCTATTAATATATTTCAAAAAGCCAAAATACCAACTTAAAAATAGTTTGTTCATCACTACAGGATTAAACAATAGTAATGACCAAGTTATTAATGTTCTTTTTTAATTAGACACTGTTTTAAAATTTAGAAGATTAGGAAATAGCAATAATCCATGTAATACTTTTTCTACTTGTGATTGTAATACACTGATATGAAGTTTAGAAATATTAAAAATAAATGTCCCATTCTATATAAATCTAAAAATAATGTGGGTCAATGTTAAAACTTTTTATTATACATAATATTAACTACTTACACTACCTAGCAAATTCATACTGAAGAATATTTTAAGGTTCAAATATCTAAAGGCAAAATAAAACCATCTAAATGATGTTCTAAACCATGTTCCAAAAGAATCTTTTAGTTATATGTTCCATTTTGGACAATAAAGAACCTTATCACAATTGCAAGATACACAATATATTACTTTAACTGAACCTGTTATCATAGAATGGCATGGCAGTGACATTTATCATAGCATATGCATGAATGTTTTGTTTTGATTAAAAAAACTGATGCAAATTTTACCCCATCAAATTAATATCTTTAGGCTAATACTGATGATAAGGTATTTGATTTTTCAAAGACTTTTCTATGCCTCTGAAGTAGTATATAGTAATGGGCTTTGTGATGTGGAGCAGATGTCAATTAACCACACATGTCAATAGCACCACAAATAGAAATGTAAACTATTAAAGGAAATAATTGATATCCTTACACAGTTGGAATAATTTGTCATCTTCATATTTTGAAATGCTTGGTACTTTAATATGATAGTAACTAATTCACAGAAAATGAAGCAATTGATGTTTTATTTCCCTGGGAACATACATTTGTTTATCTTCTAACAGTAATGTAATTCATTGGAATAAAAAGTGCGGGGGGGGGGAAGTGAGGGATTAATTTGAATAACTATAATACTATTCAGAGAAAAGTCATTTTTTTCTTGTTCTGCCAAGACTGTTGACATGTATAACACTAGAGTGCTTACTAGTTGACCCTTTGATTTGTTGAAGATCTAATTCTAAATATGGATAACTGGTTAAAGACAAAACTATGGAACTTTAAAAGTATCAGTTAATAATGAATCATTAAAACCCAGCTGTACCAATTCTATCCATGTTGTCACAAATGGCAAGAGTTGATCTTTTTAAAAAAATACCTCTACATGGCCCTCCCAGGTGGCGCAGCGGGTTAAAGCACTGCACTGAGAAACTAAAGCCACTTCCGCATG
>NW_004567120.1:7097602-7098966 GCF_000260355.1 Condylura cristata
GGGGGGGTGGGGATCGAACTCATGCTGAAGTGGCTTAAGCTTTAACCCACTGCGCCATTGCTTTAACCTGCTGAGCCACCAGGGAGGGCCCCCATTGTGTATATATTATATTGCATGTGATTTCACTCAGATGTGGAATATAGAGAATAAAAAGAAAGGACCAGTTAAAAGTAAACCAAAACAAATCCTAGAAATCTGACCATAGAATTTTAGCTACCACTAGCAGACAGTGGGAGGTAATAAGAAAAGTGGGGGGGGAGGGGACAGCCAAGGGAATGTGATGGAGAATTATGGGTGCTTAGTGATAGATGTGGTGTGTTAGCATACATGAAGAGAGGCAAACCTACACTCCTAAATCATATACAGTGTTGTAAACTAACATTTCCCCAATTCAAAAATATAAAAGTAGCTAATTCATACTGAAGAATATTAAGGTTCAAATATCTAAAGGCAAAATAAAACCATCTAAATGATTTGGAGGGATTGTGCTAATTACTCATCTGAAAAACGCAACAAGAAAATACCATTTAGTTCATTAGAGAGTGATAATGGCCCATTCAAGGCAATCGTAGCCCTTACCCTTTCAAATGTCAGAAATCATCTGAAACCAGTTTAGAAAGTGATACCCATAAAATTGTTAATTAAACATTATTGCTTATTGTCAAATATCCAGGAAATTGAGCTTCATGTCCCACTAATATTGTCTTTAAATGCATTTTTGAGGGAAGCCACACATCAATTCCTGTATTACAGCAAAAAGAAAAGGGAGTATTTTCTTTTTGTTTATATTATTATGTGAAAAAATTAGGAAATATGTTCAACCTAAGGAAGAAGCCATGCTCCATTTAAAGGTTAATGATCCACCTGGAGCAATTTCTGTCTTGGTTGGCTATGTATTTGAAAGACATTTTCCTAAAACAATGTTCACTCTTAGTCAATATAGTAGGTTCAGCCCATGGTGGTGGAGTGGGGTAGAAGAGGGTAAAATAAATAGGTATTTGAATTAGCTGAACAAACTTGGAATGAACTGTCTTGAAAAGTAAATCAACCAGTATTTCTAAGGAGTGCTATTCTTTATTATCAGTTAGGACCTAATGGGAGAAGATTCAATGCAGTGTTCCAGGATTGTTGAAATGTAAGACAAATGTTGGCTTTCATCGCCCTGCCAACAGACATCAACAAAAAGTAATATTTTTCAGTTAAAAATAATATCTAGGTCCTCCCTGGTGGCACAGCAGGTTAAAGCACAGCACTAAGAAGCTAAAGCCACTTCAACATGAGTTCAGTCCCCAACCTGGAGGTGACCCATGTGGCGTGGCAGACCTCTCCTGACCCGCCTGCTGCTCCCCTCAGCAGTGTACTTC
>NW_004567120.1:7099706-7121640 GCF_000260355.1 Condylura cristata
ATCCAAAAAAAAAAAAAAAAGATATGAAGTGTGACCTAGTGACAGACGCTCTGTGATATACATTAAATTCATTACTTAAATTGATATGCTTTATAAAAATCAATTTGTCATTATTCAAACTTAATATATTTATATATATAGTATATCATAATAAGAAAATGGTTGAAACAATCTTAATATATGACCCTATCAAATCCAACTTTCCTATACAGGTAATGAAATCACTGTATAAATCAATTGAAAACTAAACGTTCATTTTCTTAGTGATAAATTGATGGGCATGCTGGAACCCCCAAATTTGCATGCTCTGTTGAGTTGCACCATCCACCAAATAAAGACAAAGCATATTCTTTTGTGTAAAACATTTACTAGAAAAGAACTTTAATGGAATTAGTGGGTATGACATAGAAAGAGAGACGAGAGGAAGGATAATAGTTTCCCAATGAAATACCTAGTTTCCTGTCCTCTCATAGGTAAAAGGCCACTAGTAGGGCCACTAAGGCCCAAAAGCTTGCCACAACTCTAAGGCCCCTTCTTATGTGGGAGCCAAAGGAACATGGCAAACAAGGCCAGGCAAGTGTGGAAGGAACAGAGCAAAATCAAACTACAAATCAAGATAAACGTTGCCATTTTCCACTCCCCCCTCCCATGGTCTGTCACCCACATCTCTTCCAAGTGTCTCCCTGTATGTCCCCCAAGTCTCTGGTGCAAGGACAAGGCCAAGATACAAACCACGTCTTCTTATTCACATGACTCTGCAAGTGTTTTCCCTAAGTCTTCTCTTCCAAGTCCTTTTTATCTTCCCCTCACTGCTCAACACGGTCATTCATTAGGTGAGATAGGGAACATGGAAACTTTTGTTTTAGCTTACAGAGTCAAGTTTGCAGTGACTAGACTTTGGTAAGGCCATGAAGGACTTATGTAAGAGATAATCACAAAGTCATGTATCAAAATGACAAGTAGGGCCATCCTGATGGCCTAGGGGTTAAATTTCAGTGCTGGCCTCCTTGGTGGCCTGGGGCACTCTCACCACTATGGCCTAAATTCAATCCCTGGCCAGGGATCGAGCTCACATGGTACAGCAGACCTCTCCTGTCTTACTCACTGCTCCCCATAGCAGTGTATTTCAGTAGATTATCCTGTTCTGCTCCCCACTCTGTCTGTGGTGAATCTTCTCACCCTCCATACCTCTGGCCTACACTCCAGTTCTTCTGCACAAGAATAAAATAAACAATTAAATAAAAGTGAAAATAATAAAATTTAATAAATGACAAGTGTGTCTCTAAAGTTGGAAACATAAAGATATTACAAGTTTCAATTTGGATGGCAGTCTATAAGATGAGCATGCATTTAGTGTTTTAAATCTCATGGATTAGATAGAAGCTTGCACTCTAAATGAGGTCACTCTAAGTAAAGCACTCTCTTCCTTTTCTATTTGAAAATAATAAGCATGAGGAGGAGGAGGTTAGCACAAACGGCCAATATAAATTCAGTACTTTAAGATCTGAATGTCAGTGGCCTTGACTAACAGCCTTCAGTGAGAGAGAATCGGTGGCTTTCTCTGCACAATAAGCCTTTCTTTGCTTCTAAATTTTTATTAGACTACCAACACCGTATAATAAAGCTCATTTGACATTTATGTTTCTATTATTTATGAGCCATGAGTCAGTTCATTTTATGACCTTCTCCTGTCTTCTACTTCCTTTATTTTACTACTCACATTTCTTTGCCTATAAGACAAGATTGTTTTCCATTTATTTTTCTTTTTTGTAGTCTATCATTTTTAATATAATCAATCATGGAAGATGTACTTTAGGATGACTTGGAATGTTTAGTAATGTCAGCCACATACCAATTTCTTGTTTAAAGATAATTAGAAATCTAAATGTATTAGGAGCATTATAAAAATACATTTTACCTCCATGACACTTTTAATTATTTATTGTAGTTGTTCAGTATCATTTTATTTATTATTTTATTTACTGGTTTACAACAGTGTATATACCAATAAGTTAGAGGTAAAGGATCAAAGCCCCCAGGTCTATTCCATCATACCACACTTACTACCAAGGCACTGAAAATCCCCCACCATAAAGCACTGCACCCCACTCCACTGGCTGTACTCCTCCTTATAAGCTCCCTCACGCACATAGTCATATATCTAGGGGTTTTAATTGGTTTGGTTTTATCTGGCCCTTTGTTTTGTTTTTCTATATTCCACATATAAGTGATACCATCTGGTATTTGTCATTCTCCTCCTGACATCCTTTTCTTAGCATAATCCACTCTGGTCCCATCCATGCTGAAACAAAGGTCAAGATTTTATCTTTTTCATAATAGCTGAGTAGCATTCTATTGTGTGTGTATGGTGTGTATACACACACATATATGGTGTGTATATATGTATATGTATACATATTGTCCTAATCCACTTACCTGTCTTTGGGTACTTAGGTTATATCCATAGCTTTAGCTATTGTAAATAATGCTGCAGTGAATATAAGGATGCATATATCCCCTCAAATTAGTATCTTTATATTCTTTTGAATAGATACCTAGGAAAGAAATTGCTTGGCAATATGGTAGATCTATTTTTAAATTTTTGAAGAGTTTCCATGTAGGTTTCTTTTTCTCCATATCTTTGCCAATACTTGTTTCTGGTCTTCTTGATATGGGCCAATTCTTAGGTGTGAGGTGGTATCTCACAGTAATTTCAATTTGCATTTCTCTGATGATGAATGATGAACATTTTTTCAGGTCCTTGTTAGCCATCTACCTGTCTTCTTTGGACAAATGCCATCTAACACTAACTCCCATTTTTTTGGTTGGATTGCTTACCTTTTGATGAGTTTTAATTTTTCCATAGGTCTTGGATCTCTATCTCTTTGTTAGATGTATGGTGTGCAAACATTTTCTCCATTCAGTAGATCATCTTTTTGATTTGAGTCCTTTACTGTGCAGAAATTTTTTATTGTGAGGTAGTCTCCAGTTTTTATATTCTTTTTTGCTTCAAAGAAGCCTACATTTTAGAGTGCTTTGCTTATGTTTTCATCCATTTATTGTATAGCTTCAGGATGTACATCTTTTACCCAGTTTTAGTTAACTTTTTTGTATGATGTGAGATGATGGCCTAGTTTTAATCTTTTGCATGTGGCTGTCCAGTTTTCCCAGAACCATTTATTGAAGAGAATTTCTTTTCTTCAGTATATTTTTGGATATTTTTTTTGGTCTTAAATTGGCTGCCCATGTAGGTGCATGTATAGTTAGAAACTATCAATTCTATAACATTGGTCTCTGTGTCAGTTATTGTTTCAATACCATACTGTTTTGGTTATTACAACTTTGAAATATAATTTGAAGTTGAGGCATGTGGTGCCAATGTGGCTCTATATAAATTTCAGTGATGTTTGTTCTATTTCTTTGAAGAATTTCATTGAAACTTTAATAGGGATTCCATTGTTTTTTTATTACTTTGCATAATATGGTCACTTTAACAATAATAATTCTTCCAAGCCATATACTCTGAATGTTTTCCCATTTTTTTTGTCTTCTCCTAACACTTTTAATTATGTAATATGGTTTTTATTATATATGTCCCTCACCTTGAAGGGTATTCTACTAAGCAAAATAAGTCAGAAAGAAGCAGAAATACAAATACCAAATACTAGATGATGTCACTTATATGTGGAACACAGAAAAACAACAACAAAATGTCTGATGATGCAAACCCATAATAAATCCTTTGTTGAGTTTTCTCCTAGACATTTAATTATTTTTAAGTTATTATAAATGGATAGTTTTCTTGATTTTTAGCTTATTGCCTGCATATAAAAATGCAACTACCTTTTGTAAATTAACTTTTAAATTGTACAAAGCATAAAAGTTTCTAAATTGGTTGCATCGAAGAAACTCAATAACTAGTGGGTATATTAAGGAATTTATTAAATAATGGTAAGTGATATTTGTCTTACTATGAATTCTGAAATTTGTTGATTTACATTTTTATTGAATGTTTAATATCCCCAGCAAAGAATAATAGTGATAGTGTTAGCAGATCCAATTTTATCCTATCTCTAATCAGTAATTTTAGCAATAACTATACCAGTTTAATTGAAATAAAAATAAAGTGCATAATCTTCATGTGATACTATTTTTATTACTCTTATATTGGAAAAACCTTGTAGGTTACATAAAGTTTATCCTAAATATCATATACAAAATTAGTCATTAAAGGTTTTTTTAATTTCTTTGAAAAATCCTTTTCCAGTAATTTGTATAGCTCTCAAAAGCAGTGAGAAACAACTGTCTTTAAATATTATATTCAGGTGCCTACTTAAATCATATTTCTTTTAAAAGATTCGATGAATACTAATAATTTTATTATAATACTTCATTTCATAATCCTAATCATGAAATCTTCATTATCACAGACTATAGGAGACAATCTTTTAAGTCATCATTACACCTATGAAGGGGTTTTAATCCATGTACTGCGATTAACTAGCTATGTGGAGTTAGATAAAACTTTTAACTTCACTATGCTTTCATTGAAAAATGAGGGTGGGAGGGATTGTACTGCTCTCTAATACTGTTTCTAAGATCATAATTTTGTAAAATTTAAATCCTAATATGTTGATCCTCAGTTGTTGCCAATTTTAGATCCTGAAGAGGTCTTAGAGGTCATCTAGTTCAACCTTCATTATGCAGTGAGAGAAGTGAGATTTAACCCTTTTAAACAATAATTCAGTGACTTAAAATAAGATTTGACATTTATCATGTACTGAACTTTAAGTGCTAATATTGGTAAGCAGCTATCATTTACAACTTAAAAGAAGGAATTTTTTGAAAATTCACTATAATAATATTTAAATATTTACTATCTTTCAAAGGGAATGTTGTTATATGTGTGTGTGTGTGATGTAATATATCTATATAATGTAATATTATTTATATCTATATCATCCATATGTATGTAGGTCAGGTTCTATACTAAAAATAATAAAGATTTCAATTTAGTATCTTCTATAACTGTATTTTATCTATTTACCCTTGATTTTGTAATTATATTATTTGTTATTGTAGTGACTTTGGTTTACAAACTGTATAACTTAATGCTATTTGCATGGACATATATAGAACTGGAGGGTATTATGCTAAACAAGGCTAGTCAGTAGAGGGACAAGTAGTAGATGATTTCACTGTATCTAGAATACAGAGAAACACAACAAAGGAACAGACAAGGAAAAAAAAAAAAACACTGGAAATCTGACCTTAGAATTAAAAGTAGTACGCACAAATAAATCTTCTATGGTAGATAATAATTAAGATTATCTACCTTTCCTGAAGTAGTGATCACTAGCATTCAACATATTTTCATTTTTCCTTATAGGTGCCAAATTTTGAGGCACATAAATATTGTCTAGTTCTTTTAAAGAATACAGCAAATTGTTCTGCTTATTTCAGACTAAGTAAAATATTAACAAGGAACTCAGGAATTATTTGTCTGACTCAGACTCCAGTTACAAGGATGCAATACTCACAAGAAATATCTTTGAAATATGAATGCACTAAAGGCTTTTGTAGTTGTTCAATCACCATGTGTTTTTATTTAGCCATTTAGGTTTAATTTTTTTTTCTGACAGTTTTCTATAAAATTTAGTTTTATTAGTTTAGAATTATTGCGTATATTGTAATACTTATATTTTCTTATGTTTCATCTCCTCTTCCCAATGTTTATTTGAATTTAATTGGATAGAACAAGATATATTGCAAAGTGCCACAAAAAATCTGGGTTTTACATGTCATTTTACAAATCTGGGTTTTACAACCCAGTGGGTTTACAACATGGCATGTTATTCAGAGGCATGGATCATCCCTCATCGGGCACACTTCACCATATCACATCCACCAAGACATCCATAGCCCTTCACCATACAAGCATGTTTTTATTCAAGCAGAATGTTTGAGATTCAGAATTGAGTTCAAATATTGAAGTCCCAGTTAACTATCTTCATATTGAACAATCAAGCCTTTTCTTCTGAAAGAGCTAGCAATTTTCTTTTTGCTGATCATTTTAGTTTCTAAAATATATTTAAAATCCATATATTATGAGTAAATATCTTAAGCACACAGAACCCTATTCATTATTATATAACTGAAATATTCTCTCAGATTTTCAAAGCAAATGACCTATGTCTGAATTAATTTTTTTTTCATCTAGAAAGACACTCTTATGTACATCAGTCTGAAGTGAATCTGTCCATACATTATACATATGGGGTAAAACAGACTTCTTTCAAAATAGAGAATGAAAAACTGTGTAGGTGAAATTAATAACATATTAAACTGAGTTTTCTGAGTGCTTTCAGGAATACTATTTTTACAAAAGGAGAAAGAAAATACTGCAGCAAACTCAAGCTAAGAACTTGATGTTGAAGGACGTTGATTTTAATTTTTTTATCCCACTTCGGATGGAATGTTTTTTGAGTAAAGAGTTTTAATTCTCAAAAGATTAAAAAGATGCATTACGATATAAGAGGTCCAGATATGTCTTCTCCTCTTCTGTTTCCAGTGTCTTTGCTGTTTTGATGTATATGTCTAAATGTTGGGGGATGAGCCCGAGCCCCAACAAAGAGCCGGGCAGGGTCTTTGAAGGTGGGAACAGCATCAGCGAGCAGAGATTTGGTGGGGGCAGAGAAAGTGAGAGTGAGGAGACAGGGGAGTCTATCTGTTACAGGGCAGGGAGAAAGGGGCGCCACTGAACCCCCAAACCTACCTGCTCTAAATGGGTTCTGCTATCCGCCGCAACAAAACAAAACATAAGACTTTAATGAAAAGGAACTTTAATACAGTCAGTCTACAACAAAGAAGACAAAGAATATAGTGTCTAAATCAAACACCTGAAGTTACCCATCCCCTCATGGGCAAAAGTCCACCCAAAAGGGATTGGGCCAAAGCAAGGCCTGAAAGCTGCCACAAGCCTAAGGCACCTTCTGACCAGGACCCATAGAAAAAGGGTCAGACATGGCCAGACAAGTCTGGGAGGAAAAAAAGCACAACCAAAATCAATATAAACATTGCCAGAGTCACCTCCCCACAGGCGCCTCATCTACATCTGCCTTAACCAGTCCAAGGCCAAGAAACAAGCATGGTTTCCTCATCACATGATTGCTGCTCCATGTGGCTTCCTCAGGTCTCCTTTTGACTCTCCATCCTGCTTCCTTCTCAGGTTCCTTCTCTTCTCTCTTTTCTCTGCTCAGCTCCACCCTCCTTCTGGGTGGGACAGGGAGCCTAAAGATTCCCTTTTTCCTGGGGACTACCCTGTTACAAGTCTAGGTTGCAAGTGTCTTCTGACTGGTCTCAGCAGGACTTTATTTATACATTACAAGCAAGCAGTGGGATGACATTAGCATATGAATTAAGCAGAAAGATCACAATCATCCCCTTTTTCCTAAGAACAGTTTGGGGTCATATTGACCTTCAGCTAAAATTGTAACATTTATCATTCTTAAAAGAAAAATGCAGTTGTTAACAAGGTGTCCTCATTTCTGTCATTACTCTTTGCTTCTTTCTGAACAATCACTTTATCAATGTTAAAAACAGGTATATAAATTCATAAAATTTAAAACTAAAATTTCTATATTTACCACAATGAAAGATTAGCTAAAATGAAGTCCCCTTTACCCTAGTTACTTAATTTAATGTACTTCATTCTCATTAAGACATCTTACAGGTGAAAGAGATGAAGTAAAGCCGAGGGCCAGAGTGGAAAAATTTACTTGTGAATCCAGCACTAAAAGAGATATAGTAGAGTTCCTCATTTTAAGACTGAAAAAGAAAAAGGTTTAAGTAAATTTCCTCATTTAAAGACTGAACAAGAGAAAGCTTAAGTGAAGTTCCTCATTGAAAGACTGAACAAAAAAGGTTTTAAGTAAGATAGTAGAGTGATGGGGTTTGGGTTATTGGGTCCAGGCAGATAAAGAGCTCTGGTTATTTTTTAACATGTTCTTAGTACTGCCTTGTTTACAATACTGACTTTAATGTAACGGCCAATTGTAAAATCACTTTTGACTTCATCACATGCATTCAAATGAAGAAGTTATTACAATTACAGGAGTAGCAAAAACAAAATAAAGGGGCCCAGCAGGAGCCAGATTTTGGGCTTCCTAACTTTTTAGGAATGTGCCCAAACAAGCTTGGACCTTTTCAGACAGCATACTAGTGGGCTGGCACCAGTTAAATTATTTACAAATAGAAGGATTTCGATGGGATAGTTACAGATTAGAATCTCAGTTCTGCCACCTGTGATATTGTTACAGGGCAGGGAGAGAGGCACCACTGAACCCCCAAACCTGCCTGCTCTAAATAGGTTCTGCCACCTGCCACATCAAGACAAAACATACAAGACTTTAATGAAAAGGAAATTTAATAAAGTGAATATACAATACGGAAGACAAAGAATATAATTTCTATTCTTTGTTTCTGCATTTCTATTTTGCCCCCGGATAATGTCCATGCTTCTAGCATGGGACCACCATTTCAGTACCGAAGTTCTAGCAATATGTTCAATGACTGGCCAAAATAGAGATGAATAATAACAGAGCAACAATTGCCCATGATGAATTAAGCCATGAAAGTGATTTGAGATGATTTGTGATAAAACCTCAAAGGACATTATGTCTAAAGATATATAAAAAATTTATTGTACTGGAGTTTCTATAACAGACACTTGAGGATAAAAGTTATACTCAAGTATAGAATGTATTGAAGTGTTAATATGTACTCATTTGATTTTTAAACAAAAAAATCTTCTTTCCTTGCTTTCTTCCAGCACATACACACACACATATAAATGAACACTTTTTAATTTTTTTGACAATTCTTATTTGCAAAGCATGCATTTCATTTATATGTATACCATGCCATCCAGATGAGGATAAATGCTATTTTTATTCTAGGTATTCAACTATATTCCATTTCTAGGAAACTAATCAGGGCAGAGAGAGCATTAGCAAATTAGAGTATGTAAGCTGCTCTATCAACTAATTGAGCCGACAAATGTCTCATATGCACATAAAGTCATTATACTTCCCATTACACACTAGCTTATTAAGAACCCTGGATCATAGCTAGTATTGATGTTCTGAATTATGCAAACTATTATCAGGATGACAAAAGTAATAAAGTAAAAGGACAGTGAAAGTAGATACAAAAAGACAAGCTTCTTATTGAATAGTGGGTTCTAGACAGCTTAATTTGACTACTTTAGTATATGCCCTACTGTTTTTTATGTCTGCCTATTGAGTCATAAAAAAATAAATGTTCTGTTGTTAAAGGTCTAATATTTTTGAGAAAAGATATTTGTTTAGGAACTCAATGTGGATGGATTCTATGATAGAAACTTTAATTGTGTAAGTGCTGATTATGTGTGTTCTTTCTTTACCTCATAACTTAGTGATATATTCTAGTTTAGTTCAAAAGAGTGAAGAACTGTTGACTGCTTATTTGCTTTAGCATCTTGTCTTATCATCATTATTCCTTTTTATTTGCAAGTTTTCCCCTTTATCCTTCAGTATGTTTTAAGAGGCTCTATGTCTTGAATCTAATGGGCATAAAATGAAAAGAAGTCCTTTTTTAATCAGATTTTATGGGAAGTTTATTTTAATTAAACTTAATTTTTCTCACATCATCCTTCATTTTTTGTAAGGTATTTGATTTCTCCACTCAGGTGTAGAATCCACAGTTGGCCCACCACTGTAATAGCTGTCAGCCCCTTGTGACCTATTTTGCTTAGCATAATTCATTCCATGTCCATTCATGTTGCTGCAAATGGCACAAATTTATCTTTTTTTTTATCACTGAGTAGTTTTCCCTTGTATATATGCCACATTTTTTGGATCATTTATATATTTTTGGTGATTTTAAGATGTTTTCATATCTTACCTATTATAAACAGTGCTGCAAAAACAAATGAGTGCAAGTTTCCCTTTGCATTAATGTTTTTTTGTGCTCTTTGGTAAGATTTATAGGACTGTAATCACTGCATCACTTGGTAGATGCATTTTTAAAGTTTTGTGGACCCTCTACACAGGGCAAGTCTGTGCTTTTAGTATGTATGTTGTTTTCTGAACATAGAGGCTTGGGGAAATGGTAGACAGTTGTAGTTTCACCTCTGACTGAATATGGCTTTTTCTATTCCATAGTATGAGTCAATGGTACTCCAGTTTTATCCAATCTTAAGGCATAGTTGAATAAAAACTTCAAACAGTTTGGGCCTCCCTAGTGGCACAAGGGTTTAAGTTTTAGTGCAATCAAGCTATTTCCATCCTCTGTGACATGAGACTGATCCTCACCAGGGAACTAAACCACAAGGCACAGCAGATCACTCCTGTCTCTCCCACTGCTCCACTCAGAAGTATATTTCAGTAGATCTACCTGTTCTACTCCCCATTCTGTTTCCATTGAATCCTCTCACCAGCATCTTCCCTCACCCCCCATACACACACCTCTGGTCTATACCCAGTTCTTGTATGCATAAATCTTTTCTAAAAAGTCACAAAGTTTAGAATACATTAATTATATTACATATTTAAATTCCTTTAGAATTCTCAAATTAACCATATTATCTTCTTCCAGAAAGATATTGATTACTTAACAGAAATAATCATCTTCTCATCAAGAGTAAAATGTTCATGTTCAAATTTACACACTATTTTCTTTTCTTTGTCAATGGGTGGATTGATATGTTAGAAGAGGTATTGTTAATGTGGAAATTAAACTTATGCTCACATTCCATAGGCATCAGTGCAAATAAATATTATCCCCTAATTGAGAACATTACATACTGAATTAAAAGCAAAGTAACTTATTCTCGGTAGGTATTATGAACACTTTACATATTCATAATGTCCCATAATTTTCAAAGACATAAACATCTTTAATAGTATGTTTCTATTTTATAGACATGGGAACTCCATTTATTTGTTCCATCACACCAGCAACTCATTGTGAATTATATTTTGAAAATGCTCTGTGCAATGGCTTTATTATATGAGATCTATGATTTCTATTGTTTAATTTTTTTTAGTTTTTTTTTTTTTTATTTGTGCATACAGAACTGGGGTACAGGCCAGAGACTCAGGGGTGGCGAAAAGACTTCACCAGAAACAGAGTGGGGAGCAGAACAGGCAGATCTACAAAGTACACTGCTGAGGGGAGCAGCGGTTGGGTCAGGAGAGGTCTGCCGCACATTGTGGTCACCTCCGGGGCAGGCGGGAATCGAACTCATGCGGAAGTGGTTTCAGCTTCTTAGTGCAGTGCTTTAATCCGCTGCGCCACCAGAGAGGGCCCCAAGTTCAAATTTTAAAGTGATTTGTTACAAGTTACTTCACAGCAAAATGCCATTTTTTCTAAAATTAATGATATAGGTGAGCACAAAAATATTATTTTAGTTTAAAGACATTTGCTTAATTGTATTTTATCTTGAAGTTAGTGAAGAAATTCCTATATATTTGGAATTCTGACTATCCTGTGGAACTTCAGCCTGTGTTGATTTATATATATTGAGAATCATCTAATGCAGATAATGCTTCACATACATTAGCATTCTTGAAAAAATAATTTGAAATTTTGTTAAATGACTGTAGTACAAATAATAATGTTTCATTTGTATTCTCTTTCTTGAATCATCCGAAAACAGCTACAGAAAGTACTTCTAAGAGACAATCTTGTTTGATGGAAAATTATATAACCCTGAGATGGATAAATTATTAATCTTTAGTGTCATATTTAAGTTACTCCTTTCTGTTTATGAAAGCAAAAACAATTTTATTATCAAATTAATAGAAACACAATATTTGGTGTTGTATATTTAGTGGAAAGTACATAATTGAGGATAATGGATTCTAAGCAATAATCTAGATTCTGTCAATAATTCTTTGTGACCTTGAAGAATTAGCCAATATGATACATTTATGAAGTAACAGACTTGGAATAGCTCCACAATTTTTTCATTCAATTTTCCTGTATATCCCCGTTAAAACGCCAAATTAAAATCCTCTAATGAATTCTACTGCATATATTTCCTAGGGTTAAATATTTGTTATCACTAATCACCATTGTCCAGCTGCAGAAATTTATCTGAATTTCATTTTTGAGATAACTAAGTGGAGTGTAGTGTTGAAAATATAACAATTTTAAGATAAAGATGAAAACATTAGAATATCTCGAAATCTCACCAAACAAAATACTAAAGTATTTTACTCAGTTCAAGTCTCAAAAAAGTTCTGGAAGACAAACAGTATGAAATATCTTCAAAAAATAAAACAGAAGAAACATTTAAGATTATCACAAGCACCAGTAAATAATTTTAAAACATTTTTTTTTAAATTATCACTAGTGGGCTCTCCCTGGTAGGTTAAAGCATAGCACTATGAAGTTCTCTGCAGCCACTGCAGCACAGGTTCAATCCCCAGCCAGGGAGCTGATCCACATGGTGCGGCAGACCTCTCCCGACCCACCCGCTGCTCCCCTCAGCGATGTATTTCAGACAATCTGCCTGTTCTGTTCCCCGCTCTGTCTCTGGTGAATCCTCCCACATCCCATGCCTCTGGCCTGGACCCCAGTTCTGTAAGCATAAATAAATCTTTCCAAAAAATTATCATTAGTAGCCCTCCCTGATGGTGCAACAAGTTAAAGCACAGCAGCCACCTCAGCAAGAGATCGATCCCCAGCCAGGGAGTTGACCCATATGGCACAGCAGACCTCTCCTGTCTCCTCCTATCCCCTCAGCAGTGTATCTCTGTAGATCCACCTGTTCTGCTCCCACTCTCTCTGGCAAATCCTCTCACATCCCTCCCCCCCACCTATGGTCTAAACTCCAGTTCTTTATGCGTAAGTAAATAAAAATAAATCTTTAAAAATATGTAAATAAATAAATATTCTACTTTTGTCATCTTCCATAAAGTTGACTCAGGAAGCAAGCCCTTCCACCACTGTCCATTCTTATCGAAATGTCTTAGGCTTTTTTTTTTTATATTTTCTTAGGGATATTTTGACTACATAGTTTCCCTTGGATCTTTCCTTAGTAACAAAAATGTCACAATTATTTCTGAGGCAATTATAAAGTGAATAGCACTATATTTTCAACCAGTTCTACTGCATTTATTCATCCTTTTTCATATATTTATACATTTACATATTTCCCCAAAAGTGTATATAGACACACAAACCTACCATTAAACAGGGTTTTATTAGTTGAAGAGAATACCATCTATCAAATATTGAAATGAAAATATACATTTTTCTCTATATAAACCTGCTGAGAATTTATGTTTTCCGTGGTATAAACTTTACCACCTGCACATGGATTGGTAAATATGGGTGATTATTTCATTAGATTTTGTGGAAGGTAAGAAAAGATGATGTATTCAGTTAAAGACAAAGTTATGTAGGTACTGACTTATTTTCTACTATATTAGGACAAAACTTGACGTCCAGCACAGGCCTAGCAATAATGTTCAGTGATATTATTTTTGCTATAAGGTATACTGCAAGTTAAGAGAAAGTAACAAATGTCCTTTCAAGTGTGTAGTTTCCCTTTGGGGACAATTAGGTACATCATACAAAACAAGCACAAATTTGTTTTTCTTTCACTAGTGTATATTTTGGGTTATTTCTTGAATGATCCACAAAGGTCTTAACAGTCCATGGAAATACTCTAACGGCATATATCTGACATACCCCCAACACCAAATTACTCTATATATCTTAAAATCCACTATCATAGATTCTATAAAATGTAGCATATACAATAAAGTTCCTAAAACCCATATATTCTCAGGCCATTTATTCATTGATGAATTGGTGAATTTTTAAGCAAGTCAAGTCCAACTTTTGTTACCTTTTATGCCTATCATATAGAGAAATTAATCTAGAGGTCACTCTGATTGTCATGACTGTAGCTTATTTTAACTATTAATTGAAATGTACATACTTAAAGGCATTGGGACTTGAATGCAAGTCAGGACTTATATTTAAACCTAGAAATTTTCTATAGAAATAATATTAGGGCCCTCCCCCATAGCGCAACAGATTGGAACGCAGCACTGCAAGCTGGCTGCAGCCACTTCAGTGCAAGTTGGATCCCTGCCCCTCAGGTGACCACATGGCATGGCAGACCTCTCCTGACCGGCCGGCTGCTCCCTCCAGCAGTATACTTCATTGATCTGCCAGTTCTGCTCCCCACTTTGTCTATGGTGAATCCTCTTAAGGTCCCTGTACCTCTGACCTGTACCCCAGTTTTGTAGGCATAAACAAATATTAAAAATAAAACTCTTTAAAAAAATAAATAATAGTCGCTTTCATACGACATTAGGATTTTTAAGTCTGTGAAGAGACTTTAGCTCAGTATAAAATCTTAAAACCTTCATTCTTAAAATCTTTATTCGTACTGCGGAATGCTAGCTAAATCATAATTATTTATTGCTAGCTAAATATTAAACAGCAAATCATTTTTGGCTGGAAATTGGGCTTACTTCTGATGTCAATATTATTTGTAAGGATGACTACTAAATGGTATTTCACAAGAGGTAAGCAACACCAGTAATATTTTAAATCCCATCATCTATTAATATTTTTTTCTGCTTATTTTACAACTGAATAAAATATTAGTGGCAATTTTGTATTTGAAACCTGATCTAACAAATAATAAGAGTAACATATTAACTAAATATCATGAATTTTAAGATTATTTTAATTAAAAAAATTTTTTAAACTTTATTTTAACTGAAGTAACATAATATATAAACTCAGGTGTTATTTCTTGAGAATGAACATGTGAATATGCTACATTAAAAATCTCTTTTGACTACCCAGTGATCTCGGAATTATATCAGCCATCAACTCCAGTATTAAAAATAATTTGAGTGCCTTTCCCCAATTTATGTCTATATTGATCAATTGCACACATATACTACTTGCATTTATCAAAAGAAATAAATTGCTGAAATTAAAAAAAGATAAGATTAGAAATAAATATATGATCTTATATAATTTTTCAAATTTCTTTTTTACCTTATTTTTACTGAAATAACACTGATTTGCAACACTATTTATAACTTAGAGGAACCGGCTCACACCTATTTGAATGTGAGTTAGGACTCCACACTTTCCACTTCCCTGCACCATAGGCCATCAGGCCTCCTCCCTCCTTTGTCCAGGCCTCCAGCACTCAGCCTCCAGGAACCTCAAGTTTCAGTCTCATTACTAATTTTCCTTTGGTTTAGTTTTGTCTGTTCCTTTACCTTAATTTTCTGTATTCCATAAGTGAGATCATTTAGTAATTTCTATATTCCATGAGTGAGATCATTTGTATTTGACTTCTTATGACTACTTTCACTGGGCATAATCCTATCGAATTCCACTCAGGATGATTCAAGTAGTGTGATTTCATGTTTGCATATAATTTTATAAATACTTATAGCACTTCTTAATCCTCTCGTCTCTCACTGGTCATTTAGATTGTTTTTATAACTTCCCTAGAACATAAGCATGCATACATTCCTTCTATGTGGTGTTTTTACAGTCTTTGGGCAGATACCTAGGCGTGTACTTGGTGGATCAGAGGGTAGATCTATTTTTGTATGTCGAGACATTTCCATGCTGTTTTTCACAGCGCCAGGCCATCTTCACTTCCACCAACAGTGTCCAGCATTTGTTTTTCACTACATTCTCACATTGGTTATTCTGGGCCTTTTGTGGTTCCTTATAAGTTTCATTACTGTTTACTCTATTTCTTTGAAGAATGGCATTGAACTTCTAAATTTTTTTATTATGTTTGAATGGATAAAGAACTCCATAATTCATAATCACCATGACTTAAAATTAGAATTGGTCTGGATTCTGTGTTGTCTATTATTTATTTATTTATTATCGAGGTATCATTCGCTGACTATTTTGTTTTTATTTTAGAGGTATATAATCTCCCCCTTCAAGTGTTGTTAGCACTCCACACACACCACCAAGACACCCATAGCCCATCGCCATAGACCTTCGTGCTCCCTCCCATCTTTGCGACCCCCTCCCCTTCACCTTTGGTAGCGCCAATTTTACAGTCAGGTTTCTAGGGTTTGTTGTTGCCTTGGTTTTGTCTGCCCTTTGTTTTGTTCCTCTGCATTCCACATGTAAGTGACACCAACCAGTATTTGTCTTTTTCCTGACTTATTTTACTCAGCACTACTATACTATATGTTTTATATATAGTATATATTTTATATATAGATATATACTATATATTTTATATACTATATGTTATACATATACTATATGTTATATATACTATATGTTTTATATACTATATATTATACATATACTATATGTTATATATACTATGTGTTTTATATACTATATGTTATACATATACGATATGTTATATATACTATATTTTTATATACTATATATTATACATGTACTATATGTTATATATACTATATGTCTTATATATAGTAGTATATACTATACTACTACTACTATATGTTTTTGCATATAGGAGGATTTATCTTATTTAATAGCTGAGTAGGGTCCCATTGTGTCTGTGAAGTTGCTTCCACAGCTTGACTGTTGTAAATAATGCCACACTGCACACTTACCTTAAAATTATTGCTATAAAGCATTGAATAAAATACTAATTTATCAATGCTGATGCTTCAATCAAAAAGCAGTGAATAGCTGTCCATTTCAAAGCAATATTTGTTGCTTCTCCTCTTTTTCATGTAAGTCATTCTCAACAGGTATGAGGTGGTATTTCATTGTAGTTTTGATTTGCACTTTCCTGATGATAAAAGATTATGGGAATTTCTGTGCCTACTGGCTGTCTGTATGTCTGCTTCTATTTAGTTCATCTCCCCATAATTTGTTTGGGTTACTTATTTCCTTGTTTCTTGTTGAGTTGCATGAGTTGTATGTTGGTCATGGATTTTAGCTTTATGTGTTTTCATCCTATGTATAGTGTGCAAATGTATGTTCTCCAATTTGACAGGGTGTCTTTTATTTGTATCTGTAACAAGCTTGCAACACAGCATGATTCTGAAGTAAAGCGCTGCACTGTCTCTGATGCATCTCGGTAACTTCTTTCTCTGTACAGAAGCTTGTAAATTTGGTGTAGTCACAGTTGCTTATTTTCGCTTTGTTACTCCCCTTGCCCTTGGAGTCAAAGACATGATGAAGCTAAACGTGTCAAACATTTGCTGTGTTTTCTGATACATATTTTGAAGCTTCCTGTTTATTATCCAAGTCTAATAAATTTTGAGTTAAATATTGTGTAGAGCTTGATAGATTGATCTAGTTTATTTATTTTGCATATGATGATCCAGTTTTCCCAACACCATCTGTTGAAGAGAATTTTTTGTTTCTAATTAATTGATTATTTTTAAATGAGGTAATATTTGGATAACCCCATCAAGTAAGCACCACAGTGCAACCACCATAGTATCGTACATATTCTACCACCATAATCCATTGTGATCTATTTATCTTTGTTTTCACCCTTCTCCAATCCTTCCCTGCTCTGGATGCTTCAGTTCTGTAGCCAGTTTTTAAGAGTTTGTTTCTAAATTTGTCTTTATCTGACTCTTAGTTAGTGACTGACTATATTCCACATATTAGTATCTGGTATTTATCTTATTCCCTCTAACATTTCACTTGACATTGCCCCTTCTCACTCTACCTATATTGCCACAAATGGCATGAGTTCATCCTTTTCATCACTGAGTATTATTCCATCGTGTATAGATACTAAATCTTGATAAACTCATCTGTTTGGTGCACATAAGTTTTTTTCATAACTTAGTTACAGTTAATAGTGTCACAATAAAAATGGGAACATTAGTTTCCCTTTCAAATTACGGTTTTTACATTTTGGGGGTAGATGTCTAGGAGTGGATCATGTGGCACATCCATTTTTCATGCTTTTAGATATCTCCATTTTCCTTTCCTTAAGTGCTAGACCATTCTACATACCTACCAGTGGAGAATTCCTTTCCTCCACATCCTCAGCAACACTATTTTTTAGCCCTTTCACTATGTTGTTTCTGGTATGAGATGTTATCTTACTGTGGTCTTGATTTGCATTCCCCTAATGATAAAAGATGGTAAGCATTTCTTCATGTGCTAGTTTGCAATCTATATGTCTTCTTTGGAGACATATCTACTTCATTCTTTGCCCATTTTTTGATAGGGTTATTTGTTTTGGCTTTTAGCATTTTATGAGTTATTTTTTGGTCTTTGATATCAGTCCCTTGTCAGATATATTGTGTGCAATTATTTTCCTCCATTCAGTAGGGTCTGTTTTTGTTTCTGACTGTTATGAGTTATTTTTTGGTCTTTGATATCAGTCCCTTGTCAGATATATTGTGTGCAATTATTTTCCTCCATTCAGTAGGGTCTCTTTTTGTTTCTGATGGTTACTTTTACTATACAAAAGTTTTTTAATTATATGTAGTCCTAGCTGTTTCTGTTCTCTCTGGTTTTTTCTCCTGTTGGGGACAAATCCCTAAAGACACCACTAAAGCTTAAGATGTGAATGTTTTTTTTTGCCTATGCTTTTTTGTATTTGTTTTATGGTTTCATTTTTTACCTCCATTTCTTTTTTTCCATTTTGAAATGATTTTTGTGCATAGTGTGGTATAGTTTCATTCTTTTGCATGTAGCTGTCCAGTCTTCCCAACATTTATTGAAGAGCCTACCTTTGTCCCAGTGTGTGTTCTTGCTCCTTTTTCAGAGCTTAGCTGTACAGATTTGGCTTTATTTCTGGGCTCTCAATGACCACAGTTTCTAGGCAATTCTCTTTACCCATCTCTTGTTCAATGAAACAGGAATCTCCTCCATGTGTCTCCTGGTGTAGTCTCTGGTGGTCTGTGATGCATACGTGTCATTCCAATTTTCCAAGCCTACAAGACATTTTGGGTGTCATCCCTTTGGTCATATACTACATAATCCTCCTTGGAGAATTGCAAGGGATCTCCTCTTATATTATCTTGGTTCCTCTTATTAAGAAAAAAGTATTTTTAAAGTCCAACCAATGATTGTCTTCAGAGACCACAAGATTTGTAGCTCTCTCCAACCACTCATTGGAATCTTAAAATTTTATGTTGAGATCATAAAGACACTTCATCAGAAAATAGCCAGGAAGCTTATTTTAAAATGAAAGAAAAATTATAATCAAAATATAAGTTAAGAAGACCAAGCAATGGTATTTACTTATATTATTTAAAATGTCATGTGAGAACAAACTATACTTCTACATTGCATATCCATTGTAAGCATTTATCAAAAGCAGAGATCTAGTATGATGAATGAGTATAGTAACTCATTATATACCATATATAGAAATATTTAAGATATGTGGTAGTATATTATAATTCATGTAATATATATCTCAACACAAAAGTACTACAAGGTTAAAGCTAAATGCATTACATATTTATAGGTTCTTATTAAGGGTGAATAGTATATTTAAATACCAGAAATCTTGCTACAGACCTCCTGAGTTACTGATAATAGAGAATTTCCAGAACAAGTTATTCCAGTGAAGACATGATAAGACATATTTCACTAATAAAATATGACATGCACATTTTTTACAACTTAAGATAAAGATGTAGTAGTCAGACATTAGACATTGAATTACTCTGTTTTGTGATAATGAGGCTCCTTCAAGCTTAGAAAGTTCCTTGCATTTCAAAGAACTAAGCTCAGTTTAAATTTGTATTTTCCACCAGATATATAGCTTTGAAATTTGTGAATCTCTTATTATATTTGTTTCAAAATTTCATTCATTTTATGTATTTTTTGTAAAGATTTATTTATTTATGCATACAGAACTGGGGTACAGGCCAGAGCCTCGGGGCGGTGAGAGGCTTCACCAGAGACAGAGTGGGGAGCAGAACAGGCAGATCGACGAAGTACACTGCTGAGGGGAGCAGCGGGTGGGTCAGGAGAGGTCTGCCACACCATGTGGTCACCTCCGGGACAGGCAGGAATCGAACTCATGCGGAAGTGGCTTTAGCTTCTCAGTGCAGTGCTTTAACCCGCTGCGCCACCAGGGAGGGCGCATTTTATGTATTTGAATAGCTAAATATGTTTATATGTGTCTGCAAAGATATCTGATATATAACTTTTAGATTTATACAGTATATATATGTGTGTAAATAAATAAATTTATATAAATATAAGTATGTATATTTATATTGTAGAATGTGAATTTGTATATTATTTTATACATTTGTCACATAATTTTAAAAAGAAATTTCCTCTGGTTCCTAAATCAACTTGTAAATACCTTATTTGGTCTGCTACCGCTAGGTTAGCAGAAATGCTAGGTTTGGCTTTTTTTTTTTTTCATATTTTAGCTCCGGCTTCATTTTATGCCAGTGACTGCTGATTGTAAGTACTGTTAGTGAAACAGAAATCAGCATGGGACATTCAAATTGCTTTTCAAATACAGTTCTTATTTTAGCATTTAGTTTCCCAAAAGGCTTTTAATCATGGTTATAGGAATGTCCATAAACATTCTGCTGAATATTTTACAACCTAGAGGTCACTGCAAATATGTGTTATCAAGGGCAAAGGAAATGAGATTGGAAACAGGAAAGTAGAAGACTCAATAATAAGCAAAGTTTTGTTTCCTAGATAAAATCTAACAAAAAGATCAAAGTGAGTCATATTCTCCCCATTATTTTTAGGAGTTAATTTTCCTAGTTGAAGCTATAATTTTCAAAATGCTAAATAAGACTGAGTAATTCATCTGATTCAAATTACTAGCTTATCTTTGAAAATGACTGGAATTAATTCTGTACAATGATGAATTTGGCAAATTTTAAGAAGACTTCACTAAAGATTCACTGTTTAATATTAAAATCATAATTCCTTTTGATAAAAAAATGTGCAAATGACATGTGATATTAATAACCTACTTTTGCAAATACTTTAATCAAATCTAACAAAATTATGTTTCTACTCTAATAGCAATCAAGATTATGAAAGATAAAAACAGATATTAAAATACATACTACACTAGCTTCCAAAACATATGCATGCATGAATTAATTAGTTTTCAATGTACCTTAATTTTTTTTTTAAATTACATGTATAGAGAAGTTGTCTTTATGTGGATAACAAAGAAAATGTAAAATGAAATTTTCAATTAGATAGATTGTCACTAGTTAACACAAACCTATGCTTATAACTTTAGCCTTCCAGTTTTAATCCATATTAAAAACTACCTACCATTTCTTATCTATCAGAAAGTTGTATGTATGGATGAGAAACTTACCATGTTCTAAGGAAAAAGATGACTTTTAAAAAATGTAAATAGCAGAACTGCAAATATATTACAGTTTACTCTTTACCTGTTTACATATTCTTGGAACCCTTCTCCTAGCAGTTTAACTAGAAAAGTGAATGTCTAGAAATTAGTTTGTTTTTTGAGATTAATCATTAAATTGTAGTAGTGTTATTCCATCCTTACCCATCCACTACTCCACCTAATGAATGGGTGAAAAAGGCCGATATTAGAGAGTGGATTTCCTGTATAAATAATACAGCCAGCTATGCTCTGTCATTTTGTCTAGGCTAACACAAAAAGGAAAATTGTTAGGTATGCAAATGGTTGGTTGTGCCAGAGCAAACTTAGTGCATAAAAATAATATCTTGCTATTGAGGAGTATAATGGACCAGGCGAGAAAATAACAAAAAAGTAATGAACAACCATATACCAGAGACATTTTGTGGGGGTGGAGTGGGGAATGGGATCAAAAACGGGGGGAGGGGAGGGAAATGCACGGGATTATGGTGATGGCACATGGGTGACTTGGTGATGGGAAACCCGCGGGGATTACAATTGAGCTTTTTTGTATTTGTTTTATGGTTTCATTTTTTA
>NW_004567120.1:7121740-7210641 GCF_000260355.1 Condylura cristata
AATAATAATAATAATAATAATAATAATAATAATAATAATAATAATAATAATATCCTGCTATTGGCCTAACACTTCCAATAAAGAATAAAGATGCATTTTCATAAGATGGTGTTTGTTTGCCACATGAAGTCTCCTCCCTTATATAAATGTGTACTATAGTAGAATTTACCTCAGTAGATTGTTTTGAGGGTGGAATAACATAAGCACTGCAAAATATTTACTACCACATCTGACACACCTTAAACAATTTAGAATTAAATTAATAATATATGATAAACCTTTTAGCCAGATTCATGCTATGAATCCATACTTCCTCAACATGATGCAAAGTGTAATATGCAGTCTACTAACCTTTTCAAGAATATGTTCTCTATTATTATAACAAAGAAGCCATAGATTTTATTCTAATAAAATAAAGCGTTATTGACCATTTTGTGTTTTCAACCAGTTCACTCAAGTAAATAAGTGCTTTTTTTTCTATTTTTAAAATGATAATTGTTTAAATGAATGAGTTCATCAGTTGCTTTATTTTTACATAAACATAGCTGTAGTTATTTTTCTTCTTTCAAGTGGTTCTACATCACTTTGTACTAGCAACGACCTCCCACTACAGGAACTTCTAGTTAAAAGATTTTTTTTCTTTGGCCTTTTGGGCCAGTTTTCTTCCTTCAAATCCATATGTGAGAAGTTATATATATTTATAAAAATGATTTTTAGTAATTACATAAAAATAAGAAGGGCTAAATGTATGCATATGCCCTTTTTTTTTTTAACTTAAAATGTCTTGGAGAAATTTGTCTATTAAAAAGACCATCACATTAATTTTACTAATTGTACTAGTGATTTGATGGAACATAATTTATTTCATCTGTAGGCAATGTACAGCTTTTGGCTAAAACAATGATACAATAAATATCACTGAGTATATTTTTAAATGCTCTATCAATTGCATATCTGCTAAAGAAACATGGAATCTTTTAATGAAAGGGTGTTGTGCAATTTTTATCAGTAGATATTTGAATGATTAAAAACCAAAAAGCATAAGACAATACTATTCACCTGTCATAGTAATTTTAATTTTTCCTATATGATATATATAAAATGGTCATCTTGATGTCATTTTGTTTTTATGTATACTCGTTAATAGTAAGCTTCAAAAATTCCTAAGTTATTTTGTTTGTTTTCTTTTGTGGATTACCTGTTAATTAACATTGTCAATTTGTCTACTTGGTAATATTTTTCTTATACTTTTAAACATTGAATTATCTAACAACTTAGATTTTAAAAATCAGTGATCAGAAAGTTTATTATTATTATTATTATTATTATTATTATTATTATTGCTTTTGTGATGATGAACTTTACCAGTTATTTCTTCTAAACAAATTCTAAATTACATAAAGGTGGGCTCATAGGAATTCACACTCAACATCCTAGTGTTTGCCATAGTTAACTAGAATGTATAGAATACTGACAAATGTCTGCTTGTTTCCATTCTTTCCATGATTGCATATTTATACAAATTTAAATTGTTTCATCCCTCTGAAATAGAAACACTTTATAAAATATATTTGGCTAATTATATGCAACTTAGAATGGAAAGAGCTAACATTAGCTGATGGCCTAATATAAACAATCTGAGGCCTGGGGGTGGGGCATTAAAGAAGACATTTGCCATTTTAAAATAATATTAAAAGTATTTTGGTAGAATTTATATTGCTAGTATAATTTCATTTGATTGTGGCTATATGTATTTTAAACATTCAGGACCAATTTATAGGATGCTATTTTGAAAACTAAAAAGGCATTCAGAATTAACATAACTTATGTGTCACCCAATAATATGCCTGATGTTGTCATGGTTCAGCAGAGGACAATAATAAATTGCAGCTCTCTCATATAAACAGCATACCACACAATACTTTAGTGAGAACTTGCTTTCACCTTCTGTTTGAAGACTGTATAAAATGGTAAATTTCACCTGTTCTTAATTGCTTTGTTAGAGTTCATGATGTAAAAGAATTGCAAAGCAGTGCTGCTTTTCTTATTTCTAAAACTATTTAATAAAACAACTCTATATTGGTGAGCAAATCATTTAAATTATGTATATTAATGTAAACATTGCAAAGATAATGGAAAATAGATGAGAGAGAGCATTATTTGTTTAAAGTAATAGAGCTATACAGTGTTTCCTCCTGAGCTATAGACTACAAAAAACATTCAAACTCTAGTCCATAAGATTTCAAGAGATACTTTATAGTGAAAGCATGCTTTGTTTTTTAAAAAAAAAAAATGTGGCTAAGCCAAGTGAAAGTTTGGTCCTTAAACCTACTTGATTCACATTATTCTTAGTTCATTGTTTTACCTGATTTCGCTTGTGTTTATTCTATTTCAATTAGTGGACACTTAACATTTGTATTTGCTGAAAATCAATGCCAGGAAATTGCTTATTCAAAGCTTGTGTTTTGAACCGTAAAATATTTATCTTTCTCCAGCACTTTAAAACCCCTATTTTAAAATTTAAAAGTAAACATATACACATTGGACTAGTGATAGCAGAATCTAAACTAGAAACGTGAGTATAGTAATAGCTTTACTTACTTTGTAAGGAACTTAGAAGAATATATTTATATGGGGATAAAGGCCTTTCTCTTTTCAACAGTATCATTATAATTTATTTCTAAAGAGATAACCTTAATGAGGGCCCTCCCTGGTGGTGCAACTAGTTAAAGTGCAGCACTATGATGCTAGCAGCAGGTGCTTTGGCTTGAGTTCAATCCCCAGCCAGGGGGTGACCCACATGGCTGTCGCAACAGACCCTCTCCTGTCTTGCCTGCTGCTCCCCCCAGCAGTGTACTTCATCGATCTGCCTGTTCTGCTCCCCACTCTGTCTCTGGAGATTCCTCTCACTGCCTTGTACCTCTGCCCCATAGCCCAGTTCTGTATGCATCAATAATAAATCTTTAAAAATAAAACAAAATCCTTAATGAATTTCTGTTTTTTTCCTATCATTTTTGGTATGAAAATTGGTAGGAATGAACTTAATTAAGGGAAGAAAAATACACTTAGAAATTTCCAAATATGATCATATTTTCTTCTGTTGCTTGCTGGTAGGTATCCCTCCTGGTTTTTGGCTACAGAGGGAGTCAGTTTCTGAGCACATATTGAGAGTTACTTTCCTGGTAACGCACTGTCAATGTCGAGGATTTATTGCACAGCAACTGAAGATACATTCTTATATTTTTTTTTAAAAAGATTTATTTATTTATTCATATGGAACTGGGGTACAGGCCAGAGATGTGGAGGGTGAGAGGATTCACCAAAGACAGAGTGGGGAGCAGGACAGGCAGATCGACGAAGTGCACTGCTGAGAGGAGCAGCGGGCAGGTCAGGAGAGGTCTGCCGCGCCATGTGGATCTCCTCCGGGGCAGGCAGGGATCGAACTCACGAGGAAGTGACTTTAGCTTCTTAGTGCTGTGCTTTAACCCACTGCGCCACCAGGGAGGGCCCACATTCTTATATTTTTAAGGTGAAATTGGTATTTGTGTAGTCCCCTTCGTCCAGAATTTCCCTTGTAAGATGACTTTACATTATACTCACATGGACAGGAAACTATGTGAGCAGGTGAAGAAAAGATCACTTATGAAGAGAAACATTTCATTTCTTCAAGTTATAAAAGAAAATATAATTTGTGACTATCATTAATTTTTGTCAAATTAACTTACCAGACTTAATATTAGTTTGCATATACAGAAAAGCAAATATAACATTTATTATTATAACTTACATTTGGAAATATTAGGTTTTTAGAAAGTCATAGTTTGAATCAAAACAGTTATCTGGGAAAACTGAACAATCAGAATAGGTAGTATGCACTGATTTTTTTAAAGGTTTTATTTATTTATTTATTTATGCATACAAGAACTGGGGTATTGGCCAGAGTTGCAGGAGGTGAGATGATTCACCAGAGACAGGATGGGGAGGAGCAATGCTTTTTTGAGAAACCTCAGAAGAGTCAGTTAGTGGTTGATGATATTGAATGATACCTGTCTTCTTTTAGGAAAGAACTCTCTGCCTCGAGGTTAAGAAAGATGCATCTGAAAACTCTCTAAAAAGTAAGATAAACTATGGAGTATCAGCTCATAAGAAAAATACTTAGTTCAATCTTTAAAAGATTTAAAATCTTTTATTAGCTATCAAAGTGGATAAGGTGAGCAGATTACAGTAGAAATAACTTCCAAGTTTTCTTTATTCTTGGTTTTCTATCACTAATTTTAAAATAACATGCATAATCAGATAAACTGAGAAGCAGCAAAAGATGTTACAGCTGTTTCCTCAGTGTGCTTGTGATTTTTTTTTCTATAGACCACCGAATCAAATTCTGACCTGCATCAACCTAGGAGATAAGATTTGTTGTTTGCTACCACTCCTTCACTTACTTGAATGTGCTTTTATTTTCCATTTCCTCCTTATAATACTTCTATTCATTTCATTTTGTTATATGCAAGTTTCCTTCCTCACTTACTTGATTTTGGTCAGTAGTGGAGAGAATAATTTTGGCCAGTACTGTTGAGGACAACAAAACCAAAAATAAAGCAAGTGACAGAATTTAGACAAAAGTGATCTAAAGTGAAAATACATTACATGAGGGAGCGGGCCATCTTCGAAAGCGAGAGAGCTGCCCTAAGTGGTTGCTCAGCTGACTCTTGAGAGGCTTTTGAACTCCTTCCCAGGCATGTGGGGGGAGGGCAGCTCTGTGCCAATTAAACACACCCTCTTCTCCAAATTTTTCTCCAGATTTCCACATTGTGATCACACACTCTCTCAGAGCTTTTCTCCTTTGGTTTCAGCAGTCAGCCAAAGTCCTCCCTTTTCCTTTAATAAGGTTAAAACCTTATGTGGTGCATACACAGTGATGGGCCGACCCAGGGTAACGTTTTCTGTTTCATGGTGGTCACAAGTGACAGCTACAGATTGAAAACATGGGGGGCATCCCTCAAGAGTGTGTTCTAGTGGTTTATATGAGCATGCAATGGCTTTTCTAATCTCAATAATGGAACCAGCACACCCAACCCCATCTAAGGTTGGTGCTTCAACCAATTTACTCTTTCATTTAATCAAAGGCCCTTTGACATTGGGATCCAAAGCAAAGGTTCAGTGTTTTGGCCTTTGAAGGTTTCAAATAGAGGTTTTTGTAAGAGTCGCCCTCTTGGTTACTGGTTTTCTGACGGCACCATGACCCCAAACTGAGTGGCCGAGGCAAGCTACTTCAGAGCAGATTGAATGCACTAGTGGGGCTTTGGTTTTGAATCCTGCACTGGTTTTGAAAATGGGCCTGGTGCAAGCTCCCCTGGCACCAATTAGGTTCAAGCATGCACTGGCACAAATTAAGTCTTGGAAAAAGCTGGTTTGGAAAGTGAACCAATCAGATTTGAAGGGCGGATACCTGAAGGGGGATATAAACAGAGTCTGCTTAGGAATGCTTGGAGGGGCCTTGAGGGGAGAGAGGTTGTGGCCTATTTGGGAAGGCTTGAGTAGGTTGAGACGTTGTGGCTCCACTTGGAAGAAGCTCCAGGAGGAGAATTGACTTCCGCTTTGGAAGTGATGAAGCTGTGGTGTTGCCGCAGTAGCACCTGTGTCTACTCCAGCTGCCATAGGTTAGCTGCATCCGGGTCCACTGCTTACCAGTGTGCCACCACTTTCAGGCTCTCATCAGAGAGGCACTACTACCTTGAATGGGTAGCTGTTGATTTGGACTACTGCATACTGTGGACACGATGTGAGGTAGGACAGCTGGCCATTGGTGGCCTTAGGAACTTTCTTTGTCTCAATATTCCCTTAGAAATAAGCCTTGTTGTTTTTGTATCCTGAGCTAGAGCCATACCTTGTGATTGTCATTACATGGGTGGCAACCCACACCTGTGAGCAGATCCCAAATTTTGCTCACTTTTAGCTTCGCTATGAGCCTGAAGTTTTGGAGCCAAATCCACAAAACTCAGCCATTCCCCAAAATCCACATAATTGTCTTTGATTGCTGGGGACTTTGAGAACTGGAAACACCTGTGTTCTCTTCATGAGGCTTTAGTTGCCTTTCTTAATTTTAAATCCTAGTTATGCTTCCTTTTTCTACATATCTGTTTTCTAGGGTGACACTTTGTAGCCACACTCCATGTAGTAGTTCAAAAACATGGTATTCTCCAGATGAGAGTCATTGTTAGGGCTAGCAACCAACTGGTAACCCGCATAGTACAGAAGGATGCCCTGGTTTAGTAGACTATTTCAAAGATCCCTAACCAATATTTCCAAAAAAACATATTTGATGTATTTGGAAACCCTTGTGTATGCATGGTCCAGCAGTATTGCAAAGTCCTCTTGGACACAGGTTTCTACCATGTAAAGGCAAAAACTGCTGATCCTGGGATTCTACTGGAATGTAGAAAAATACCTCCTTCCAGTCCATTACAGAGAACCTGCCAAAATACCAGAGTATTAAAGTCATCAAGGTATAAGGATTTGGCACATTTGAGTGTATGTGTTAGGTAATTTTATTAATGGCCCTGACATACTTTACAAAATGGTGCTCATTTGTGTGGGTTTTTTTTTTTCCTACTACAATTGAAGTGTTGTAGGGGGAACAACAGGAAAAATCCAGCCAGGTTGAAGAAACTTTTTCAATACAGTCTAAATTCCCCTAAAAATCTCTTCTTTTGGCCCTCCCTGGTGGCGCAGCGGGTTAAAGCACAGCACTGAGAAGCGAAAGCCACTTCCACATGAGTTCGATTCCCACCTGCCCCGGAGGAGATCCACATGGTGTGGCAGACCTCTCCTGACCCGCCCGCTGCTCCCCTCAGCAGTGTACTTTGTCGATCTGCCTGTTTTGCTCCCCACTCTGTCTCTGGTGAATCCTCTAACTGCCCCTGAGCCTCTGGCCTGTACCCCAATTCTGTATGCACAAATAAATAAATCTTTAAAAAGAAATCTCTTCTTTTAGAGGACATTATTCTCTCCTTGGGGAAATAGAAAAGCCAAGTAATGTCCATTATTTATCTGGAATACAGAGAAACCAAATGAAGGGTCAAATAAAGACAAGCTGAAAAACTAACCCTTGAAATTCAACTATAGTAGTGAAACATCCAGAGGAGGGAGAGTGAGAACAATAAGTGAAGGGAGGGGCCTCCCTACTGACAAAGGGTTTAAAATCTCTGCTCAAGATATCAGTAGTCCCGGAGGCATAAATTCAATCCTCCACCAGGGAGCTGACCCACACAGTGCTGCAGACCTCTCCTGTCTCACCCGCTGCTCCCCTCAGCAGTGTATTTCAGTCTGCCTGTTCTGCTCCCCACTCTGTTTCTGATGAATCCACTCATCTCCCACACCTCTGGCCTGCATCCCAGTTCTTTTATACAGAAATTAGTGAAAATCTTAAAAAAAAGTGAAGGGAACACAATGGACTGGTTTGAAAAATAGGTTACTATGATGGTGGATGCACTATGATGGCAATACCTCAGGAGGGGATCTATACTTCTAAAATACCAAGAATAATCCAAGACAATATTGCCTCAGTTAAATATGTGAATAAATTTAAAACTAAATAATTGAATGAATGAACTGTTCCTCGAATTTCCCAGAGCCCCATTTGTGAAAAGGCATATATCTCTAATTAAAATGGAACACTCAACTCTGATGTCCTGTATTATTCAGGATGACTAATCTAGGAGAAAGGCGTGAGAAGTAGAAGAAAATGGGGAAGGTAGTATATTATTTTATTGCTTCTAGAGCAACATTTAGAAACTCTTTTGAAATATAAGTCCTATGATTAGCAAAATAATGCTGATAATTCATTTTTCAGCCATAACATGCATTGATGTATTTGATATATTGTCAGTGCTCAAAACTGTACCAATGATATTGCTTTAGGGACTAACCAAAGTAAAATCTACATAAATTCATAGCTTATTGTATAACTCTTCATTCCAATAATTGAGATTTGTTAACAGGTTTTCTCTATTTCTAGTCCAAACATGTGACGGGTGCCTACTTAAAGAGTTAACTATCTTCTATGATAGAGTTGGAACCTTTCAACTATATATATGTATATATATATTTCATAAGTAATTATGAATTATACAGGTCTCGCTAAATTTTCTAGAAGGAACACATATAAATAGGAACACACATAAATATTACATTGTTAAATGAAAAGTGATTGCAGTTAAGCAATATCTCCCTTATATTTTAATCCCTTTTCAATTATTTTGTAATCAGTACTCTAACCAGGAGTCTGTGATAAGTTTGTTTTTAAGAATATCAATTCAAATGCAGTAATTTATTGAGTCAACAAACCACACAGACAAATGGGAGTCGTGGAGCAGGCAGGAGGACACAGGATGCTGCCAGAGCCTGGCCTATTTCTTCATAGAATATTTATACCGCATCATTGGTGAGGAGATGGAGGACAACAGGAAAAGGGAAGGGTGAAGCCAGAAAATGTGTTGTCATCTATAGTATCGGGGGCTGTGAGTCTGAACCCAGGCAGTATTGTAAGACCCAGCTCCAGGTCCCCAGCCAGGGTTTCAACATGATCGACAAAGCTTTCTTCTGATCAGCTTTTGGGGCCCCTTGTCATATATTGGTTCTCAGCCCCCAGGAGTTCCCGGCCATATATCTTTGTGCATACCTTTCCCAGGGTGATCAAGCTTTCTGCTCTTGATTGATTTGAAAAGCACCTTCTAAGGTTTGGCTCCCATGACTGATTGAACGGTTTCTGAAGGGCACTTCTGACTTTGTGTAGGAATGCAGAACTGCAGGTAACAATAATAGTGGCAGAACAGGCTGCTTAGACTAGCAGACCCACAGTAATTGGGTCATGCCATTTTTTTGGAATAAATTTTATTTTAAAGATGATTTAGAATTACTGTGAAGATAGAATAAAATATTCCCTTATACGATGCACTCAGTTTTCCCTTATTTTTTTTTAAAGATTTTTTAAAAAGATTTATTTGTACATACAGAACTGGGGTACAGGCTTTCCCTTATTCTTAATATCTGATATTCATATGGTAGATTTGTTATTATGAAATTATTATTAATATACTATTATTAACTAAATCCACACAGTTCATATTTCCCTTACCTTTGACTTTGTGCCTTTTCTGGTCCAGTATCCTGAGAAACTACATTGCATTTACTTCTCATGTCTCTTAAGGTCTTCTTGGCTAGACATTTTCTCAAGTTTTCTTTACTTTTGATGGCATTTTCAGAATAATTGATCAGGTATTTTTCTGAATGTCACTTATTTAGGATTTCTGTGATTTTTTTTTCTCATGATTGGAATGAACTGATGGGATTTAAGAAGGGAGAACCCTGACTTAAAATGTTACTATCATATAACAAACATGTTAGCCATATAAAGGCACTGAAGATACTAACCATGATAACTTCATTGAGGTAGTATTTTTTAGCCACTGTTAAGCTACTTTTTTTTTATTAAAAAGTTTATTTTTACATCATTTTGCACATTTTTTTTTATCTCAATTGTAATCCCCACGGGTTTCCCATCACCAAATCACCCCTGTGCCACCACCATAGTCCCGTGCATTTCCCTCCCTTCCCCCCCCCCTTTTTGATCCCATTCCCCACTCCACCCCCACAGAATGCCTCTGGTCTATGGTTGCTCATTATTTTTGTTATTCTCTCGCCTGGTCCATTATACTCCTGCTATGAGTGAAACCATCCGGTATTTTTCTTAAGCTACTTTTTTTAACCTTTTATGCTCTGAACAAACCTCATTTCAGGATGAGGGAATTAGGTTCTATTGAGGGCAGAATGTTAATATAAATTGTTTGGAATCGTTTTTATGAGAGAGTTGTTTTGCCTTATTGCTTGATTGATAATCCTTTATATCAGTATGAAATCATAAATATTTCTATTATACTATGAGTTACTTATTTGTGCAAATTATTCCATCACTAGCCATAGAGAGCTCGGTTTATCCAATGAGACATATAGAAGTTAAACTGGCTGCCTAATTTATATCAACAGTACATTATTGAATCAGTTGTACATGCCAGTCTATGCCTTGCAACTCTCAGTTGTGATCCCTAATGTTTTACGGACTGCATTTGTATGGTGTGAGGCATAGGTGAGAGGGGAATAAGCCAAAATTTTGTGCTTAAATATCTTACTTTTAAAAGTTCTCAGGATTGTGACCTTCACAAGTGTTTCTCAAGTGGTGTAGTTTCTCCTCACTAACTCTTACGTAAAACAGAGGACTAAAGGAGGCTGGAGTGGAAAAAATATTTTGCCCCCAATAGAGGAAAGTGTTTGACAAATTATTATTTTTCCCTGGAAAGAAAGCCTTTGCTAGGGTAAAGAATGTGGATGTATTTCACAATGAAATCTCTTCCACTTCCTGTCAGAGCCATAGTGGAATCTTTCCAGATCTTCTCTGTGAGAGACTGGCGAATTTTCTGGAGGTAAAATCCACAAAATTGCCGGAGCCTCCCACTATCTGTGGATCTTCAGGACATTCTCAATCTTGGAATAGTTTAAAATTACCTTCCAGGGCCCTCCCTGGTAGCGCAGCGGGTTAAAGCACTGCACTGAGAAGCTAAAGCTACTTCCGCATGAGTTCGATTCCCGCCTGCTCCAGAGGTGACCACATGGCGTGGCAGACCTCTCCTGACACGCCCGCTGCTCCCCTCAGCAGTGCACTTTGATCATCTGCCTGTTCTGCTCCCCACTCTCTCTGGTGAATCCTATCACCCTCCACATCTCTGGCCTGTACCCCAGTTCTCTATGAATAAATAAATAAATCTTTAAAAAAAATTACCTTCCAAAATTTTATGAAAATTATCATTTAGGTATTTCTACCAGTTTATGACTCTTATAGCATCTGTCCCACATATATATACATACCATGTAATCTCTCATTTTCTCATTTCTCTAAATATTGGAAATTTGCCCTTTAACTACAATTCTCTATGTCCAATTAAAGTAACTGATTTTCATTTTGTTCAAACTTTTCTTGTTGTAAGATTGTGAATGAGTTTTGTCAACCTGAAAATTCAGGAGACCATTAAAAAGGCAAATCGTAGATTACTTATGATCAATGAATTTCAATTCATAGATCAGGTTGAAAACCTACAATGTATATGACCATGGGAAGAAAAGAAGAAGGTGAGGTAAGTATTCCAATACTTGATTAGTGTTAACAGGCTTACCCTATTCTTAGCTATGCATAATTGGTTACTGATTTTCTAGAAAGGATGAAAAGGAAACTGACTCTCATCTGACTGAGGGTGCACAATCACCAGTTCTCAAACAGTTGTTTATTTTCTGGTTTCTTCCTTTTATGACTTCATAAAGCGATTCTTTTTGACCTAGTTCAAAAGAGACAGGAAATATAATTTCTCTGTAACGATTCCTCAGCTCAGTTTCAAAGTGGCTTACCATATCAACTTTTGACCTTTTCAAGCTCTTTATAGCAAAGCAGAAAGTAGAAGTTGTCTCATAACTTTATAATGAGTTCATGAAAATAAATTTATATCAAAATTTGTATTTCATCATATTCAATATTATTAGCTTTTATTGTCTTATTTCTATCTTCCTCTGGATAACTTTCTGTATTTCTTAAAATATTGTGACACTTGAAAGGACTTTAAACAACAATTAAAGGAAATCTGAAAAAGAAAAATGTCTTTTTAAAAAAATTCCGGAAGAATGGCTTTTTGAAATGAATTTTTTAATATTAAGTCTAGCTATTTTTTATTTAATGTGTCATTTTTTTGTTTGAAGTGTAACAAACAAAACAGATTTAGGAGTATTGACCAGAAAACTATAAAATTTACACAGTATTGAATAATAGTATTTGTATATACAAAAATTTAATACAATTTTCATAGCTCTTTATTATTTAGAGACAGCCTAGTTTAGAGGTGCTAAATGCTACTAATCATAGATAATCATATATTTGATTTGAACATATTTTTGTCCATGACTTAATTCTTTGTTTTTGTTGAAGCCTAGTTTTGATCATCCTATTTAGTGCTCATTTCACTATTTTAATTGAATATTATTTCACAATGATAATAAATATTTTATTATTGCCTACAACATAAACAACCCATAATTCATTAAAAATATTTATGGTCACTCTGGTTACCATCTAATAACTCAACAAACTCCACTGTTACCTCCCTGACATAAATATTACATGATGAACATTTTTTTTTTTAAGACAAGTCTTAACACTAAGTAGATCTGCTGGGCTTGTTTATCTATGACCTCTCAACTCCTATTCACTCAAATATAGCAAGAACAAATGAATAAGGTAATAATGGTTGAGGAGCCTTTAAAACTATTGTATAATATAGCAAAATAGATGTCAGATACTACTGTTACTACTAATTAATGATACCATGTGTTTACATTTTTCTTAAAAACAAGCAGATTGGATAGAATTTAATATCTCAAATCAAAAGGTTCATCAACTGAGACTTATGCAAGTTAAACTGACTGCTAATTTTTTATATTAGTTTTACATAATTTTGTGCATTTTTTTCCATCTCACTGACTGCTAATTTGTGTCAATAATACATTATGGAGCCAGTTGTACATTTGAATTCAGTATTTTTGTCATATTGAAGAAACTCCTTTATTGTATTATATCTACTTTTGGATTCTTCATCATAGTTTAATTGTACACACATGAATTGACACATTGTGGTTTTGATTTGCATTTCCTTTAAATGTGATGATTAGCATTTTTTGTCTCTTTTTTCATCTGTATGTTTTCTTTGGACAACTGTCAATATAACTGTTCTCTACAATTTTTGTTTATTTGTTTACATTTTGTTGATTTATGTGAGCGCTTTGTAGATGATGGATATTAGCACGTTGTAAGAGGTATGATTTACGAATATTTTATGCGATTCAATAGGCTTTCTTTTCATTTCAATGATTGCTTCTTTAATTTGGTATAGTAGCATTTATTTTTACTTTTCTTTCCCTTGCTATTGGAATTGTGTCCTCAAAGACATTCCTGAAATCAATGTCATTTAGTTTTGCTTATGTTTTCTTCTGAGCGTTTTATGGTTTAAAGTATTATTCATAAGTTTTTTATTTGCATATTGAGTAATGTATGGTAATGAGGCAATGGTCTAGTTTCATTCTGCATGCAGCTGTCCAGTTTTATCAACACCTTTTGTTGATGAGACTTTCAAGAAGATTCATTATTCTGCATGTAGTTGTCCAGTTTTCCCAACAGCATTTGTTGAGACTTCCTTATTGTATTTATCTAGTTTTGGAGTCTTTATCATAGTTTAACTGTATACACAAGTGTGGATTTTATTCTGGTCTCTACATTATCTTCCATTCTATTAGATTATGTGTCTCTTTTATGCCAATACGCTTGATTACTATAGCTTTGTAGTATGGCTTTTAATGCAAGAATTCAAAAGTTATAAAAACTAAGTACCCAAACACAGATGAGTAGATTATATACACATTGGAAAACTACTAAATTATATATAAAAAGATGCATTTGTGGTATTTGTAGCAATATGGATGGATCTTGAAGCATTATGCTAAATAAAATAAACTAGAAGGAGAAATACAAGATAATCCCATTTATGTGTAAATTATAGAGAAACTATGGAATGGAGAAAAGTAAACTAAAGCAAGTACTAGAAATCTGGCAATAGAATTGAGTATCAGAGGGTGGAACAGGGAGAGAAGGGATCCAGAAGATTATGTGGAAGGATTAAGGGTGTTTTTGTGGTTTGGTAACATACATCTAAAGAGGAATAAATCTATAATTATAAAATTCTGAACCATGTATGATGCTGTAATATAATATATAAATCATATAATGCTATAAGCTAAGGGTATTATATGGTTTGGTAACATACATCTAAAGGGGAATTTGTATAATATATAATTCTGAATCACACATGATGCCATATATATATATACATATATATATGCTGTGAGCTAATGTCACTTCAATCAAAAGTATAAAAAATAAACATTTTCTTAAAATGAAAAACATGGCCCTCCCTGGTGGCACAGCAGGTTAAAGCACTGCACTGAGAGGCTTGAGCCACTTCCGCATGAGTTCGATTCCCGCTTGCCCCGGAGGAGTCCACATGGCGTGGCAGACCTCTCCTGACCCGCCCGCTGCTCCCCTCAGCAGTGTACTTCGTCAATTCGCCTGTTCTGCTCCCTGCTCTGTCTCTGGTGAATCCTCTCACCCTCCACGTCTCTGGCCTGTACCCCAGTTCTGTATGAATAAATAAATAAATCTTAAAAAAAAAAAAGAAAAGAAAAACATGACAGCATTTTGTTCTTATTAATTATGGAATGAATCATTTCAATATATTTTAAAACACAAGTCAGCACTCATTTGCCTTAAGATAATCAAGAAGATACAAAGTAGATAGCTTAAACATTTCCATTAGAAATTTTAAAGCAGAATGTAAAGAATTTGAAGAACAGAAAACTCTTTTGTTGTGCTTATAATTATAACTAGAAGTTAATTCTGGTTTATTTAGACACTTCTCTAAGTATCAGCCATGCTAGTATGAACCCCAGAACACAATTTATGCTGAAATATTAATAGGTGAAATAGCACAGATTACAAATTTCACAATTAAGAAAAAACATCCTGGGCCCTCCCTGATGGCACAGCGGGTTAAAGCACAGCAGAATCTGTGCCACTTTGAGAATCTGAAGCCACTTTCGCATGATCATGATCATTTCGCATGCGATTCCCGCCTGCCCCGGAGATGACCACATGGCCCGGCAGACCTCTCCTGACTCTCCCGCTGCTCCCCTCAGCAGTGTACTTCATCGATCTGCCTGTTCTGCCCCCCACTCTGTCTCTGGTGAAGCCTCTCACTGCCCATGAGCCTCTGGCCTGTACCCAGTTCTGTATGCACAAATAAATAAATCTTAAAAAAAGAAAGAAAGAAAAAACATCCTATAATTTACTTAATAGAAAATATTTAATTTCAAAGCTCTATATTAAGAAATAGACATAGTAAATTTTCACTTTAGATGATTGGAATAATTACTTTAATATGTGTTCCTGGAAAAATACTGCTTTTCTTTTTTACCATGTTCTAATTAGTGTACAGATAAGGATATTGCTGTATTGACTGAGAGACATTTTTTACATGATCATTGCCCATTTCTGAATGATGGTGCAGTATGTATTATGCATAGAATAAATGCTATGCATATTTTACAATAAAAGTAACAATAAACAAAAATCCTAATAGAACTTAATGCTGTTAGTTGAACTGTAAAGAGAATATATTAGTTTTTACATTTTAAATATGTTGGTATTTCCAAAGTACTAATCTTTTTTTAATGTGGGTTTTTAACTAGAGCTAATGTCTTACCAAGCACATAGTTCCAAAGTTGGTATTATTTCTTTAGTGTTTTACAAATTCAGAGAGCATTAGAACAAAATATATGTACTTTTCCTTGTTTACAGTTGGCATGGCTCCCAAATGTGTTAGTATTTGAATTATGGGCCCTCTACTCTAGTCAATAAACAAATCATGTTCTTATTACATATGATATTGAAATATAATCTTATTCTAATTTTCTTTCAAGGAAGACACTTGGGGAATACTCTGATTGGTTTTGATTTTGAAAAACTTATTTCAGTGATAAAGGATTTCTAATCTATACATGCAATATTTGTTAAATTTAATTGTTCTTCTTGCTAAGTCTATATGTAATGACTGGTTTAAGACTCTGAAATTGTGATAGGCCATGGATATTACAGAACTATAGCTGGCTGTGTTTCATTAGTGGTGAGCAATTTCCAAATCACTTTGGCTAAAAGTCACGATCATGTACTTACGCTTTTTTTTCCTACTATTTTTTCTGTTTTCTCCCTAATGAAAGAGCATGTTTTTATTTCAAATACTGGCTTTGGATAACCTACCCTTAACAGACTGCTTTACCACATTAGCTGTGCTCCATTTGCTAATTTTTAATATAAATGTCCTTCAAATCTATGGTTTTCATGTTTTCTATCTGATAAATAAAACTGAGCTAACCTTCCAATATTAGGTGCATTTTTATACACCTGAATACTCATCATCGCCAATTTCACCATGCTTCCCTTGCTTGAAGCCAGATCTCTTTCTTAACTACCAGCTTTTTTGTTTGTTTGTGTTGGTGGGTCTTGTTTCAACATCTTTGGTATTGCAGGCAGCTTTGACTAGCTTAACAGTGGAATAATTACTATTATGTGGTGTTGCCCTCTGGGACAAAAGTGTCAAAATAAAGCAAATTCTTGATTATCCATAACATCCTTAAAGTACAAATAAAAGCTATCCTTAAAGCATAATTTTTTTTTGCAAAATAATATTTTATTTAGAGGTTTGCTATGATATGTAAATGACAGATTGTGCATATCTTGGGGCTTTGACAACAAAATAAGATGGCTTCATCTTTCAGTAAGCATGAATTATTCATTTAGAGAAAAGTGTTAGTAAAGTATAGCAACTTTTAGGAATTTGTCACATATTTTGTGCACATTTAGGGCACTATGAATAGTTTATTTTCATCTTCCCACTTGCCCTAACACAATATAGTAGATATCACTTATTATTGGAAGAAGAAATAGCTTGTGTGGCATAAAACTTGCATTCTGATGACAGAATGTTTATCTAATCTGACTTGTTGCTTTGCTTACTGCCATTTTGTAAAATAATGATAAATACTAATGGTGTAGTAATTACTAAGATCAAGGGGTTCTTTAGATATTTGGGCCAATAAACTTTGGAAAAAAGGGAGGAAGAACTTAATTGCAAATAATACAAGGTTAGTGCCCATGAAAATTTTCATAAATTATTCATATCACTGCATGTAGAATATCATCAAATTACTTTGTGCTGTCAGTATTAGGAATTACAACTGAAATGATAGCTAAGTAAATTTCATTTTTAGTGCAATGTGACATGTTTAGAATAGTGAGAAAATGGCACCAGAGGACACAATTTTATGATTTAGCAGTTGGTTCATAACTTTCAACTTGCTTTCTAAATGTAATTTCCCTACATGCACTTGCTGTCATAATTCACTTAATAATTTGTTTACTAGTAGAAAATTTGACAGACTCATGCTATTTCATAGAAACAAGATCCTGGGGCAACAAGTCAGTCTAATCAGTGCAAGCATCCAACTTTCTACAAAACCTGCCGATTTAAAGGGACTCTGCTGTTAAAGTGTGAATACTCAGATATATCCCGAAAAAACACCAGTTTTAGAGAAAAGTTATATATGGGAAAGGACACATAATTGTGAGAACTACATATAAACAAATACACTAAGAAATTTCTAAATTTCTAAAGTTTCATTTCTAAAAAATTTCTCTGATGAAATAGCCATGGCATTATTCTTTTCCCCATTAACTTTTGAGATTTTTATGGGATAACTCTATGGACAGACTCTATTATGATTACAAAGAGGGTGTTTGATAACCATTTACGTCTTCAAAGTATGTATGACCAAGGATTTCACAGCTTTTAGCTCTTTATTAAACTTCAAATCATATTTATTTACAGTGACATTCCAGATACATTTAGAGCTTCACATCTATTTTTACTAATTACTGTGTTCCTAATATTTTGTTATTGCAGAAAAAAGGTAAAATGGCATATGTTTTTGGACTACATGTGGAGTTTCTACAGATGAGGATTTGTATGTGGAGTTTCTACAGATGAGGATTTGTCCTTAACGTACTTTGGAATTTTCAAGGGACTCAAAATAGGTGCATACTATGAAGCTACCACTAATACTTGTTGTCCTATCAAGTATGCTTTAACAAATTTGAGATACTCTGTAGAGAATGAGAACTTTGTTTGCAAATTTTGATTTTAATTCCCTGATACAGTGCTAGATCATACAACTTTGACAAACCAATAAGTATAGTTTCTATCATCATACCTCATACATCCCTTGACTTACATAACTGTCGTGGTTTTCATCAATTCTGAAGCTTGCACATTGATTTTTTTGTTAAATGTTCTCTTACCTGGGATTTTTAAAATAACCAGTTTTTCATTTCAGTGTTTTACAACTTTTATTTTCAGTATCACTGATTTCAGTTTCTTAATTTTTTTATTTGTATTTCATTTGGTCTTTCAATTCAACTTAGAATTGAAAGCTGTCTTATATTCTATTTTTTTAAAGGTTTATTTATTTATTCATATAGAACTGGGGTACAGGCCAGAGATGTGGAGGGTGAGAGGACTCACCAGAGACAGAGAGGGGGGCAGAACAGGCAGATCACAAAGTACACTGCTGAGGGGAGCAGCTGGCGCGTCAGGAGAGGTCTGCCACCCCATGTGGATCTCCTCTAGAGCAGGCGGGGATCGAACTCATGCAGAAGTGGCTTAAGCTTCTTAGTGCAGTGCTTTAACCTGCTGTGCCACCAGGGAGGACCCATATTCTATTTTTTTAAAAGATTTATTTATTTATGCATACAGAACTGGGGTACAGGCCAGAGATGTGGAGGGTGATAGGGTTCACCAGAGACAGAGTGGGGAGCAGAACAGGCAGATGGACGAAGTACACTGCTGAGGGGAGCAGCGGGCGGGCCAGGAGAGGTCTGCCGCGCCATGTAGTCACCTCCGGGGCAGGCGGGAATCGAACTCATGCGGAAGTGGCTTTAGCTTCTTAGTGCAGTGCTTTAACCCGCTGCGCCACCAGGGAGGGCCCATATTCTATTTTTAAAAGATGTATTTATGCATACAGAACTGGGGTACAGAGTAGAAGTGCAGGAGCCATGAGAGAAATTCACCAGAGACAGAGTGGGGAGCAGAACAGGCAGATTGATGAGGAGAGCATCAGGCGAGACAGGAGAGGTTTGTTATGCCATGTGGGTCACCTCCCTGTTCCTGAATTGAACTTGTGCTGAAGCCCCTTGGGCTATGTTTGTAATGCTGCACTTGAACCCATTGTACCACCAGGCAGGGCCTGAAAACTTAGTTTCCAATTTTTAGTGTTAATGTGACAATCTTTCTTTTAATCATTGTGTATGTAACTTAAACATGTTTTTGCTTGCTTCTCTTCAAATTCTATTAATTTTTGCTTTATATATTGCAAAACTCTGTTGTATGGAATATGTAAGTGTATGTTGTTTTAAGTTTTCTTAGTGAGTTGCTCCTTTCATTATATGCAGTTCCTCTTTGTGCCTGGCTACATTCCTTGTTCTGAATCTAACAGGGAAACTCCAGGTGTAAATGAGGTGTCACAATTTATGAGTCCTCATGCACACATTTAATATCTCAGGGCAAAACCCAAAAGCAGACATACAGAGAAAAATTAATAAAAAGCCTTTTTACGGCCCTCCCCAGTGTCACAGCGGGTTAAAGCACAGCACTAAGAAGCTAAAGCCACTTGCGCATGAGTTGGATCCCCACCTGCCCCGGAGGTGACCACATGGCATGGCAGACCTCTCCTGACCCTCCCGCTGCTCCCCTCAGCAGTGTACTTTATCAGTTGGCCTGTTCTGTTCCCCACTCTGTCTCTGGTGAATCCTCTCACCGCCCCTGCACCTCTGGCCTGTACCCCAGTCTGTATGAACAAATAAAATAAATCTTTTTTTTTTTTTTTAAAAAAAGGCTTATTTACAAGGGGAATGATAAGAGGGAGCTGAGACTGCCCCATGCTTCCCACCAGTAATGCCCTCTGACCTGAGACACCAGTGTGCTCGACAAAGCGAGAAAAGCAAGAGCTTGCGTGTACAAGCAGAACAGCACAGCACACGTGTGTTTAGTTATAAGCCAAGGATGGCCACGTAACACTGCCCCGAGTTCCTAGGGGCCTCCTCTTTAGATATTTGGGTTGATGGCATGCTCGGAAGTCCTTGAATCCTATCTCATGGGCATAGAGATGGACTTGGACACTTTAAGGACATCAAGGTGTGAAGTTTGCTCATTACACTTCCTGTAAAATTAATTATATTTTTTCCTGTTTTACTATGGTCACTTCAACTTCTCTTTGAATATTGCTTGCATGATATATTTTTTGTGTTTACCTTTTATCTTTAATTTTGTAAAGTGAGTTTCTGGTTGACAAAATATAGTTGAACCTTTTCAAAAATTTAACCTGAATCTCTTAATATGTGTTGTAATTATATGTGAATGCACTTGTTGAAATAATTGGATTTACCTGAATCAATTTATTGTTTTCTCTTTATTATTACTCCTTTTCCTTCTACTCTCCATTTTCTAGCTTCTTTTGGATTGTTTAAATATTTATCTTTCATAATTTTTTCATTTATCTATTTACAATTGGATGTGTCTTTTGTTTTATTTCTTAGTGCTGGTTTTAGGCTTTATGATGTACATACCTAACTTTGCACAGCATATGCAAAGCTGTATTTTATCACTGCAGTAGGGAAGCTTTCAAACCATATGGTCAATTTATTCTTTTGCATTAACTTTGCTTCACTGTTGTCATATGGGTTAAACCTAAAATAAATTGATTTCAATAAGCATGCATATTTAAAGACTATGTAAAAAGAAAGTAAAGTTTTATGTTTGCACATATACTCAACTAAATTTCTAGCTCTTTCATTCCTGAAAATGCTATATTACAGCATAATAATGCAATGTAATAATGAACTTTTTGAGAATGTCATGTCACATACAAGTTTATGGAGTTTCCTGTTAGCCTAAAGAGCATGTTTGAGCTCTTTGTAGTACAGGTCTTACAGCAATAACTTCTCCGAGTTTCCTCTTATCTGAGAACATCTTTATTTTTTTTCCATTTTCAAGAAAGAGAGGCAGCATGCAGAACAGGGGGCCATCGGGGAATCACAGTGTAAAGTACATAGACACTGAGAATGAGGGAAGGTAACTAGGTGCCAGAAAATACAGATGTGTCTAAAAAGTAGCAAAACAATGTCTGGGCCAGAGAGTGAAACACCTTGCACACCTAAAAGGGGGGATCTTGAGGACAGTAGGACTAAAAATTTAGCTTTTAGCTTTTTAATGTATAATTATGATGAACTAAATAAATCCAACTGTCACGACATCTGGGTCTTATAGTTTCACCCTCTCATCTGCCACCAGAGAGTTGTCATAAGGGAGGGTGATTCTGAAGCATGTGGCCTCCTACACTCTGACTTTCAATGTGGCAAAAGGGGCCACACTGCAGAGCTCTTGACACCACTCTGTAGAGGGTACTGAATTAAATGTGATCTGTACCCAACAATGAGGGGGTCCAACCAAATGCATTCTAAAGAAATCATTGCCAGGGTTTTGGGTTCTGCACTTTTCAATAAAATTAAGATGTTATCTTGTGGGGGCAATAGCAAATTTCCTTATCTTTGGCCAATGACTTGAACTAACATGAACAACATATATCCATGCAGAAGAAATCTCATATTTTTAAGTGGTTTTCCCCTTTCACCTGTATGACAAAGTTTATAGTGACTAATAATAATTCAGAACATCTGCATCTAAACTCTTGGGGGCAAAGGAAACGAAATAAGACTGAAAGTTGCCATTGTTGCATCATTAATTGGTTATATATCAAGTCAATCATTCAGAAAGTGCCTATTAAGATTGAATTGTCTCATTGTATATTACCTACATGGAGGTTAATTATCTTATGTGTAGGAAACTGTTTTTCACTCCTCTGAGAACTAGATAAGGTTAGAATTGCAAATAAACTTTTTACAAATGCAAAATGGTTTGGAAACATTCTATTAACATTTGATTCTTTTGAATCAGTTATTCATTTAAGTAGGTGCATATTTATATCAGTAACTTTCAACAAAAAATGTAGACTGGTTCAAAAAATTAATGGTAACATTTTACACATTCAGTTCTATTTTAAGCATGATATTCAAGTCTTCCATTTTATACTCTGAATTCCCAGTATATGATACTACTAGATATGAATGTCACCAAAACCTATTCCATAGAATTAGACAGTTCCATCACATACTTCCTGCTCTTATTTTTCTGCATTTCCTTTGGTATTTAGTTCAGTACTTGATGTCAGACAAGAGTTGAGCAAATACCTGCAGAACATACATGAAAAACATTTGATAAATTCTGACAAAAGATAACTGAAATTTTCATGGCATTCCTCATTAAAATGGAGAGAAATTATCTATTAACACAAAAATATGACAGCTAACTAGAGTTAAAATGTAATTAACAAAAATAGCTGCTTGGTACATTGAAAGCATTAACATAATTGTTCCTTTGCTATTACTATAAATTTTTATAATTAGAGTTATGAAAATTAGAAAAATCAACAGGAAAACCTGGTGAATTTTTTTTTAAAGATTTTATTTTTATTTGTGCATACAGAACTGGGGTACAGGCCAGAGGCTCAGGGACGGCAAGAGGCTTCACCAGAGACAGAGAGGGGAACAGAACAGGCAGATCGATGAAGTACACTGCTGAAAGGAGCAGCGGGCGGGTCAGGAGAGGTCTGCCACACCATGTGGTCACCTCCGAGGCAGGCGGGAATCGAACTCATGAGGAAGAGGCTTTAGATTCTCAGTGCTGTGCTTTAACCCGCTGCACCACCAGGGAGGGCCCAAACCTGGTGAATTTTTAACTAAAAATTTTAAATCATCTTCAACACAATTTCTGTTGAGTATATAATGACATAGGTTTACTTCGAAGAATGCTGTAATACATTAGTAAAGCATTGTAAAATGTAGACTTGTTTAGCAGAAAGGTAGACAATAAAAACTATTTAGTTTCTACAACAGAAAATTGTGAGAAATATTATAGCAGTGCTTATTGTGGTTTATATGTTTGCTTGTGGTTAGAAACTCATAAATTACTACTAGGGTATAGAAAACAACTACATATTTTTCAAAAGTTGTACAACTTCTTGTCTTAAAACTTCAAATATCTCTTTCATTCACTTGACCTTATACAAAAAAAACTTGAGAAAATAAATAGTTGAATAGTTAACGTAAAATAATATAATAATAAATGATATCAAACCTTTTTCCTGATTGGTGCTAGAAAGTGTAACTGACATTTTGAAAGTTTATGTAGAAGCCTAGTTTAACACTCATCTTTATCATGATTATGAACATATGATAGAAATTCAAGGCAGTTGGAACATGTCCCATAAGTTTTACTCCTTTTTCTTTATGAGAAAAGTACACACTGTTGCCAAATTTTCAGTGTTATAGAAATTTGTAATTGCAACAATGTTCCTCAGCATAGAATAGTGAAGGCAATTTAAGTTTTGGAATCAGTTATGAAAGTGAATGCAGATCAGAGGGCGCATTTATATATATAAAGCTCCTAGTGTAGTGACTGAAACTTATTAGTTGTACAATTACAATACCTATTAGTGCTGTCATTTTTTGATATACGGAAATTTAGAAATACAGGTGTAACTTGGCATCTCTATGCCTTTTAATGATCAAATAGCTTTAGTTATAGGAGTGCTGGTAAAACAATGAGAAAAAACTCTGAACATGATAGACTCCTGGAAGCAGTAAAATACCAAAACATTCACTTTGCCTGCAGTTAATTTCACATTATTGATATAAGGTTAATCTCTTACACACACACACACACTTTTTCTAAGATCATACAACCTAAGTACAGGATTTTAATAGATGAATTTTACATAAATATCTATCATCAACTCTCATTTTTCTATGTATAGTCAATTATAATCTCTATTTGTATATATGCACTGATGCTATGATGTGTAAAAAAACTTTTATTTTAATGTTAAGTTTCTTTAGACTATAATCAGGCATTCTGAACGGAAAGGGGAGACAGAGGGAACAAAACAGGGGAGGGGAGAACACACGGGACCATGGTGATGGTGCCCAGTGAATTGGTGTGGGAATTTTACAGGGACTGCAACTGAGAAAAGAAAGCAAACATTGTACAAAAATAAACAATGCTGTAATAAAGAAAGTTTGTGTGTGTGTAGGCTTACTAAAACAAAAGAAGAGAATGAAAGGAGCATGAATAAGTTATCTTTCCTAAATTACACATATTTTTCAAAAATCATAGGATGCTATAATTAGATATTCCTAATGGAGACAAAAAGACAAAATGTCAGCCTTTACCAATGAAAAACTTCACTCGTGAATAAAATTTAAGTAGTAAAATAAATAGACTATATTTAAAAACATTCAATTAATTGTTATGTAATGGTGTACAGTCATAGTCAACATTTAACTTCCTCATTTTCTGTTTGTCTAATGCCAATTTAGAAAAAAATCATTCTAATAACTTAAAATAATCATGAGATAGTGATTTCTTGTTATATATCCAGTTTTCCATATGACTACATGTTCAAATCAACACTCTTGCCTCCATAAACATTTGAATATGCTATTCAAGGAATTAGTCAGCACTAAATCTGATAATTCATTGTTTTCTGTATTAAAAAATCAATTAGTCGGGCCCTCCCTGGTGGCGCAGCGGGTTAAAGCACAGCACTGAGAATCTAAAGCCACTTCCTCATGAGTTCGATTCCCGCCTGCCCCGGAGGCGACCACATGGCGCGGCAGACCTCTCCTGACCCGCCCGCTGCTCCCCTCAGCAGTGTACTTCGTCGATCTGCCTGTTCTGCTCCCCGCTCTGTCTCTGGTGAATTCTCTCACCCTCCGCATCTCTGGCCTGTACCCCAGTTCTGTACAAATAAATAAATAAATCTTTAAAAAAAAAAAATCAATTAGTCAAACACTGTTGACTACTGTAGAAGCCAGAAATGATGGTGTGTTTGTCGAAAGTAGCACTTTATAGCTGTTTCTCATTGTGTGACAATTACAGAGACACACGATATGGGTATATATACCGATATATTTCAAAATTGCATTTTGGCACATTTAGTTATGGCTTGTGTTATGGAATTTATAGGTGAGAATGTTCAAAGATGAACTTGAAAAAAAATAATGCTGTTATTAATGCACTAAGTAACAAAAGTGCTTATTCTAATTAAAGATAATCACATAATCATTTCAACAAAATACCATACCCTTTTCTAAAAGTGTAAATAAGGTTTTGCAGTTAAGCTCAGGTTGATGTCCTCTAAGGACATAATCATATTTGAAAAGTAAAAGTAAATTTGTTAATTCAGATACTGATGATGAAAAATAAATCACGTTAGTTAAAATAAACACATACTTGACCTTAATAATAGATGTCAGATTATAAATAATTAACTAATTGCACATACGTACCCTCCCTTCTCTCTTTAAACTTAGCATCTTCTCATTACTTAATTTCACTGATGCTGCTAATTGTATCATGTAGTTTGGGCAATGTGTTACTACAAACTTTGATGCCTTTAAAGGGGCAGAAAATACCTCTCACATGAAATGGTCCCAGAATTTTAAATGGATAGAAATTCTGCAACAAGTGCAGAATTTTTCTGAAGTGGTTTATAAAATGATTGTTGTATAAATAAGACAACTTTTTAGAGAGGACTTGTTGGAAAGAACTAATCTGAATGATTTGAAGGTGGAGAGGGAACATGTTGTAAGCTTTAACTAACATACAGCTTTCAGAAACAAGGATGAAAAAGGTAAAAAACCTAAAGGTACAAATAAAAGGTTGATTGGAAAAATGATTTGATATATTGCAGATCATAAGAACTACTGCTAAGTAATGGTAGAAATGATGGAAACAAAAGTTTAGTGAATGGCAAATTGTGTTGTTTGAATTAATCTGATAGAGACATACATAAGCAAAAGACACTTTTGTGTGTGTGTATAGAAACTAGTATTGTAAGGAAATTTAGGAGTCATGTATTCCATCTCCATATACATATACCTGATCTACATGTCATGCTTTCCATAAACTTACTCCAATGACAAAATGACTTGCAGCATAACCTGGAAGATTGTCTTGTCCTAAAAATTGTCTGGGCACATCCTTTAGAAAACATAGTATGCATCTTGTAAAAAAAAAAAAAAAAGCTACCTATATATTACTGCTTTTACCCATTGCAATTAAGAAAATTGATCATTTTTTGGACTTAATTTTTTTTAAAGATTTATTTATTTTAGCACACAGAACTGGGGTACAGGCGAGAGGCTTCACCAGAGACAGAGTGGGGAGCAGAACAGGAAGATCGACGAAGTACACTGCTGAGGGGAGCAGCGGGCGGGTCAGGAGAGGTCTGCCACGCCATGTGGTCACCTCTGGGGCAGGCGGCTGGCAGGAATCGAACTCATGCGGAAGTGGCTTTAGGTTCTCAATGCTGTGCTTTAACCCGCTGCGCCACCAGGGAGGGCCTTTTGGACTTAATTTTTAAAAAGTGAATTATGCATCAACATTCACTCAGTTAAGCTTGATATATTTGAACATATATGTCATGAAATTGCAACTGGACATATGATTTTTATTTATATTTCATTTGGACTTCTTTGGTGCTGTTGGATTAATGCATTTATATAATAAAACTGAAGTTATGAGCAGTCATGAAAGAGAAGGAAAACACAGTGTTTACAGGATTACACCACTAAAAATATACTAAAAAGATTTTAATAATAAAAATGATTTATCACTTACATTGTCCTGGCGATCACCTTGGATTATAGTCATTTGTATTAAATTGAAAATAATATAACATACCTTAAGTAGGCAATGAAGTATGATCCAAATCTGTCATGATATGGATATTAAATCTATAGTTAAGAAAAATTATAGTGCTAAAAATTATAGTTGAGAAGCATATGTTCAGGAAAGTTTGAAAAGTTACCTGATTTTAAAAGTTAAAAACTTGCTAAAAGATTTTTCTTGTTTGCATTTAAAGACACATGTGATTTAAATAGTCATTCTTGAAGCATTTTTATTTGATGTAACTACCTGTTACCTGGAAATTTTTATGTACAGCATAATTGAGAGCAGCTAGTGTGATTTTATGATTCATCAGTCAGCCATAATCTATTTAGCATTTGATTATGACATAAAATGAACAATTTTTAGTTAAAATTATTTCAATATCACCAAACTCCAAAAGAGGCTTGAATAGTGCCCCAAATAAATGTGTAACAAAGCAGGATCATATACTTTGAGCCAAGTTAGAAAAGTGTATATACATCTTGTTAGTAACAGGGTACATTAAACCGAAGAGCTTTGCTATCATTCACTTAAAATTGGGATACTGTTATGATTACAGACACTAGCACCATGAGTTATAAGGACTTTAGCAGGAACAACAAAATAAAACCATAGATCTGAAGCACTCAGAAGGGAGGGAGAAGGGAGAAAATATGGTGGGGAGAACACAACGGACAAAGGTGGATGCTTATGATGGAGGATTATGTTTTTGGTGGTGGGATACCTGTGGTGACCACACCTGAGGGGAGATATCCTATATTATGAAAAAAATTAATAAGGATATAAAATAAGAGTATTTTATTATAATAGATATGTGTGCATGTTATATATACACATCAATTATTTTTTTAAAGATTTATTTATTCATACAGAACTGGGGTACAGGCCAGAGGTACAGGGGCAGTGAGAGGATTCACCAGAGACAGAGCGGGGGAAAGAATACGTAGATGGAGGAAGTACACTTTTGAGGGGAGCAGCGGGCGGGCCAGGAGAGGTCTGCCCTGCCATGTCGATCACTTTGGTGTGGCAGGTATTGAACTCATGCTGAAGTGGCTTTAGCTTCTTAGTGCTGAGCTTTAACCCGATGCACCACCAGGGAGGGCCCACATCGATTATTTTTAGAAGAGATCAGGCATTGCAGAAATTTTCTTAATATATTTTCACTTCCTCTGCATACAATTGGATATTGTTTAAATTTTTAAAGATGTATGGATTACTTTAAAAACCAAAGAAGCATTAAAACACCATTTGTTGGGGAAAAAAAATAAGAAATTAGGATTCAGAGTCAAACAAGAAAACAATTTGTGTAAGAAAACCACCCATGAGAAAATTTTAAGCAATTGCACAAATGAATGTGTGAAAAGTAATTTTAAAACTGTTCATTAATTTTTCCTTAAAATCATGTATTTGAAGACAAGTGTTTTTTCATTCTCACAAAATATAGAAGGGAATGTTGAATTAAATTATAGTTATGCCAACTCTAATAAACAGGTTTTTAAAATAGATTTATTTATTTATGCATACAGAATGGGGGTACAGGCCAGAGGTGCAGGGACAGTGAGAGGCTTCACCAGAGACAGAGTGGGGAGCAGAATAGGCAGATTGACGAAGTACACTGCTGAGGGGAGAAGCGGGTGTGTGCAGAGGTCTGCCACACCATGTGGATCACCTCCAGGACAGGGATCGAACTCATGTTGAAGTGGCTTTAGCTTCTTAGTGCTGTGCTTTAACCCACTGCGCCACCAGGGAGGGCCCAAACAGTTTTTTTTTTTTTTAATGAGATAGATAAACTACTGAATAAAGTTTCTTTGGGAAAATTATGGAGTCAGACCTTTTCCATACTATTAAGAGTAATACTTGAAACATTGTCACAAATGACAAATTCAGTCTTGAAATAGGTTGCTCACAGGATTAGGATAATTATTCTTTTAGTGGTACTCTCTGATTCTGTGGTAATGTTGAAAGAGTAAAATTTGTTATAAGATGCCTTCAGCTTCAGCACAATCTTTTTTTATTCAGCTCTTTTAATATGTTATTGTATAGTGTGAATCTACATCAGGAGTATATAGTTTGAAGCATGACATAAAAGCCTCTGATCACAAAATATTTACTCATAGAAACAAAAAGTCCAGGATGGTTGAATCTAGAAACCTCAAAATATATCACCATTGTGTCTCCTTCCAGCTGTTGGCTCAGATTTCCACTGTATGGCCTTATTCTTATCAAGTTTTTCTCTACATGACGGTTCTCGGGAGATCCAGTCTTGCAGTATGCTTACAGTCACAAATTCTACTTTGGAAAAATCTCTCGTAGAGAGCAGAACTTATTTTAAGTGATTGTTTTGAAATCTTAAAGTATTTAAATTACAAACCATTAAGCTACAATGGTGATATTATAAGGTGTAATTTCTTGTCATGACTCAATATTTAACTAAAGCCAGATAAGATTTCTAAAATTCCTTGAACTTCCTTAATAACAATTATATTTTATTCTTACAAAATCATCTTCAAGAGATCATGAAGTAAAATTAACATAGGATAGGACAAGGAATACTTTGTTTTAATCTGAATATCACCCAGTATCTGACGCAAAATCAATTTCTGTCTCTCTTTGCAATACAGTGTACAAATAATGATATTTTAATAAGATTAGATAAACCCAGTTATGATCATATAAACTATAGGTGGTTGACTATAATTGCCTTGAATTTATCATATGCAATTTCCCTTGTCTTTTCAAATGCAGATTAAGAAAGTTGGGAGGGAGGGAGGAAGAAGGAGCAGGATTTAATTAAACATTACCAACTTAATAATTTTGAAATTTTAAATGTGCATAATATATGTAAATTTTTTAGGTAATTCATTTTCAGTAATTTCTTATATCCAGAATGTTATTGTCCATTTGTTGACAGAAGCATCATATTATACATAAAAACAGATATTCATATCCTTTTAAAATGACTCTCATATGTAAATATATTCATTTGCAGATGTCTTTGGCTTTCCTGAGTTAGGCATCACTTGAATATGGTGCAGAATACAGTGCTTTTTAAAACTCTTCTTTAAATTAGACAAGCCATTGTTCTATTTACCAAGTTGGTTTTTTTTAACCTTTATCAGAACTTTTTTTAAGATTTATGTATTTATGCATACAGAGCTGGGGTACAGGCCAGCAGTGTAGGGGTGGTGAGAGAACTTACCAGAGACAGAGTGGGGAGCAGAGCAGGCAGATCAGCTAAGTACACTGTTGAGGGGAGCAGTAGGTGAGACAGGAGATGTCTGCTGCGCCATGTGCATCACCTCCCTCCCCAGGGGTTAAAATCACACTGAAGTGGCTTTGGCTAGCTTGCAGTTCTGTGCCCTAACCTGTTGTTCCACCAGGGAGGGCCCTCTGTTTACTAAGTTTAACAAATGAGGATTTGATATTGATCAGCTAACTAAATTCATTGTTATCAGAAAGATCAACATAAGTATATTCTGATTTTTGTTCAGTGGTGGTGGCTACAATCACTAACTAGAATATAGAATTTTACATTTAGAGAAAAACAATAACAAACAGCATGGGTATTATCCTTAGATGTCATATATATATATATATACACACACAATAAGAAAATGGTAATCAGATAAATATAATCAAGGCAAAAAGCATACTTTAAAAATAAACTTTCTGATTTACTTCTATATAGCAGTTACAGTGTTCTCTACAACAAATGTTAGGAAACTAGGATTAAGTTGATCTTTGTTTGTTTGCTTATTTGTTTGAATCCATACCATTGTCAAGGGTCAATTTGTAAGAACAGTAAACTGCAAGAAGAGTCTTCAAGCAAAAGAAGAAGTATCTCTAGTCATCATGCTAAACCAACACTTAATTCCTTATATGGGAGGTTAACTATATGTCAAGTCTAAAGTGAACATTTAAAATATACAGAAACATGCTATTAAACAGATGTGAAACTGAGGCTAAGGAAGGATAGATTGTTTACACAAAGTTACACAAAAACATAGTAGTAACATAACTTAAAAAACAAAATCCTAAATGTTATTTAAAACTTGTGGAGAACTCAGTTTGCTTTTGCTCACCTTTGTGTCAGAGAATATTCTAGTGGATCTTGTCATGCCATGATTATGTCCACAAAAGAGTCAAGTGTCAGGCCCTCCCTGGTGGCGCAGTGGGTTAAAGCACAGCACTAAGAAGCTAAAACCATTTCTGCATGAGTTCGATTCCCGCCTGTCCCGGAGGAGATCCACATAGTGCGGCAGACCTCTCCTGACCTGCCCGCTGCTCCCCTCAGCAGTGTACTTCATCGATCTGCCTGTTCTGCTCCCCACTCTGTCTCTGGTGAAGCCTCTCACCCTCTGCATCTCTGCTTGTACCCCAGTTCTGTATGAATTAATAAATAAATTTTTAAAAAAACAATCAAGTGTCAGAAGTGTCAGAAATGTCTTTGAACTTCTGGCAAGATGACAATGGAGTGGACTGGAGTGAAGATTGGGGCTAACCTCCTCTCTATACTCTCAGCTTCAGTATAGCAGAATTGGGCCAACAGACCCTGAAAGCAAAACAGAGCTACTGAGGGAAACATCCTTATGATGAAGACCCTTGCCCAGTGTGAAGCTACCCTGGGAGCCCAGTTACCAACCCAATAATCCCCAGCAGCTGGTTGGCCAACAGTGGGAGGCCAGCAACTTTGATAGTGAGACCAGATTGATTCCACCATCTAGTAACTAGATGCAAGAATCCAAGCTCCATATGCTAATTGAGGTACTGTTTCTGCCAGAATTAGCATGATCTGGCAGGCCCCTGTGCCCTGCACCCATTTCTACCCAATGTTCACCCAATTATGGCCCATACATTGCCTGTAGAAGCATAAACGAGCCCTCTCCACACCCCAGTGACCATTGCAGCATTCATTTGCCAGCTGTGGGAGTGAGAGTTGGAGCCTTCCTAAGTACTAAACACTGGTGAAGAGCTGGGCATGCCCAGCCTCCAGCAGAGAACTTTGTGACTAAGAGTTGGAATGTTCTTTGCCATCAGTTGTCAACTGGGAGAGCCCAAATTGCCTGAGTGTCAATGGCCAGTACTCTTAGCAGCAAATCAGAGAAACAGGTCTGGGTCTGATAATTCTGAAGATGGCAGTGGGACTACTATCCTTTGAACAACAGAGACCAATGTGGATATCAAAACGTTGGATACTACGTTGAACAGAGATTGTACAAGTGAAGAAATTCCACCACTGCATCAGCACTGGCCCAGAATGCAAAAAAGGGGAAGAAAAAACAAATGGCAATATGAGTCCACAGGGGAACACTACACCACACAGACAGGATAAATCTCTAGAAATCAATCACAAAGACTTGGAAGATCTGTCCTATCAGATAAATATTTAAAATTTCCATGATAGAGAAAATCAAAAAATGAAAGACTACAGAAAAAAATAAACCATAAAAGCAGATTAAAGAAATATAAAAATCAGCAAAATGAATGTAGTGAGAAATAAAACCAACAAACAAAAAATCAAAATTGAAGTTTTATTTATTTTTTTAAAGATGTATTTATTCATTCAGAACTGGGGTACAGGCCAGAGATGCGGAGGGTGAAAGGATTCACCAGAGACAGAGTGGGGAGCAGAACAGGCAGACTGACGAAGTACACTGCTGAGGGGAGCAGCGGGCGGGTCAGGAGAGGTCTGCCACGCCATGTGGTCACCTCCGGGGCAGATGGGAATCGAACTCATGCAGAAGTGGCTTAAGCTTCTTAGTGCAGTGCTTTAACCCGCAGCGCCACCAGGGAGGGCCCTCAAAATTGAAGTTTTAGGCAAGAAGATAAGATAGATGCAGCATGTAAAAAGATCAATAGAGGAGATGAAAAATAGAAAACTTTGAAAAGTAGAATAGAGTGAGTAAAAGTGCAAGTCAGTGATTAGGAAGATGCAAATGAAAAAAATACAGAGATACCAGATATAAAAAGAGAGAAAGGAAGTGAAAAAAAAAAAACCTTCCAGAAATATCTGATCCCATAAAATAAACAATATAAAAATAATTGGTATCCAAGAGAGAAAAGAGCCAGAGATCAGGCTAACACTGGACTAATCTGAAGAAACATTACAGACAAGAAGAGAATGGGATACATACACAAAATACTCAAAGACAGAAACTGCCAGTCATTCTCTACCCAGCAAGACTATCTTAATGTGAAGGGGAAATAAAGGCTTTTTCATACAAAAGAGTGGAAATGAACCTTCCAAATGAGCTCTTGCATCTAAAGCACAGAAAGCAACATACACAAAGAACTGAAAAAGGAAACAACCACAAAATTGTATGCAAAATAGCAGTAACAAATATTCACATATCAATAGTCATGCTAAATGTAAATGGACTGAGCACACCAATTGTGGGAAAAAGTATCTAAATAAACAATCTTATTTCTCAACTCATGAAACTAGAAAAATAACAGACAAATCCAAAGGTTAGTAGAAGAAAAGAAGTAATAAAATTCAGAGCAGAAATTAGTGAAATAGGAATTAAAATACAGTCCAAAGATTAATAAAACCAAAATCTGGTTCTTAAGAAAAAAATAGACAAACCTCTAGCTAGGCTTACTAAGATAATACTACTGAGACACAGAGGTAAATTCACATATGTATGACCTGTTAATCTTAGACAAAGGAGTCAAGAGTAGAGTGGTAAAGCCTCTTCAATAAGTTGTATTGGGAAAACCGTGTAGTTGCATGCTACACAAGATTTTTTTATTATTGAATCTGTGTAAGTTGAAATAATGATAACTGAACTATTAATCATGTTTAAATTTACTAAGTAATAAAATTACTTTCAGAATACTTAATAATCTGACAATGTTCTTGGCAATACAAATTTATTTTTATTTATAAAAATAAACTCAACAATTGATAGGGACATTTATTTAAAAGCCACAACAATAAAATACATATATGAAAACAAAGGCAACACACATTATGACATATTCTTCAGTGATGTCTTTGTGAATCATCCCCAACAGCAAGGAAAATAAGAGAGAATATCAATAGCTAGGACTACCTCTAATCAAAAAAGTTCTACACAGCAAAAATAACAATAACTAAAATAAAAATACAGCTTATTGAAGTGGAGAGAATATTTTCCCACCATACTCTGACAATGCACATAGATCAAAAAGCAATGATGCAGTCAATCAAGTGAAAAATAATCCAATAAAAATTGAACAGAGGCACTAAATAGGCACTTTGTTAAAGAAAACATATAGGTGGCCAATGGACACATAAAAAATGTTGATCATGGCCCTCCCTGGTGGCGCAGCAGGTTAAAGCACAGCACTGAGAATCTAAAGCCACTTCCGCATGAGTTTGATTCCTGCCTGCCCTAGAGGTGACCACATGACGTGGCAGACCTCTCCTGACCCGCCTGCTGCTTCCCTCAGCAGTGTACTTCGTCAGTCTGCCTGTTCTGTTCCCCACTCTGTCTCTGGTGAAGCCTCTTGCCGTCCCTGAGCCTCTGGCCCGTACCCCAGTTCTGTATGCACAAATAAATAAATTTAAAATAAAAAAATAAAATAAAATGTTGATCATTACATTCTTAGCAAAATTCAAATCAACCACACAATGAAACACTGCCTCACTTCTGTGGGAAGACCAGAAATAACAAATGATGTTTCTTTGGAAAAAAGAAAGCCTCTTACACTTTTTAAGCTAATGACACAGATTGATGCATGACATTTGATTAATGAGTATTTTGCCAACATTATCAATTTTGTGATAAGCTTTGGTGATCCCTATCCCTAAAATTATTCAAGCATTTGTACCAGTAATTCCTTCACTTTTGGCTGAATATTTCTAGGTTAGGTTGGGTTCTTAAATATTTGTGTTAGTAACTATTAGGAAGTATTAAAATAGATTAGAATAAATATTAAAATGTGTTTTGCTATTGTTCTCATGATATATTTTTTTATGATTTAAATTTTCATTTTTACTTTAAATGCATGTTTCTGTAATGTAAACAGTTAGTACATGAATCTCAGTTCTTACTGAGATTTTAGTCAGCTATTGAATTTTTAGTCAGCTATTGAAATTGACTACAGTATCTCAAATGACAATTTGCTAATTGGTTGGGTTATTAATTTGGAATATAAAAAGTCAAGTATTTCTCAAAGTAGGCTCATGTGAAATTTTTTTATTATTGAATCTGTGTAAGTTGAAATAATGATAACAGAACTATTAATCATGTTTAAATTTACTAAGTAATAAAATTACTTTCAGAATACTTAATAATCTGACAATGTTCTTGGCAATACAAATTTAACATGTTTGAAGTATTCATTTTGTATTCTAATAAAATTTCATTTTAAGTTACACATAAATAATATATATAGCCATCCATAATGTAACATTTAGTTGGATTATTTAGTAAGAAATTTTTAGTCAGCTATTGAAATTGACTACAGTATCTCAAATGACAAGGACTGTGCTTACTTTGATATTGCAAAAATCTTGTATGGGTGCTACAAAATATCAGCAATAATTCTAAACTCTAAGAAGAAGCCTGACATTTATGGATACATTTGATGATAGACATTATAATAAGTATATTAATTTCTGTGTTCACATAGAGTAGTATGTGTGTGTACATATTTGTAGATTTAGATATTGCTTTAGGGGGGAAATGGTTCCCTATTTTGGTCAAGTTTTATGGGATGAACCTGTGTCCCTTTTCAGAGTCACTCTTGAAAATATTGTGTAGAATATGCTTTCTTGTCCTGAAATTTAAGGAAAATTGTTGAGTGTTTGACTTTGGTGGTTTATAAACCAATTTATATTCTTCAGCATAGGTGTTAAAGGTCTCCTAGAATGGGTTTTGAAAATGAATTTTTCTCTTTTTTGTTATTATGATGTCATTCATTTTGCTTCATTCTACTGTACCTGTATATCTTTATAAATAAGTCTGGAATCATTTATATTTTTGTGGTTACTAATTAGGATTTTGATCACAAAAATGTCTAGGCCACATTTTAGTCTTAATAATAAAAGCAATTTATTAATTCTCTGTTTAAAGCAGTCTTCCTTTTTCTACAGTATATTTGAAAACTTTGTATCTAAATATTACAAGAGTTGATTGTTCATTCCAATAATAATATATTTTGTATGAGAGAGAAATCATTGAATTAAAAATATTGAGTAGTGGGGGGGGCGTTTAAACTAGTTAGAAAATTAATACTACCTAAACTTTCTTATGTACATCAAGTTATGATTCAATTAAGTTATCTTACTTATAAATGAAAGAATTTAGAGGAAAAAGAAATCTGCTGTGTATATGTCAGTGACACTGTACTCATATTAATGCCTATCATTGCATAGAAATATTATTTTTCACCTCCATTTTTCTATTTCTGATGTATCCCTTATGTCTAAATATGTCATTAGTTTCATACATTATTATTCTATTCAAATGGATTTTTTTTCTAAATATAATCATTTATTATTTTAATTTGGTAACATTAGGATTTTCCACATGAGGTCTCACCTTGCAGGGTTCACACCACAAATCTTCCATCGTGCACCACCATTGTTCTTTTTTTAAAAGATTTATTTATTTATTCATATAGAACTATAGAACTGTGGTACAAGCCAGTGGTACAGGGGTGGTGAGAGACAGAGTGGGGAGGAGAGCAGGCAGATCAATTAAGTACACTGCTGAAGGCAGCAGCAGGCAGGTCAGGAGAGGTCTGCCGCGCCAGGTGGATCTCCTCCGGGACAGTGGATCGAACTCGCACTGAGGCAGCTGCAGCCAGCTTGCAGTGCTGTGTCCTAACCTGGGACTCTGCCAGGAAGGGCCCCACTATAGATCTTTGTGCTTTCTTCCCTCTTTGTTCCTTCTCCCTTCACCCCATTAGAATGCTTCAGTTTTATAGTTAGTTTTCAAGGGTTAGATTTTAAGGTTGTCTTTGGTTCTTAGTTTGATTCCTCTACATTCCACATATTAGCGACTCCATCTGGTATTGATTGTTTTCCTTCTGACTTATTTTATTAAACATTATCTCTTCCAACTACATCCATGTTGCTGCAAATGGCAAGATATTATCTTTTGTGATTGTGAGTAATATTTCGTTGTGTATATGTACCACATCATCTTTATTCACTCATCTGTGTTTTTTGTTTGTTTTTTTTGCTACTTAGGGTTCTTCCATATATTGGGTATTATAAATACTGCTGCTATGGCTACAAGAGTGCAGGTTTCATTTAGAATTGGTGTTTTTATATTTTTTGGGTAGATATCAAGGAATGGAATTCCTGGGTCATATGGCAGATCCATCTTTAACCATTTGAGAAACCTCCATACTGCTTTCCATAGGGGTTGGACCAGTCTACATTCCAAACAACAGAGTAAGAGAGCTCCTTTTTCTCCACACCCCACCAGCACTTAGCTGTTCCTGTTCATTCTGATGTGAGCCATTCTCACTGTGGTGAGATTGCATCTCATTGTGGTTGTGGTTTGCATTTTCCTGGTGATATGTGATAGTGAACATTTTCATGTGCACATTGGCTATCTGTACATCTTCAATGGAGAAACACTTATTTAGATCCTCTTCCTTTTTCTTGACTGAGCTGTTTGTTTTCCTTTTGTTGAGTTTTATAAGCTCGTTGTAGATCTTTGATCTCTGTCCCTTGTTATATGTATGATTTGCAGAGATTTTCTGCCATTCTGTAAGGTGTCTCTTTGTTTTAGCTATGCTCTACTTCACTGTGCAGAAAGTTTTTGGTTTGATATAGTCCCTGTTGTTTATATTGTCTTACTTTCCTAACTGCTAGGGATGAATTTGCAAAGATACCTCTGAAATGTGTGACATGGTTTGACTTTCAAATTCAAAATTGTGGTATTTTGAACATTATATGTATATTAATAAATATATCAGGAAATAGTTTCTATTGCAGGCCTAAGACTTTTACAAAGTACAAACCTGGCCATCATTTCAATCATTCAAATAAGCATAACTATTTTTAAAGTAGACTTTGGTGTTTGTCCTAAGTCAAGAATAATCTCACAATGTTTTGAAGGAAGTCACTTTATAAGGCAATGCCTAAATTTTTTTATCTGGATAGTAATGATAATGATCTCTAATACTCCATATTCTAATTGTTATAATAATTGAAATTTTATTTATGAAGATAACTGTATTGTAGGAATTGTGTTTTAACAATGATAAGAATACTTCTGATGGGCCATCATGTTGGTGTCTATTTAATTGAGATCTTACTGATTACCTTTTTTCATATCAGAAGCGTTACCTGTAATATCAAAAGTTTCTTCTCAGATATTATGTATCGTGTAAGTAATTCCATGAGAAAGATTATAATTTCAATAGAAGACTATGTTTTTCTATCATAGACAAGGAATCTAGAAAAATCTATGTATTCTTCTCAAAATGTTTAGTTCAACAACATATTGCCCTTAGGGGAACAAGAAGCCAGCATATAACATTGGTACGGTCTGATTTTAGAAAAGGTGTATTACAGGTGACAGATTCTATGGGCTATCAGTTTTCTGCCTTATCTTTGTCAATCATCACCTACTTTGCAAGATAAAAGTGAGAATGCATTGCAATCAATTATAATTTTCATTTATTGGGGAATGAGGGAATAAGTGAAAATATTTCCTGTGTTTTAACTTTATTAAACTCTCTTTTTAGCTTTCACTCCTGGACTAAAGAAAGGTATAGTAGAAATCTATACAAACCATAACCATGGCGCATGTTGCACTTTAAAATGAACTGCTCATTTATGTTTGTGTTAATGATCTTTGGCCTTTCACTTCTCATAACACCTTATAATTTCACCTGCTTTAAGCATATTTTTAGTATTTTTAAAATGAATCAATATTTAGGAAATATATTCAATTAGTTGGATATCTTATACAAATAGATGCTTTATCCAAGCTATGCATAACCAATATTTAGATAACAAAGTTAAAAAGAACCTATAGTCATTTACTTGATTTTCAGTAGATACTTCCATGTTATATATGTATTTATATATATATATATATATATATGTATTTATATATATATTTGTCTCCTCAGATAATCTAAGCATTTTAAGTTTTTAGTCTGAGGAGGTATTAAAATATTTTTCTGTATTTGTATTCAAATTTTATATGCACATTTTATATGTTGTATACATGTCTAACAAAATGTAAATTTAAGTTCTTTGCGAACTTGTAAATCACATGTATGATGTGTTTTCTTTGGCAAATTATAATGTATTGATTATATGTGAAACTATCCTAAGGTCAACAGAAACTTCCTTAAAAATGGAATGTAAGAAATCAATTAAAATATATATAATTTTAATTTACAGGATAATTTGAATGTTCCAAATATAAATTCCATGTTTATATGCACCCATTTTTTTATTGGCCACTTCATATTTGGGGGATGGATCTGTCATATTTTGCCATTGCTATTTAAAAATTTATTTTGCTTCATGCACTTTTATTTTCAACTAATTTACAATCCATTGATATTTGACCAAGTTGAAATAGCACTCAGTGAATAAACCTTCCTGAAGTAAGTCATAAAAATCTAATTTTTGTAAAGTATCTCATCTTTGATCTTCAATGTTCCTATGACATCAATACTAATATAATGCTTTGTTAATTTTTTGTATTTAAATGTTTTCATGTAGTTTTTGTCTTTTATCTTACATTGGAATAGTTCTTGTGTAGGCTTATATTAATTAGTTCCAGTTTTTGAATTCCATATGAATAGTGGGAAATTAAGCCAAGAATCCCCCATGGAATTCTTGTGATATCAGCATTAATATTGGAATATAGGTTAAAGAAGATACATTTGGAAGTGTTTTTCGTGTATCTCTTTTAGCTATCTTTGATTAGAGACTGTTACAGAATAACTTTGGGGATACATTTGTGGTTATGATCAAAGCAAAGATGCTTTGATCATTTAAACTCAGGTTTCTACTTTCTTTTTTTTCCTTCATTAAACAAATTTTAGCAATAATGTTTGTGCTTAAGTCACACAAACACTTTATGCTGCTAGAGCATGATAATACAACAGCAACATTTATATTTTAACGTTTGTTCTGCTGTAGAAGCTATTCTTCATATGCTATATATGTTTATTATACAAAACATCTATGTACAACTTTCATTATTTTCTCCAAATTTTGCAGAAGTGGAAATTGAGACAAAGAATAGCAAAATAATATAGGAATTCATTTTACAATTTCTAACGCATTATATTTATGTAAGAAATTACTATTAGATCATTGCAATTAAACTCCCACCATAAATATTGCTATAAACCACCATATGTATTCAGTAAACTAGTAGTGTAGTTGGGCTATGACTCCAAGTTTTAAATTTTATGGTAACTTTTACACCACATGTTGTATGTAATTAGATAAATATGGTTCTAACTTCTATCCTAAACTCCAAATCAGGCAGATCCCACAGTTATAATATATTGAGAATTCTCCAGCATTTGTGGAATATAATTGTGTCTCCTTTTCAACTTGTATGGGTCATAATAGGAAGCTTTTCTTTTGTTGATAAATTGACTTTCTACTACTTTTACAAAAAGCAGGTTGTAATCCCAATTCTTTCACTCAAGATATTTAGGTTTATTGTCTCATGGGCAAAAGCATCTGCAACTGTTCAGATGACTGCACCATGGTGCCAATAAAGGGCAGTAGTAGGAATCAGAGCAGTAGCACACAGAATGTTCACCTCCATTGCCACCAAGCTTCCCCTAATTGTCATGGAAACACAAATTTTTGTACTGGGCATCCATGATGACATGCTTCCTTAGACCAATTCCCCAAATAAATGTCTAGAGCAATCTTGTGCCAAATTCAACCTTTAGGCTGTGGTTGAATAGTAAGATGTAGCCCAGTGTAGGGACAGGTTCACAAGCCAGGGATTGTTTTCTTTGCCATTTTGGTAACAATATTATACTGGTGTGCTTGTTCCTACAGTTAAGAAACAGGTACTTCTTCTTTGTCTTGTATTTTGTATTGTATTGTTGTTTTCTTCCCCCCACCCCTGTCTTATTTGGTTCTTTTATATTCCTCCTATAAGTGAAACCACTCAATACTTTTCTTTTTCCTTCTGACTTATTTTACTGAGCACAGTCCCTTCCAGGTCCACCCATGTTGCTGCAGATAGATACATAAATTAAAAAAAAAAAAAGAAACAGATGCTTCCCTATTGAATAATAGTATTCTGCTTAATTGTTATCTCACCTTTGGCCCTAGGTAGGGGTAAGGCATACATTACTCATAAGACAACCACAGCTTCCAAATAATAGCCTCTTCTACAGGGAGAAACATGTGATCCAATGTGACCCATCCTAACAGTTTGGGCTACTAATATTTTCATTTGGAAGCCACTTTCTCAAGCTGATATCACCACTCTGTACCTGTACGTCCATAGTTCTCCAATGGCTCATGTTCTATCCTACATGCCTACTCTGTGTACCCCTTTGCCAGTATGATCCCTGAGCTTTCAAGTCCCAATGAATTAGCAATAGAGAGATACTCCCTCTCACAGGTTATACTTTCCCATTGCCAGTCCAAACTCAGTTTTTTATTTTTTTAAAGATTTGTTTTTTATGCATATAAGAACTGAAGTACAGGCCAGGGGCACAGAGGGTGAAAAGATTCACACAAGACAGAGTGGGAAGCAGAACAGGCAGATGTACTGAAATACACTGCTGAGAGGATCAGCGGGCCATACAGGAGAGGTCTGCTGCACCATGTGCGTGAGCTCCCTGGCTGGGGAATCTAACTCATGCTGCAGTGGCTGCTGATAGCATTGTAGTGCTGAGATTTAACCCATTGTGCCACCAGTGAGGGCCCAAACTCAGTTTAATTTAATGATTTTCCTACCTCTTGCTACTTTTTCATCCTTGATGAATAAAAGTAGGCATTTAGTCCCTCTAGTCATTGTATTTATATTGGTGTAACTTGGTTGTAAATATGTTGAAAAGTGAGCCCAATTCTTCTCTCTGCTGCCATCTTAAGGGGCTCTGTTGATTTTTTTATAATTAGAGTACTGTAAGATATTCCGTTTTACCATAGCAATATAACATAATTTTTTTTAGCTTTTCTGTCTCATACTTTGCTATATGTTTGAATAATTCCATATTCTGAATGCATGCAATTAATATTTTATAGTGTGCTGTAGTGTGCATAAAACATGTAATATATGACTATATGATATTGGCTATTAATTTTCATTCTACCAACCATATATAAGTGGTGAAAGTATAATAGGTCTATGACTTGAGATTATTGGCAATGATATTTGATAGCTAATTCTATTTTCTGTGTGTCATAGGGAGGTCATTTAGTTTCTCTGCACCTCCAAAATTAAAGTAACAGTTTCAAAGTTCAAATTCAGTCACCTTTATTGCAGATCTACTTCCCATTCTACTACACCTTCTCCAAAAGAAATAAATGATAGTGTAGATAATATAATTATTTGCGATATCATTTAGAAAATATGTGCATTATTTTGAAATAATTTTACATCATTTTCATCATTTTGAAATTAGGAACTGGATTTTGTGTTATACAACACAGAGTAAGAGCTATATTTGAGTAAATTGAGTAAAAATACAGCTGGTAATGGCATTTATAATTGTCTTTAGCTCGAGAAGCAACAGATCAGTTTATTTTTGCTTTTCCTATATTATGGTTTCCTCTAAATTTATATGTCAAGTATCTATGGAAATTATGAGTCAGAGGTAAAAGTGTAGGTTAGATGACATATTACATGAAACCATAAAAAAATGTGTGTCAATGTGGAACATGAATGTTTTAGTTAAAAGAAGTACCACAGTTCAGGGCCCTCCCTGGTGGCGCATCGGGTTAAAGCACAGCACTGAGAATCTAAAGCCGCTTCCGCATGAGTTCGATCCCCGCCTGCCCCGGAGGTGACCACATGGCGTGGCAGACCTCTCCTGACCCGCCCGCTGCTCCCCTCAGCAGAGTGCTTCCTGGATCTGCATTTCTGTTCCCCGCTCTGTCTCTGATGAAGCCTCTCACCGCCCCTGAGCCTCTGGCCTGCACCCTTGTTCTGTATGCACAAATAAATAAATCTTTAAAAAAAAAAAAAGCACCACGGTTCTTTTCACACATAATGAAAGTATGTGAAACAAACATCTTTCAGGAACTGAAATTGGAATCTATCTGTATGTAGAGGAAAAGGGAGGTGTGAAGGCATATGGTAGAAAAACTGGTAATACAGTTAGAAGTGCTTTTTTGTCATCAAAAGTTATCCCTAACATTAAAATTTGCATTTCATATTTTATAAACATGATTTATATAAATGATTTATATAGAAATGCCTGTCAGTTAAATGCTATTCATATTTCATCACAGCACATTTTGCACAATTATGCAAAAATATTTAGGTATTCTACTTCTATTTTAATGAATATGAAATGAATATATAATTCATTCGATATTTCCTCAGTTGTATGATTCAAAAATACCCCTGAAATTTGTGTTTTCTTTTGGAATTTAACCTAGATGTAGAAATGATGCTTTTGGATTAAAAGACTTTCATTCCAGATAATGTTAATTTCATTGAGTATTTAGAATATGAAATTTTCCCATTCCTTTATTGCTACTTGTGTAATTTTTCTCAGGGTGATGTGGAATCTCAGAATGTCAAGTGCTTTCAAGAACTTAAGAAGTATAACTTTGTCTTTGCTTTTTGGGAAAATAATGCCTCTTTACTTATTTTGTAGGTGATTAGTCATTCATGGTGTCTATTTTCAATTATACCACTATATAAGTCATAATACACTTGAAACTTGTTCCATTGATATATCAGTTCTGTCAGGTAAATCTAGATATTTTCGTGAAATCAGTAAGTGACTGTCAGTAAGTAGCTTTATCTAGCTCCAATTATTTTTGTCAAAAACCAATAGATATGACAGGTAAAATCTAGGAAAATTGCAATTAGTTGAAATTTTAAATCTTTATAGCGAAATCCATGGCCCTGTCTACATACAGTTGATATCTATAGGAAATTTGCTCTGGAGTCCCTGCGGATACCAAAATTCATGAATATTCAAGTCATATAAAATGGTATAGTTTAAAAAACAAAGCAGAGCTTCAATCTTACTGTTTTACTTGATACTATGAAGTGTGAGAGAAGTAAATAAATGAAGTGGCATAATATCTGTATATAATTTATGAACATATCCCAAGCACTTTTATTCATCTCTAGTTTATTTGTGATACCAAGTACAAAGTACATGTTATATAGATAGCTGTCTGTGATACTATATTGGTTAGAAATTATGATAAGCTTAAAAAGTCTGTTCATTTTTAGCACAGACAAAACTACAAATTCTAACTACATGGTATGTATTTTCTATCCCAAATCATGGAATCTGCCATTGGTTCAATCCATGTATTTCATATGAAAGGCCAACTGTATAAGCGTCAGATACATTTAAATTATTAACCTCAGAGAAGGAAAATATGAACATATTTATTTTTCTTAAAATAATCCTCTCCATAAGAGAAATGGCTTGTATGTATCAGGTTCCTTTACACATTTTTTTAAAGATTTATTTTATTTATGCATACAGAACTCAATTATGCATTACATAGCTAGGGTACAGGCCAGAGGTACAGGGGCAGTGAGAGGATTCATCAGAGACAGAGTGGGGAGCCGAACAGGTTTACTGACGTAGTACACTGCTTAGGGGAGCAGTGGGCGGGTCAGAAGAGGTCTGCTGAGCCATGTGGATCACCTCTGGGGCTGGAGATCGAACTCATGCTGAAGTGGCTTTAGCTTCTTAGTGCTGTGCTTTCACCTGCTGCACCATCAGGGAGGGCCCACCTTTATACATTTAAGCAATATTTTGCATTTGACAGGCTGCCCAGATATGCAGCCTCCATTGCAACGTGGGGTTGTTTCTCTTTATGTCTTGATTCTTCTAGAGAATATGAATGGCCTAGAAAGCAGTGCAATTCAGTGTAATGTGTAACTTTCCCTTCTGACTAGTATTTCTAATGGAAGGAGCATGGTTCAGTGGGAAAAAATTCTACCAAAGATTTTATAGTGATGTCAAGACTATGTGCAAAAGTAAGAAAATACTTTTCTCTATAGACATTTCTATAGACATTTCTCTATAGAACTGAGGATTCTAGAGGAGAAAGGGGAGTTCATTGTGTTCAGTGTGGAGGGAACACAGTGGTCTGTGGCAGTAGACTGCAGATGCTTTAATGGTGTTATGGTGATAACACCTAAAGGAGAATATACTCTGAAAACATAATGATGTAAACCAAGTTGACATCAATAGAAAGAAAACAGGAAAGTGACAAAGAAACACTTGCATTACCTGTCAGTTTTTATACTTGTGAAAACTAATGTTGAAATAAAAATACATTAGAACACAAGGAATCGGGCCCTGTGGTTTCTTTATATTCCACATATAAGTGACTTTCTCCAGTATTTATCTTTTCTTCTCCTGACATAATTTGTATAGTAGCATTCTTTTCAGTCCCACCCATATTGTAAAAGGCAAGAGCTTAACATTTTTATAGATGGATAGTATTCCATTGTGTATATATAGCACATCATCCTAATCCTCATTTGTCTTTGGTCACTTAAGTTGTTTCCATAGTGTGGTTACTGTAAATAGTGCTGTAAAACAGAAGAATTCAGATGTCCTTTTGAATTAGTGTTTTTTTTTTTTCTTTAGGTAGACACCAAGGATGGTTGGTAGATTAATTTTTAATATTTTGAGAAATATCCATACTGATTTCCATAGTATAGAAAAAGCCAAACCAATGACAAACCCTAGAAATCAGACTATATTATTGTGGTTAACAAAGTGGGAGTGGAAGACGGAAGGTTAAATTACATAGGTGATAGAATGGGCTATGGTGAAGGATTATTGGGGCGTTGGTGGATATATTGAGGTAAAATAAACATGATCCTATACCTATAAATTATTTCTTTGATTCATTTTTTATTTTTTGAAGTCAATTTCCGGTTTATTGTTTTTTGTTTTAATGTTTATTGTTGTAAAGTTGGTTTAAAACACTGTAAATATTGGTGATATACCGATGTTACCTCAATAAAATAAAGGAAGTTGAGTAAATTAAATACGCAAGGAATTAGGGATAACCTACTTAAAAATATCAATCTTTTTCTTTTCTTTTTTTAAATGTATTTTTACATCATTCTTCATTTTAGTACAATGTATGGTTTTTCATCTCAGTTGTAATCCCCATGGTCTTACCACTACCACTTCACCCATGTGCCATCACCATAGTCCCATGTGCTCTTCACACCCCCATTTTGATCTTGTTCCCCTCTCCTTTAAAAACGTTTCACATTATGGGACTCTCCCTGGTGGTGCAGCTGGTTAAAGCACAGCACTAAGAAGCTAAAGCTACTTCAGCATGAGTTCGACCCCCGCCTGCCCTGGAGGTGAACCCACATGGTGTGGCAGACCTCTCCTGACCCACCCACTGCTCCTCAGCAGTGTACTTTCAGTCAGCCTGTTCTGCTCCCCACTCTGTCTCTGGTGAATCCTCTCACCGCCCCTGCACCTCTGGCCTGTACCCCAGCTCTGTATGCATAAATAAATCTTTAAAAAAATATTTCACATTACAAAAATGAAAATAAAAGTTTGGATTTTCATCTGCCAAATGACTCAGCATATACTAATGAGATATATTTGATAAATAAGTGGCATAATGCTTTATATTTCTAGACATGTATTAACATTTGTGTTGGAATAATCAAATTCAATTTTTTTAGGGGTTCAGCAAGTTCCAGCAACTTGCTGACATTACTGAAACAGCACAAATTACTATAGAGTTTCTTAAAGTTTATATATTTTTACTGTCTTGAAATAAGTTTCCATTATTTTTTCCAATTACCTTTATTGAGATAAAGTTATTTTATATAATTATATTTGTTTTAGAGTTTATAATTTCAAATCTCTACAAATGCATGTTTTTATACCAAAGGTATATGTGAATATAAAAACTAAAGGGTTTTTATTATTATAAAAGTAAGCATATAAATTGGGAAAAAAATTTCTAAAAGAGAATTAAATAAAGAGAAGAGTAAAAAACCCTAATTATCAAATATATAAAGAAATTATTATATATCTGTTGCCCCATTCCAAATTTATTCAATGCTTATTTTCTATGTATATATGTATATAACAAAAAGGAACTTGGGAGTCTAAGCCTATATTTTGTTTTATAATCGCTTTTTTTCTGTCTTAAAAATGGCTTATATTTATTTGAAAAGTTATGTCTGATATATTTTAAATAAAAACATGATTTTGTTATTTTTTATAATTGCTATAATAGTAAAATTGCTATAATAGTAAAATCTTATAAACATAGGCAACATATTTGCATAGTTATTTTTCATTGTTCATGTTTAAAATTAAGAATATTAAAAAATATAACTATAATAAACATATAGTATTATATTTACCCTAGAATTATTAGTGGTTAATGATAATGACAGAAAAAGATCAGAAAGTTTTCACTACTATCACAAATATTCATGTTTTTTTTCACATATAATAAGAAGCATTTTCCAAGGAAGAATCATAACTTTAATAATAAAGAAAGGTTAGTTATGTGACAAGATGATACAATTAGCCTAATTAAGTATGATTTTTTATAAAGTTAATACGAAGGTTTTTTTTTTTAAAGATTTATTTATTTGTGCATACAGAACTGGGGTACAGGCCAGAGGTGCAGGGGCGGTGACAGGCTTCACCAGAGACAGAGTGGGGAGCAGAACAGGCAGATGGATGAAGCACACTGCTGAGGGTAGCAGCGGGCGAGCCAGGAGAGATCTGCCACGCCATGTGGTCACCTCCAGGGCAGTTGGGAATCAAACTCATGCAGAAGGGGCTTTAGATTCTCAATGCTGTGCTTCAACCCGCTGCGCCACCAGGGAGGGCCAATACAAAGGTATTTTAAAGCCTGAACAAACACAAATCAATTTATTGTCTTTGTAGTCATTAAAGTTTGAATTACTTGTGATAGTAAAGCCTTTATTATTATTATAATTACCTAAGTTATAAACTTGCATAATAATAGAAAGATTGATTAAATGGTCCATGATGTTAAATTTTGAAGAAATATTTATTATGAGGTAAGAAAGTCTTATAGTTCTCAAAACTCATTTGTTCTTTCAACAGAAAAAAATTTTAAATTTTAAATTGTAAGTATTTCAATACTGTTATATGAAAGAGGATGCTTTTTGTATTAGCGTACATACTACATTAATATTGGTATACACGAGATGCCTTTTCACCGTTTGACAGTAGTTGAAGCATTTTAATAATTACTATTATATAAAGTGACATTTGGAACCTCCAAATATTCAAATACAATCACCTATTTTGACTGTTAACTAGGACGTAGAGATTCACTAAGATTAGGCAAGATTCACTAATACAAAAGGCATTCTATTTAATACAACAAGCATTGCAAATTTACTAAATGCTTACCTATAAATATCTACACTACAGTGGAAGAGCAATGCTTTCATGAAACTAATATTGGATAAATGTATTAAATAATAATCAGGGCACTGATGACTATTTGTCTCCTATTAATCTTCATAGTTAGAAACTAATATGTTTGGTTTCTTCATAAAAATGTTGGAACGGTGTTGTTGAGGCAGATTCTGGCTAGGTAGGCAGGGTGGAGGCCCACAAGATGAAGGTGGCAAATAAAAATGACAGAATAATGTAAAATTATAGGCCCTGTGTCTATGAGTAGGAAACCACCAGAAGTGCTGGATAAGAGGAGCAGGAGGGAGGGGCTGAGTTTTAATCTCAGCAAGTTTCCTGAGCTTCTAGCTGCCTGTGTATTGTTTTTAGCAAGCTGTCTCCCCATGCATGTACTCAACAAATAGAGGCCCTTTAGCAAGCTGTATTTAGTATGCAAGAGCCCAAACCTGCATGTTTTGGGGATACCAATTCTGGTGCCCCCTCCCTGTCTCTACAGTGAGTCTTCCACTTTTTTATCACTAAATAAACTCCCTTAAACTAATTCTCACAGTACATGCCCTCAATTTGTGTGACATGAGATAAGAGCTCACTGACACCAGGCAATAATATGTTAAAACTAACATTTGCAAAATGCCTTTTATATCATAGATGTTTTATATATATGGATGTATTTATTAGTTGGTCCTTTAATAGATGGGCACAAAATTATAAAGGCCCAGAGACATATGATGCAAAGTTATTAAAAAGTGAAGTGACTCTCATAAAACCCAAGTTAATTTAATTATCTGTATATGGCTATATTAACATTATAGAAGAAAATATACTAATTTTACACAGTATTCTCCAACTCTAATTACATTATAACTCACAGTACATTTTCTCTACCCTACTCATTCCAACCTTTCCCTGTGTAACTATTTTGTTGAGCAACTATTATTAATATGAGTAAATAATATTTTACTGATATATTATCATTGCTTACACAATTAAATATGAACATTGTGGACATTTCTGAATGTTTGTTTAAGCAGTGGTAAGATCACATCCTGTCAAAAAGGATTTGAATATGTCCTCTTAAGGAATACTGTATTACAGCTTCTCAACTGTCATGTAATCTTGTGTTATGTATTAAGGGGATTCCCCTGTCATGGGCTCACTCTCGCACAGCATTTGCAGTATAATAGTCAACCAGCTCCTGCATCCCACACTAAACTGTACATGATACCAAGCTTATGGGTCAGGCTTTCCATAAGCCATTGGGTAGTGGTTGCGGCACAACAGTATTGAGAAAACAAGGATGCAGTAAAGATATTTGCTGTAGTCAGGCATTATCACTGAATTTGATGCTTGTAAAAGTTATGAAGATTTTCTTTGGCTTTGTTTATTAATGTTGCATACTCAGGTTGCCTAAATACTTCAGGATGCCTAATATCTCTTCAGGGTGTCACGTGCCCAGACTACTCACCTACTTACAGAGTATTCCACAGAGAAAGAGTTCTATAGATATGTGTATCTTATATAATTTATATATGCAAGTCAAATTTATATACACAAATAAAACATGTATAAATATATATATATAGAAAGAAACGTTATGTTATGAAGCCTCCAAACTTCATATGATTTGGAAGTGTTTTCCTTAGCGAGGCTATACTGACATGACAAACACAGCTTTTCTTCCAATCCAAAAAAATGGGCTTTTTACTTTTTTGTTTAATTTGAACTTAAAAGAAGTACAACCACCTAGTTTGGTTAGTCTATTAAACATTCTGAAAAGGATGTAAGAAATAAAAATTTCCAGAGATAGTACTTAATGTTGTCAATTTTTCCATCCATAGATACTTAGGACCCAGGTCCTCCTGTTTATTTAAATCTCCGGTTACCATTACCAGACAAGATTTCAAAAGATAAAGTCCTATAAGAAAATCCGGATTCTAATTTTCTTTAGATTTTAAAATAAAAACCCTGCAATATTTTATAGTGTTCTCCTCATTTACCTAAAAATGCCCTAAAATGAAAAGGATATGTTTCTCTAAATAGCCTTTATACAAGAATCACCCATAAAAGGGTAAGAGAGAACCATTAGAATTTGTTAATAGGCATAGCACCAAAATAATTTCTGGTTTTCTTTTCTCTTCTTCAAGTCACTGTGAGCAAATCGAAGAGCTCAGTTTCACTATTTTTTCTCTAATGTCCAATATAATTACTACTAGCAGCGTGACTGCTAAGTCCTCACAATGTAGATAGCTAAAATTGCTATGTTCTCTAATGGCAAAATAAACTTAGGATTTTAAAAAGCTGGTATTAAAAAGTAGTGCAAAAGTATTTTATCAATTTTTATATTGATGACATGTTGAAATGCCAATAATTTTATCTCTACCATGTTAAGTATATTGTTTAAATTAACTTACAATTTTAAAGTACACATGTGGCTTATCGCTATGCTTTATATTTCCATGGGACAGTAGTGCTACAAAGGTAGTTTACTGGACCTTAATCATCGGAATCAAGACAAACCATAAATTGTGACCAGGAAAGTACATGACCTTCTTGACATTTCACAGTTCATACTGTACTTAGAACAGAAAGTTGTTTATTGATATTTTATCTCAGATTTCAACCAACTTTCACTCACCCTCTAACCCCCCACCATTCTGCAATGAGTAGACAGTAATAAATATTTAAAACTGTCACATATAAAACAAAAGTTTTACAGTATATTGCCAGTTTTTCACAAATAATATTCATTGTAATATTTAGTTATTATAAGCTGGATTCTGAAAACTATGCCAGAATTTTATTTCCTACAGTTTTAGTCTACACTTGTCTAAAGTAGAGCTTCTCAGTGTTCAAGCCCTCACATTAGAAGTCAATCCTTGGGTATTCTGTACAAAAGCTGAAAGAGCAAAATCAAATTAACTTTCAGTCAGAAGGAATCATCTCTTTGCTCCTATTAGCCCCCAATAGTGCAATCCTAGCATTTCCTGAAACAGAAGATGAAAGAGCAACATCAAAATCAAAGTACAGATAAATCCCCCAAACTGTTACAGGGCAAAGCGAAGGGCATTCAGGACCCCCAAGCCCTCCTGGCTCGAAATAAGCTCTATCTTCTACCACATCAAGACTAAGCATAGTGTAGTGTGAGCCCTTCAATATAAAAGAACTTTAAAAGAATTAGTGTGCAATTGAAGAGAAAGATTATAGTTTCTAAATCAAGCACCCAAAGATACCCATCCCCTCATGGGTAAATATCCAGTCAAACAGGGTTGACCTAAAGCAGGGCAGCAGAAACCCAAAAGCAAGCCACCTGTCTGCAACATCTGATGGCGACCCATAGGATATAGGCAGAAGGGGCAAGGCAAGGCTGGAAGAAAAAGAACACAATAGAACACAATAAAAATGGTCGAAATAAAAGCTTCCACTGTTAGTTTACTGCTGGGTCTCTCCACATCTCTGTCTCTTCCAAATGTCTCCTCCATTTACCCAAAGTCCTTGATAAAAGTCCAAGGTCAAGAAGCCTAGAAGTAAGCGATTTTCTTCACCTGTCTCTCTGCTCCATGCGCCTCCTCCAGGTCTTCTTGCTGTCCCTCCTCCCTTTTCCCAGTTCCCTATACTTCTTCTCCCTTCCCAGCTCCACCCTTCATTAGTGCTGGGCAGGGAACATGGAACCTCCCCTTTCCCTGAGGATCACCCTTTTACATATCTGGACCACAACACTGGTATCCAATCCTGGTGCCAATCCCCAATGCAAAAACATATCACAAGTGGGATCCCACCAACTTGAAGGTTCTGAACTAAATTTCTGGTGCCTCTAGGGAGGCTTTAACAAATAGAATGCTACCCCAAACAGACCTTCCTTAGTATGAAACAGTCTGAGAATCTTGTCTTCACCAGCAATTAAATAAATCCAAGAATTCAAATGTCAAACATGCCCCAAACAAATGGTGTGCACAAAAATTCCCATAGCAAACTCACTCAAGCATAATCCAGAAAAATGCTCTCTAATTTCTCTGATCCAGACCTTGAAAAACCCTGATCGCTCCAAGAATCCATTGAGGTTACCACCAATTACCAGTTATAGATCAATAATAAAGTTGCTTCCACCTTAACACCTAGGCTTAAATTTGCTAATTCTAGCTATCACTACAATAATAGAAATGGTGGCTAAAAATGAAAGGGGGGGATTGTAAGAGTGGAACCTTAAAAGAGGAGGTTCCCTGCCATACCCAATGAAAGAGCTGAGAATCTAGGGGAAGGGAAAAAGGACCTCAGATTGGAGGAGCAGGGAGAAGGCTCGGAAGTAGCACATGGAGCAGAGGAATGTGTGAAGAAGTCACACTTAATTCTCAATCTTGGACTTGTGCCTGAGACTCTGGGAACATGGAAGGAGACATTTGAAATGTAGGTGAGTGACCCGTGGAAAGGCTGACCATGGCAGCCTTTATCTTGACTCCTAATTTTGTTTTGCTCCTTTCATCCCTCACTTGCCAGGTCCTTCTGCCCATTTCCTACTAGTCCCCATCTGAAAGTGCCTTAGACTTGTGGCAGGCTCTCAGGTCTCAGTGACCCTGCTTTGGGCCAATCCTGTTTGGCCAGGCATTTATCCATGAGAGGATGGGTAACCTTGCGTGTTTAATTGGGAACAAATTTTATTTTATTTTTTAATCTTTTTAAAAAATACTTTATTTAAGCATACAGAGCTTGTGTCAGGCCAGAGGTGCAGAAGCTGTGAGAGAATTCACCAGAGACAGAGTAGGGAACAGAACAGGCAGATTGAGGAAGTACACTGCTGAGGGGAGCAGCGGGCGGGCCAGGAGAGGTCTGCTGTGCCATGTGGGTCACCTCTGTGGCTGGGGATCGAACTCGCACTGAGGCAGCCATGCCAACTTCACAGTGTTTCACTTTAACCCACTGCACCACCAGGGATTACCTAATATGCTTAAACTTCTAAGACCACATTTTCTCTCTAAGATGAACGGATTAATTACACTCTTAACAACTGTGTTCATTTTGTAGTACTAAAATTATATTTCAAAATATATGTGAGCACAGATATTTGAGCACTAAGTTTTCCTTAGTGCTCAGCAACTGTAAATGGCAACATTCACTTGTAAATGATCTCCAAGGAGATTGGAAGAATCTCTGCAATAAATTCTTTGTGCTTAGGCATTTTTTGTTACCGGCCATATGTTTCATTTTCCCAGTAAGGTAGATTGATGGGAAAATTTTTGACCAGCATATAAATCTTAAGTTTTGTTGTTTTTTTCAACATGGTTAAATGATCAATTATATAACACACCATATTTTCGCTATAAAAGATTAGCACATTTGAACAATTGAGATAAAAAATATACAAAATGATGTAAAAATAAACTGCTAATAAAAAAAGATTAGCACATAGCACATTTGATTTGTTTTTCAAGGATAATATATTTTTTCCAGGAAGAATATTTTTTTTATAGGTTAAAGATTAGTAATGAATTACAGAAACCCTCCATGACTGTGGCTTTAAATGTAGTTAATTTGAATTCCACTAGCTAAAAATCTATTCTATTTTGACCTTAAACCTAGTTAACCTATGCTTGTGTCATACTATATGGTGGAGAAATAGTTTGGCAAGCTAATTAAATAATATCAATAATATTAACAGATACTATTCATTCCACAAACGATAATATGCTTAAAAGAACGATTTAGCAGCATTTATCAAATTGAAACTTTTAGATTATCAATTGCACTTCTGTTTGCTGGGTGTTTGTTCAATAATGATTCATTTGTAGTTGGCGTGATTTTACATACTTAGATGTAGAACAATGGAAATTATTTTAAAGTCCTAATTGAAACTAGGATTTTCAGCAAGGCATTCTAGATTATTCAGATTACAAAAATGAAATTAAAAATGTAAATTATTATAAATTGTGCACACATATCTATGTGGACAATTGCCCATGAATTAAACTTTGTGTAAGAATTTACTTTTTTAATTTTACTCATTTTCATTGTATTTTTTATTGAATGGACTTTGATTTACAACATTATATCTGGTGTAAGGGCATACATAGATTTATAACTCATCAGATTTGTGTTGCTACACCATGCCCAACACCAAATCATCTGTAATATTCCATCCATAACAGTCCATTGGGTACCTCCCCAGGTTTGGTCTCTTATCCTACCAGACCCTTTTGGAGGAATTGCTTTAACTACTCAGGAATTTGTGATGTCATACCAATTTAAGTACTGTTTGTTCTATTTCTTTGAAGAATGTCATTGAAACTCTGATAGGAATTGTATTGAGCCTGTATATTGCTTTATGTAAGACAATCACTTAGTAGTGTTAATTCTTCCAATCCCCGAGTAGGGATTATCTTCTCTTTCTTTGTGCCATCTTCTGACTGTGTTAACGATTTCTTATAGTGTTCATTGCTCAGGTCTTTGATCATTTTTGTTATGTTTATTCCTAGGTATTTTTGATGTGATTTTAAATGAGATTATCAATATGATTCCTTTCTCTTCTAGTTGTTTGAAGATAAGAATGCAACAGATTTTCACATACTTGCTTTGTAGCCTGCCACCTGAATGTACTGATGTTATTTCTCATAGTATTTTAGTGGAATCTTTAGGATTTCCAATGTATATTTTCATGTTTTTGTCAAATATTGAGGCACATATTTCTTCCCCAATTTGGATTCTTTTAAATTTTTCTCTCATGTAATTGCTCTAGCTTGGATTCCCAATACCATGTTGAATAGCAGGGAGAAAAGTAGACATCTTTGTCTTGTACTTTATATTAGAAGAAAAGCTTTCAGTTTCTTGTTTGTTTTTTATCATTGAGTTAAAATGTTAGCTATGGCTTTTTCATGTATGGTCTTTATGATATTGAAGTATATTTCCTTTATCACATTTTTGAGACTTTTTATCTTATATTGGTATTGAAGCATATCAGATACTTTCTGTGCATGCATTGATATAATTTTTCCTTCTGTTTATCTGGTTAATTACATTGACTGGCCCATAGATGTTGTACTATCTGGCACCTAGGCAGTGTAACTAGAGTTAAAGGGGAGCATTTTATCATGATAAATGTGTCAATTGACTAGGAAGATATAGTGAAAATAAACATATATGCACCTAATCATAATTAGTGACTCAAAAACTATGAATCAAAAAATGACAGGATTGTAGGAAGAAACAGGAGACCGATAAGGAAAAAACTGTGAACAGCACTGTAGATGAACTATAGTAAGCATATATTTATAGGACACCATATTCAGTAAGAGCAGAATACACATTATCTTACATGCAACTTTCTGTAGTATAGACTACAGGATAGACAATAAAACAAGACACAATGAATTGAAATAATTGAATCTATAATCTGCTCTCTGACTACAAAGCAATGAGATTAGAAATAAATAAAATTAATTAATTTACAAAGCTAACAAATATGGGAAATTTAAATAACACACTCTAGAAGTTAAAGCTGTTAAAGAAGTAGCCATAAAATTAGAAAATACTTAACAGTGAAATGCTGCATGTTTTCCCCTAAAAACAGAGCAAGATATAGGATGTCTGCTTTCATCAGGGCAATTATACAAGAAAAAGATAATAAAATACATTAATATTGTAAAATTCCATGTGGTCAAATACTTTATGTAAAATGTAGTGTTTGCCCATAACCTTGGCACGTCCTCCCATGTAATTGAAATCATTTCTAAATTATATGCAATCACTAACACAGTATTAGTGCTATATAAATAATTGGTGTTCGGGGAATAATGGCAAGAAAAAAATGATCAAAATAAATGTAACTTTCATAAATTTAACTAAACCCTTGAACTCCTATTTTTTTTTTACAAATGGCAAGATTTTTTCTTATAACTGAATAATATTCCATTGTATTGATATAATACATCTTCTGATACAGCCCCCTACCACTCTGCACTCTTTATTGCCATGTCTTAGCTATCATAAATGCTTCAATAAAAATATAGAAAACGTGGGGAAGGGATTGTTTGTTTTTTTAAAGATGTGTTTATTTATGCACACAGAACTGTGATACAGGCCAGAGGAGTGGGGGATTGAAAGGATTCACCAGAGACAAGTGGGGAGAAGAACAGGCAGGTCTATGAAGTACACTGCTGAGGGGAGCAGCGGGCGTGTCAGGAGAGGTCTGCTGTGCCATGTGGGTCACATGGCTGGGGATCGAACTCATGCTGAAGCCACTGCAGCTAGCTTCGTAGTGCTATACTTTAACCTGTTGCACCACCAGAAAGGGCCCTGTTTGTTTAATTGATAGTTTCTCACTTTCCCAAAAAATGCCTACATCAGTTTATGTTGCCAAAACTGTGAGAGAGGGTTACTCTTTCACATCCTCGACAGCACTTAAGCAGTGGCCTTTAAATCTTCCCAATTCTCGCCCAGGTAAGATGAAATCTCATTGTGCTATTGACCTGCATCTCCTGCATTAAAAACTATAATGAATATTTTTACATGTATCTTTTGGCCTTCTGGATATCATCTTCAGTGAATTATCTGTTCAGATCGATTGCCCTTTTATTAATTGGGTTTTTCTTTTAATAGTCAAACTGAATATGTTTATGTAACCTGATATTAATGCCTTGTCAGTTATATAATGTGTAAACATTTTCTCTCTTTTAATAACATGTCTTTTAATCTACTTGTATTTCTTCACACTGTGTAAAAGCTTTTTAATTTGAGGTAGTCCCAACTGTTTCTTTATGCCTTTATTTCCCTTGGCATAGGAGTAGATTCCCTAGCAATAAATATCTTTATTATAAATGTCATGAAACATATTGTGAATGTATTCTCCTGTGTATTTTATTTTTGCAGGTTTATAAATCTTTTTTCATTTTGAATTACTTTCTCTATTTTTGTTCATGGAGTTAGAAAGTGAAGCAACTTTATTCTTTTACATTTTTTCCCAGTACCTATAAAGATATTCCCTTTTCCCCCACTGTATGGTAGTGAGTCCTTTATTGTGTTTTAATATTGATACATGCATGGGTTTATTTGGGATTTTGATTTTGTTCCATTGATCCACGTATCTATTTCTATGCCAATGCCATCTTGTTTTTATTATACTTGATTTACAGTATAGTTCAGAGCCAGGTAACATTATATCTTTATCTCTATACATAGTTCTCAGGATTGCCTTTGCTATTTTAGTCCTTTTATGGTTCCATATAAATTTTAACAACATCATTCAATTTATTTCAAAAGTAGTACCCATATAAATTTTAACAATATTGTTCAATTTATTTGAAGAGTAGTATTGATATTTTGTCAGATACTGAATTAAATTTATACAGCACTTTTAGTAGAAGAGTCATTTTGACTCTATCGATTCTCCCGATCCATAGCATGGAAGGTCTTTCCATCTCCTTATGTCATGATCTAAATCCTTTAATAATGTCTTATAGTTTTCACTGTGTAAATCCTGTACTTTCTTGTTTAAGTTAATCCCTTGGTTTTTGATTCATTTTATTATGAATAGAATGCTTTTCTTAATTTATTTTCACTGTTTCATTGAATATTAGAAATAACAGATTTTTGTGCTCATTTTGTAAGCTGCCACTTTACAATCTTCATTTAACTATTTCTAATAGCTTTTCAGTGGCATCTTAAGGGTTTTCAGTATATAGTACATTGTCTATAAATAATGGTATCTTCACTTCTTTTTCAACCTTGATTTCTTTTATTTCCTAATGTCTAATTGCTCTAGCTAAAACCTCTGTATAGAATATTTTAAATGTTAATCTCATGGAGATATTTTTAAATATATTCCAAATGAGGATAAGCATTTATCTTCTTGAGAAAAATAGTCTTCAGAGTCAGTTCTTTAATGTCCTATATTTTTTAATGTGATAGGGTAATTATAGCACCTGGATTCTATATTCTGTTAAAGATTTATAGGAACTTGAATTTCTATTTTTAATTTTTATGATTGTTATGTCTTCTTAGAAAATTGATGTTATATCTTGATGCAATATCCATTATTCCATTTTATAACATTCCTTTTTCCTATAATCAGTTTATATGATTTAGCTGTACTATAACTTGCTAGTATTTGTATAATATGCATATTGATATTTGATATTTATTGGCATCTGAAAATTTTACAGAAACCATATGAAGAGTTTTAGAAAGTAATGTAGTTTAAAACTAAGTACTTTGTATCTGTAGTTTATTATGTTGCTGAACTCTAATTTCTCATACTAAACTAATTTATTATCAGAAAATTAGGTATTCAGAAATTACCTTTGAGATAGTTATATTTAAATCTTGAAACTAAAAGACATCTTAGATTTCAATAAACTCTTTCTAAAGTAATCTACTTTCTTCTTAGATTTATTCTCCAGTTAGATTCTTAACGAAATGGTTAGCTAAAATTGTTTTTTTATAATATGGTTCTAAGTTTTTCTCATTTTTTTTTTATTGGCACTACTCTCTACTGTGTTAGTAGCTACATTTCATTTGACTTGAATGTATAGGTCAGTGATGATAGTCTTCATTTATAGTTACAAACATTTTAAAAACATCCAACTTGGGGATAATAGGTACCTTAATTATAAGCATGACTCTCCATCCATCTACTTTGACTGACTCATGTTTCTCTAGTAATTATTTCTTTACAAATCAAATGCCACTTTTGAAAATATTGGAAGTCTATGATGTATTTATGTTTAGGTTTACTTTTCTTGTAACAATGAGTTGTCTTAATTAGCTAATAAAATGCCTTTAAAATATAAATTGTTTTATTTGTTTCACATCCTAACAGCTACAGAAATAACTGTTCAACCAACTGTGGAAGAGATCTCTGACAACTGTACTCAAGAATGTCTCATCTTGGGTCATTCTGATGCCTGCTGGATGCCTACTTCTCTGACCCATTCTAGCCCTTCACAGCCACAGACTTTTGCTCTATGTCACAATCCATCCCTGATACAAGTCTCTGTTTGTTCCTGCAGTCCTCCTGTGACACAGACCATAGCTCTTTGCCACAACCCTCTCGTGACTCAGGCTATCTCTCTGTGCCATAGCCTTCCAACAGGACAAGGGTCTGCTCTCCACCATAGTTCTCCTCTAGCACAAGCTCCTGCTCTTACCCACAGTCCCCTACCAGCACAGGCCTCGGCCCTCCACTACAGTCCTCCCTTAGCTTAGGTTGCTGGAATCCATTCCCGCCCTCCTATGCCACACGATGCTGCCAACCATCGTATACTTACACAGCCACCAATGGGTTTGTAATAAGTTTGAGTGCAAGGTGCTGGATCTGATAGACTGTTTACTCTTGACCAGAAAGTGCAAAGTTCTCAGATTTATAGCTGTTCTGAAAGACTTTATTCTAGTGATAATTCTGTTAGCCATTCCCATGACAATCTTTACTCTAGGCCAATAGGCCAGACCGTCTTGAAGTGATAACCCCTTTGTGGAAGAAAAACCCCTAAAATACTTAAGATGGCCATTTCACATTTTGCAATAGGATGTATATAATGAAAATTTAAGATCCAATTTCAGTGAATATTTCAAATTGTTAGATTTGTAAATAGCTATATAAATATAAACAGATACCAGAATCAAAGTATAGTGCTAGACTGTTAAGCAAAGTTAAAAAAATTATAACTTATTTAAATCAGATGGTACATTAAAAATAAAAGAAATTGAAAAATTTATATCATTTTGTACAGAAAGGCTTGTGATGATGGAAATTATAATGTAGTGTGTATATATATATATGTATAATAAGTTTGATTCACTGTAATATTTTCACTTATTGTTACCAATTTATATAATATTACTGATTTTTTTCCATCCCGATATTTGTGGACCCAATTCACAGTAAATGAGAAATGAAAAACAAGTAAGTATTTGACTTTCTAAAAGTATCTTTAGTTTATATAAATTTTTGTTCAGATAATATTAGAAGGATCAAGTAAGTAGTATTTTTCTTTCTTTTTTGATAGTTGATATTTGTATCCACTTTTTTTATTAGTGTTTCTATCTTCAAAAATGCACAGTAGGTGCATTTTTAAATATTCAGATTCTTTACCTTTGCCTTTTTTATGTTTTCAGGATTTGTTTCAAGAATATATCATTGATACAATTTATATGTACATTTTCAGTAAAGAAAGTACATAAGCTGTACAGATTTATGTTTGTAACCTATTTCTCTACTCTTTAGTAGAGTTCGAGACACTGAAGTGCAATAACTATGCCCAAATTTAGACAAATATTGACTAAAAAGGGCCTCTTTTTAAAAAAAAAAATACATTTGTAATTTAGTATATACTACACCAGAAATCATATTGTATCTGCCATTTTTAAGCCTATATTTATTTACTGTGTTTTCACTTTCCTTATACTATGGCCTAGAAAACCACAAGGAAAATAGATGAATTCAAAGCATGATTCATTTAAAATTCTACTATAAACTTCTATTTTCTAGAGACTATCGGGAAAATTAAAATGTTGATTTGACAGCTGAATAAACTATTACTGGGATATCTTTAGCAAGAATAACCAAAATAACCATAGATAAAACTGTGTACTAAGCCTGTAAGACTAAGGGATATTTTTTCATTCTAGCTCAATTTACTAAAGAAAACCACTAATAAAACGTTGAAAGTCAAGAGGAACTTTTCAAGAGAAGTAATAAAAATTCTAATTAAATGTGATTCAATATAGGACTTTAAGATGTGCAGAGGGAGAAATAAGGTTCTTGATTGCTTCTTGGCGTAGATAAGAAACACCTCAGTAACACACACACACACACACACACACAAACCAGGAAAATCTCATATAGAGACAAAATATTGATTCTAGGGAAATAATAAGGTAGTGTTCCTAAGAACCATTAAGTTCCTTCTCTGTCTTTCTGTCACCTGTCATTTGTTTTCTTTTTGTCCTCTTCACTGGCTGTTATCTCTTCTGTGCCCATTTCATCAATTTACAGAAATATACCAACTTGATTTTTCTCCATAGTGAAACTTACAGATGACCTCAAGATTACACTAACTGAAGTTTAGTGTTGGGCAGTGGGAGAGTAATATTTCTTGTTGATTACATTAAATGTAAAGTTTGTAATATGTAACTTGAAGATATGTAACTTATAATTAAGCTGTGTGTAAATGTTGTAACATAAGCTGTGGTAAATGTATAATTTCATTGATGAAGGTTTCCCTGAATGTTGAGAAAACCTCTTCACTTGCCCAGCAGATTACGTAGCATTTTGAGAATAAATTGTTCCCATTGTGAAACTTGTTAAATCATATTTGACTTTGTGTTTAGAAGAACATATTAACTTTTTGCTGCTAGATTTAATTAGTGAAATTTTCAAATTAATTAATATTAATCTTTTCCTTCCTTCTTTATGTTTGTTAATGTTGAAAAGGATTTGGAACATACTGGTATTCCAGAATCTTGAAGGACTGATGATGTTTTTAAGTTTATTGAAATCATGTATATGTGTTTTTATTATTGATATTGATGTTTATGATGAATATTTTAAACCTGGGAAAGATAAAGAAACCCAGAATGATAAAGTAGGTGCTTCCATGAGAATTTAGAAAATTTTACTTTAAAACAATTTGTAAAAGTGACATGAATGAGAGTATTTTTCTTCTATTTTAGTTAGTTCCACATTTCTCCCTCCACATTTAATTAAGATAAACACACAAAAACTAAATTTAAAGAAAATGGAGCTAGAAAAGAGAAACTAGAAAATGATCAAATAATATGTCATGAATATGAATGGTTATGATGTTAACTGAAACTTAAAATTGAAACCAAAGTTAGACATTTTTTTCCTGATAGCGATTTACTTAATTATAAGGATGGCTCTTAAAGCCTCATCCTTCACTAAAAAAATTGTGAAGTTTTGGTGCCTTTCCTTGCGATATAGGAATGAAAAATATGCTTTTATTGCCCTTTCTAACTCTGATTATGTCATCAGATTTAGATGGTGTTATTGTATTTAGAATATTAAGTGACTGGGCACCCTCTTCTGGGTTTGTATCAAAGAGGTGTTGAATGGAAGCAGGCTAAAAGTGTACAAAGAGGCACAGGGTGGGAGCCCAGTTATTCTCCCTAGACATCTCTTTCTAAGCTTCCATAAGGTCCCACCTTGGCAACTTATAATTCCAAGGCTTCAGGTCAGATGAGATCTTTCTCATCACACTGTGTTTTTCACTTTGATTAGAAAAACAAAGCTATAGTTTGACAAAGCTCACAGGTGGCTCTTCTGATGTGCAAAATAATTAGTCTTGGAAATATTAAAGCTCTTATTTTGCCATCAAGCAAAAAAAAATATTTCCTTTGAGAAAAGAAAAATTTGGTTTACTTTGAAATTAGAACTTTAAATTGACTGATAAGTTTGAATATAATGTGTTTACTCAAACTCATTATTCTATTTTGTGACTATATTCAGTTATATATGGTCATTGATTTACTAAGTATAACATATATAACACATCTGTGAGCATATTCAGTGTGTACACTATATGCTAAGTCGCACATATTTTTCCTTGAACTTTCTCTTCAAATTTTTGCTAATAATTTGTCATGAATTAAAAACTAACAAATGGTACAAAAAATGTCACAAGTTTAACAAGTACATTTTGTGCATTCTCATTTAGCTATTTAACAATTATTTTTCTGTTATATAAATTGGTTATAAAGAATGGTTCTGAAATGGGTAGACCTATTGTGTTATTGTGACAGATATGAAGAGCTGCTGCCTTTCTAAATTAATATTTGCCACACATTTGCCACAATAGGGCAAGTCTAGATATAATAAACTACAAATTGTGCAGTCTTTAAAAAGTAGATTCATATCACACATAATATATCTGGTGACATGCAAAAACTACTTTCAGTCATGGGAAAATTAATTTTTTTATAGTAAGTCTGAATCTGTCTCCTCATAAAATCCTGATACACATTTTCCAGCTTGTTTATGATTTCTGTGATCACTGTTCTAAAACAAACTTATAGTCCAGAGAAAGCTTTTGTCAAGATCTCTAAACATTATTTTATGTTTTCTTTTTTATATTTTTAATGGAGTACAATGATTTTACATCCTTGTTCATATCTTGAAAGTATAGGATTTCTCCCGGCAGGTGTGGAGGTGTGGTCACCATAGTTCTCCCACCACCAAAGCACCCACAGCCCTCCACCATTCCATATTCCACTGTGCTTGATTAGCCCCCTTCCACCTCTCCACCTCTCCCTCCAGATGCTTTAGGGTTGCTTTTAAAGTTTGTCTTTGACCCTTTATATATTGGGCTTCTTTATATTCCACATAGAAGTAGCACCATCCAGCATTTATTTTCCTCCTTCTTTATTTTGCCTATTTTCTATTGGAACAATTTGCCTGGAAAACATGGGAACAAGAGGAACTGAACTATATTTAGACAGGAACATTTTGACATTATGTGCCAATTACCACACCAGAGCAATTTCATGCAGAGGCCTTAAAATATCCATTCAGAGTAGCTTTCTTATACTAAGCATCTTTGTGGGTTCAGTAAACATAATTTTAAAAACAGTGCAAGTTGACAGAAGCAGTAGCACTGAAAAGGCTCCTCAGAAAAATGTGTGCACAAATGAAAAAAAAGAAGGCAATTGTTTATTGATTGTGTATGATACTTTTATTAATAGTGAAATTTATGTTATCCCTGCTGAAAACACTTGCAATTTTATGAAATATGTATTTATGTTTATATTTACAGAAGATCCCTCCTCTGTGATACCACACAGCATCTGAAAGTGAACAGTACCCCCAAGCAGCTCTACCCATGCTTTGGAGGGGAGAAGGTTGGGTATTATATGGCCTAGGATAGCAGTATGTAGTCCAGTGGGAAATGGGTATTAATTGTTCTATTTTGGGTTCTGTATTATATGTTTTCTTATTTATTAGTATAGGTATTAATAAAGTTATGAAGAAAAATAAAGATTCTTCTGTTTGCTTTTTTCTCTACATTTCTCTCACAGTAATTTTTAAAAAGCGATTAAAAGGCATAATCTATATGGGTCATGTGGCAAATTAAATATGCCCATAGCTTCTTAGGTACTGCTTGCCTTGAAAGGGAGGTTTCTCACTGACTCAAATTTGAATGCTCTCCCTGCCTGCTTTGATTATTAGAGTATGCTAGGAGCAACACCATGCCAGAATCTCGGCACAATTATTAAAAGATTAAGCAAACTCCACTTAGTGTATCACAGAACACCTGCACTTAGAGCTCTGACTATTATTGTGGAAATGCCAGAAAGGAAAAGAAAAGTACCGGGTGATTTCACTCATAGCAGGAGTGTAAGGGATGGGGGGGGGGGAGAGTAATTCTCATAAGTATAAATGAAAATGAACAACTGCAAACCATAGACATTCTATGGGATGTAGAGGGGAACAGGATGAAAACTGGGCGGGAAGAGTGCACAGGACTATGGTGATGGCACATGTGTGAATTGGTGGTGGGAAGTCCTTGGGGCTTGCAACCAAAATGGAAAAATGCACAAAATGAAGAATGATGTACACACACACACACACACACATCAACAAATTTAGAATACAAAAAAGAAATACATTTTTACTACCCAGCTCTAGAGGTGATGTTCATAGATTATACAGAGAACTCAGACCTCTGCACAGTGTTCTAGTTGTAGCCTCCAGGGTGACAGACATGTGAGTGAAGTCATCTTGGGCCCTTTAAACAGCGTGAGCTCTTATCTGAAGATCACTGAATCAACTCAGCTGGCATCAGATCTCCATAGAGGAATATGGTGAAAAGCTGCCCAGCTGACCACTATATCTGAGGGCGCTGCTGAGCTGTTGAATTTACTATATAAAGCGGTTGCTAAGTAGCCTTTACAAATTTTATTTCATTTGGAATACAAGAATGTCCATTTTTATTTTGGGAGAAATAACAGGATTTTAAAATCAGTGACATTATTTTTCTCCATTTGCCTCATAATATTGTTTGAAGAGAACTCTTGCCCCGTCTAGGTAGTCTGAAAATCATGATCTCTGCAATAGTTTTACAGAAAAATTTAATATACTGTAAAGGTAATCATGAAACAAGCAGAGATACCTAGATTGTAAATTGTAAAAATTCTAAAATGTACATTGCCTCAAAACTTTCAAAATAAGTGTTAAATAAGGAGGAACTATATTAGATAAGGTGAACCAAATGACAAGTACAATGCCTGTTTCCTGTTTAGATTCTACTTTGGGTGTGAGGACTCACATCTTGACCAACTGAGTTAGGCGCTTGTCAGACATCTCATTTAAGAGGCTCATCTTTGGACTCCTGTACTCAGTTTTGGCAAATAATTCTGTAAATCCCAGTGTCACCAAGAATTTACAAGAGTTTAGTGCAAATACCTATGATATCTAATCTCATTTCTCTTAGTGTATCTCTCTATATAAATCCACATCTGATAATACTGTTTCTGGATATGAGTTCAATTATCAATACTTAAATCTCTTCACTATACCATTAGTGCAAATAAAATCTGTTTTCCATTTTTGTTTTTTGAGCTTGAGTGCTCCCACTCTTTTTAAGGTCGTCAGTGTTCTTTCACGCTTCCAGTTTTCTTTCTATTGAGGGAACTTTCGTATACAACATTGTTTGGCTTTCAGGTGTACAATTTCTCACATCAGAATTGTATATATCATCCCACAACCACTTGCAAATGTCCATTCATGGGCACACCTCCTAAAAGGGTGGTTAGAGACCCACTGAGTCCCTTCCTTATCCTAAGCCTCAATTGTTCTTTAGCTTCCCTGCTCGACAGGGTTCCTTTACCGGAAGATGACCTTGAAGGTGTGCGAGGGTGAGGGATAGGCAGTATGCTCATGGTGCTCTCTGTCCCCTAATTGGAGACTTGCTGTGGAAGATCAGCTGGCCTAAGGCTGTTTTGCACAAGTTGAAAATTATAGCTGAGAACATGCAGACCAGAGACCAGAGGACAGGAGGTACAGAGCGTGCAACTCATAAAGCTCAAGTTCACAAGGTTGCTGTTAGGCAGAGGAGCGGAACAAGAAGCTGACCTGCAGGTGACTAGAATTCTGCATAGTGGTATGGCCCTCATACGTACTCCCTGCATGTGGAGGATGAGATCCTAAAAATCAACTGTACAAAAACATGACAGATCACTTGGTAGTCCAGTTGCAAAACGTAATTAAAGAATCTAAAGGAATGATCTCTTTAACAGTAATCCCCATCCAGGAAAATTGGCTTCCTGCACTGCAGCTGTCATGCAGGCCAATTTTGACCATGATCCTAAGAACAATATGATCCCTTCCAAGAAGGTGGTACTAAATTGTCACCAGCATATCCAGATGATCAACAAGGATGACAACTGTTGGTAAGAGCCAGGGGAAGGTTTCCTTCAGGAGTCAATGGGCTTGATCCTTTCTCCCCCAGTTGCAGGAATGGTGGTTCTGCTTCTGGCCAACCCTGTTTTGCTGAGTATTTACCCACACGGGGATGTGTAATTTGGGGTGTTTCATTGGAAACTATTTCCACTATATTCTGTCTCTTCATTTCACAATAATTATATTAAATTTATGTTCTGTTGAAGGTCTTATGCAGTTATATTTTACTTTGATGCTGCTGATGGCAGACCTATTTAGAGCAAGCAGATTTGGGGGTCCCCAGGAGCCCCTCCTTCTGCCTACTAACAGATTGACCCAAGGTCATCCACAGCAAGTATGTGTACTACTTCGACATTTTCTGCTCAACAATGACCTTGTTAAGGGACAGCAAGAGGCCTTTGAGTAGGCATGCAGTTTCTTTGAGCAGACAGTGGGTAACTGCCTACTGGTTTTAAGGCTCACAGAATGGGGTTACTACGTCTGCTCCTCTCCAGCATCTGGAACTCCATTCCCCTTGTTTAAGACAAACAGGGTCATTCCAGCCTTTTCTCAGCTTCCAAATCTCTGCAACTCTCCAATCTGGGCCAGTGGGTATCTGTCTTGATTATACCCTTGAGGAGTGGGCTTTGACTTTCTTGATAAATGAGCCCCATTAATCAGGATTTCAAAGGCACCAATGCTACTGCTAATCTAGGTGCGTTCTGTCCTCCAAAACCCTGCTCTTCTTCTCTTTTCATTACACTGGGTGTTTCTTTTGTCTTTTCTTTGAAGAAAGCATTTTTTAAAGATTATTTATTTATGCTTACAGAACTGGGGTACAGGCCAGAGGTGTGATGGGGGAGAGGATTCACCAGAGACAGAGTGGGGAGCAGAACAGTCAGATCGACAGAGTACACTGCTGAGGGGAGCAGCAGGTAGATCAGAAGAGGTCTGACACACCATGTGGGTCAGCTCCCTGGCCTGGGATCGAACTTGTGCTGCAGTGACTTCGGACAGCTTCACAATGTGGTACTTTAACCTGTTGTGCCACCAGGGAGAGCCCTGAAGAAAGCATTTTTAACTGCAACTTTCTAAACACCAAAATGAAACCACGATGCACTAGGATGATGTCTGTTCAATATAATGCCGGCATGAAAAAGCAAAACAAAAATGTCCATTCACCATTCTCACCAACTGGCTATCTCTATCTACTCACATATCCTCCATTCCCTCTGGTAACCACCATTTTGTTGTCAGAGCCTAAGGGTTTGTTTTCACTTTGTTCCAATACTTTTCGATATTATGCAAATGAGTGAAAACATATGGCAATGTCTTTCTTCTTCTGACTTAGTTCATGAAAATAAAAATTCCCTCAATATCCATCCATCTTGTCACAAAAGTCAAGATTTTATCCTTCTTATGACTGTACTCTTTGTGTACACACACACACAGGAATCTTAATCCATTCCTCTGTCATCAGATACTTGGATTGTTTCAATATCTTGGTGATAGTCCTGCTATGAACATATGCGTGATTGTGTCTATTCGAATTAATGTTTTCATATCTGGGGGCAAATACCCAGAAGTGGGATTACTGGATCATAGGGTAGTTCTAATTTAAATTTATTATTATTATTTTGCAGAAACTCATACTGTTTTCCATAAACAATGTACCAAGTTACTTTTCATCTAACAGTGTGAGAATTCCTTCCCTCCCACACCCTAGCTAACACAATTTATTGACATTTTGATAATAGCCATTTTAATCAGTGTGATAATAAATGGTGAAGAACATCTTTTCACGTGTCTACTGGCCTTCTCTGGTAAAGTGTCTTTAACTCCTCTGCCCATATCTTAATTAGGTTGTATTTTTTCTATTGTTGTATGTATATTTTATATTAACCCCTTGTCTAACAAATGTTAGACAACATACAAGAAACTCTCTTATATAGAAAGCTGCATTTTAATTTCAAGGGTGGTTCCTTTTTGCTGTAAAGAGGCTTTCTATTTGTCTATATTCTTCTATTTCTCTTGATGTTTGAGAGGAATCCAGAAAGACATTACTAAGGCTGAAGCTAAAGAGCTTATTATGTTTTCTTCAGTGTAATTGATGGCTTCAGGTCTTATATTAAAGCCTATAATCCATTCTAAATTGATTGTAATGTGTAGTGTAAGATTGTGACCTAGTTTCCTTCCTTTATATGTGACTATCTAGTTTTCTCAAACCATTTGTTAAATTTCTTTCCTCCATTGTATGCTCTTTGCTCTATTGTCATACATTAGTTGTCTATATGGCTATAATTTTATTTATGAGCTCTCTATTCTAATCCATTAATCTGTGTACCTTTTCTCTCCCAGCACCATATTTCTTTGATTACTATAGATCTGTAGTATAATTTAAAGCCAAGGAACATGTAACTTCCATTTTTGTACTCTCTGTAAGTATTATTTCAACTATCCTGGGACTTCTGTGGTTTGAGGACTAGATCCAGAAGCAAGGGGAAAAAATTAGAATATAAACAGGTTGGACAACATCAAACTACAAAGCATCTGTACAGCAAAAAGACAGTAACCAAAACAGACAACTTACTTAAATGGAAGAAAATATTTGCATGCCATATATCTGATAAGGGGCTGATAAGGAATATCTACAAAGCACTCACAAACAAAAGCAAATAACTGAATCAACATATGGGTAGAAGAGATAAAACAGACATTTCTCCAAAGAAGAAATGCAAATATCCAATAAGTAAATAAAATAACATTCCTAATCACTTATTATATGGGAAATGCAAATCAAAATGTCAATGAGATATCACCTCACAACTGTGAGATAGTCCATATTAAAAACCAAATCAGAAACAAGTCCTGGTGAGAATGTGAAGAAAAATGAACCTCCTTGCATAGCTTATAGGAACTTAAACTGGTCCAGCAACTATGGAAAATGCTGTGGAGTTACTTAAAACACTCTTAATGGATCTGCCAATTCTCCCACCTATTCCACTTAAAGGAATCTACCCAAAAAGCACAAAAACATTTATTTAAAAGGAAATCTGCACTCCTGTTTACAGAAGCATTGTTTTCAATAGCAAAGATATTAATATGAACTAAATTCCCAAAGGCAGATGAGTGAATCAAGAAGATGTGGTGTATATATACACAATGGAATACTGTTCAGTAATATAAAACATAGGCATGCCATTTGCACTTCATGGATGGAGTTGGAAGAGATTATTTTAAGCAAAATCAATTAGAAGGTAAAAGATAAATAGTGAATAAATTCACCTATATGTGGAACATAGAGGAACCAAGCAAAGGGTCAGACAAAGAGTAGCAGGTAAGCTGAACATAGATATGGAGCATCCAGGAAGGGTGGAAAAAGGAAAGGATAAAAACAGAATGGGAGGAAGAGCACAAGAGACTGTAGTAATGGACTATGGGTGTTTTGGTAGTGGAAGAATTACAGTGACCACATCTGAGGGGAGAAATCATATACATTCAAAAACTAACAATGTAAGAAAAAAGTACTTCATTTAAAAATAACATGACATAGGGCCCTCCCTGGTGGCCCAGCGGGTTAAGTTGAAGCACTGCAAGCTAGCCACAGCCACCTCAGTGTGACTTCGATCCCCCACCCCAGAGGTGACCCACATGGCTTGGCAGACCTCTCCTGACCCACTCGCTGCTCCCCTCAGCAATGTACTTCATCGATCTGCCTGTTCTGCTCCCCACTCTGTCTCTGGTGAATCTTCTCACTGCCCCTGCACCTCTGGACTGTACCCCAGTTCTGTGTGTATAAATAAATAAATTTTAAAAAAATAACATGATATAAATAAAAAATAAAATATAGAAAAAGGAAAGGGTTCTTGCCGTTGAATTAAAGAAAAAAACAAAACAAAACAAAACTGAAGTATCCAGACATTCAGAGTGGAGAGGGGGTAGTGGAGGGGTAAAATAAAGGAGATAAGGACGCACAACAGTGGTGTAATATGACTGACTTGGTGGTAAATGCACCGCAGTGGCAATCGCTGATGGTATCCAAACTTTATCTCAATTGTAAATAAATAAATAAATTTGAAATGAAACCACTTTACAAAAAAAGCAGCAGATGAAGATAGAAAAAATGGAAAGATATTCCTTGCTCATGGTTTGGAAGAATCAAAATGGCAAAACTGGTCATCTTACCCAAAGCATTATTCAGATTCAATGAAAATTTCCTTTTTTAAATAATTTTTAATTTATATTTTTCATACCACTGTGCATTCCCCATAAAATTCCCACCAGCAATAAACATGTAAGCCATCACCATAGTCCCATATCAAAATTGCAATGGCATTCTGGTGGTGCAACAGGTTTAAAGCACAGCATTACTCAGCTAGCCACAGCTGCTTCAGCACCAGTTCAATCCCCGTCCCTGGAGGTGACCCACATGGCACAGCAGACACTTCCTGTCTCCCCTTAGCAGTACACTTCATCAGTCTGCCTTTTCTGCTCCCCACTTGATCTCTGGTGAATCCTCTCACTGCCCCTGCACCTCTGGCCTGTACCCCAGTTTTGTATGCATAGATAAATAAATCTTTAAAATGAATAAAGAAAAAAAAATAGAACATACACACTGAAATGCAAATGAAACAAAAAAAGACCTCGAATAATTAAAGCAATACTGACCAAATGCAGGAAAAATAGCCATATTACACCTTCAGATTCCAAGATACACCATAAAATTACTATATTAAAACAACATTGCCCTTAAAATCAGACACACAGACCAATGGAAAAGTATTGAGACCTCAGCAATAAGCCCACAAATCTATGGGCAGTAAACATACAACAATGGAGACAAGGCACTGGAGCTTGGAATTCCTCTGCAATACAGTGTTGGGAAGAGTAGATACCACATGCACAGAATGAAGCTAACTCATACCATACCATATCTCTTTTCTCATAACTCATATCTCATACCATACACAAAAATCAACACAAAATAGGTCAAAAAGTTGGACATAGTACCTGAAAGCATAAAATTCGTAGAGAAATCATTAGGCAAACCACTTCACAAAATAAGCTTCAGTGGTGTCTTGTTAGAGAAAATCATCAATAATCAATAAAAAGAAATCTTCTTTAAGAAGTGGAATTAGAAGTCCATTCATTAAAGCTTTCACTCATATTTTTAATCTGAATAAACTACATTGAACTGGTTGTTTCAAATAAGTTTATGAACAACAGTATTTTAGGTTTAGTGATGTAGTGATCAAATATTCTTTATATGTTTTGTATTTTAATCTAAAAAATTACTTAGGCATACGGTAAAAAGCACAAATATATTCCAATGGCCCAATGCCTATCTTTTGAGTAAGATTTGATTTTTAGTTGAAAACATAATTTTAGTTGAAAATATAATTTATTGACATTCAGAGGGGGAGAGTTGAATATGAAGTGGAGAGGGAGCACAATGGACTAAAATGGTAGATTGTGGGTGACTTAGTGGCAGGTGTGCTATGGTAAATACACCTGAAGGTGGGATCCTATAGTTAAAATACCAACAACAGTGTAAACCAATATTACCTCAAAAAAAGGGGGGCCCTCCTTGGTGGCACAATGGGTTAGGATGCAGCACTGCAAGCTAGCTTCAGCTGCTTCAGTGCAAGGGGATCCCCTGCACTGGAGGTGATTCGCACGGCGTGGCAAACCTTTCCTGACCCGCCGGTTGCGCCCCGCAGTAGTGTATTTCGTCGATTTGCCTGTTCTGCTCCCCACTCTGTGGTGAATCCTCTGGCGTGTACCCCAGTACCGTATGCAAAATAAATGAATCTTTTTAAAAAAAGTCAGATGGTTTACATTTTTGTTTGTGTGTTAGAAGTAGTAAATATTAAATTTTGATAGCATAATAATGAATATACACTTGGTGCAAATTGATTTTAAACCCTCCCTACTTCTAAGTTGGAGATAAAGCACATACTGGATTGGCTTTTTGATGTGTGCCCCCCCCCAAGTAAATATTAGTTTTAGTGAAGAGTTCTCACAGTTTTCGGTTACTCTTTACTAGCTATATGACAAAAAGACATCATAAACTACATGGCAATAAATTAAGATGCTTTAGAGAATGTTGAGTTCTACATATCTTGAAGAAAAGTATATTTCTACAGTCTGTATATTGGTACTTTATATTTCAATTTTAGACATTTAAAAAATACAACCTACAAAACCACAAAAGATAAAATTTAAAGTCATGCATAACTATGTTGAAATTATATTGGGTGTGTTCTTAATACATATGTCAGTGGGCAGAAATGCCTCATCAAGGGAAGATTTAATTTTTTCCATGGTCTTATGATTCTTTTTCAAATTAAGCTTCTGTCTTCTATATGACTCCTGAGGCTTTTTTTTAGATTTAATTTATGTATGTATGTATGTGTGTGTGTATGCATGTACGCATACAGACCTGGGGTACAGATCACAGGTGCAGGGGTGGTGAGAAGACTCACCAGAGTGGAGAGCAGTATAGGCTAATGGACAACTACACTGCTGAGGGGAGCAGCAGGCAAGACAGGAGAGGTCTGCTGGGCCATGTGGATCACCTCAGGGCCTATGATCAAAGTTGCACACAAGAGGATGCAGCCGGTTTGCAGTGCTGGGTCCTAACTCTTTGTGCCACCAGGAGGGGCCATGTCCCCTGAAGCTTACTTTAAAAAAAAAAAAAAAAGATTTGTTTGTGCATACAGAATTGGGGTACAGGCCAGAGGTGCAGGGGCGGTGAGAGTATTCACCAGAGACAAAAGGGGAGCAGAACAGGCAGATAGATGTTGTACACTGCTGAGGGGAGCAGTGGGCTTGTCAGGAGAGGTCTGCTGAGCCATATGGGATCACTTCGGAGGCAAGTGGGGATGGAACTCATGCTGAGGTGGCTTTAGCTTCTTAGTGCTGTGCTTTAACCTGCTGAGCCACCAGGGAGGGCCAGAACCCTGAAGCTTTTTAAAGGCAAGGACACTGGTATTTCTACACCTGTACAGAACTGGATATTTGCATCATCTGACTGTGTCAGAAGCAAAATAAATTTTATTTATTCAGCTGTCCCTGCTGTTGCTTAGTAAAATTCTTTGTAGTCTGGGTCTGCCATACTAAAGAAAAGAGAATTCTAAGAGCTACTATCCCGGATGTTGAAGTCACAAATGAGCTTGGGAAATAACTTACAAAGGGAGATGTGGAGTTGACTGCAGTGGAGGAGGAAGCAAAGACTTCTAGCTCAGATTGGAGTAGCGAAGGGGTAAGCGGGTCTGAGCTATAAATCACAGCATAAGGAAACAGCCTCCAAAAGAAGGCACTTAGGGAGATATGGGAAAAACTTCTCAAGTCCCTGCCTCTGCCCATGAGCTTCGTTTCCCATTAGCTCTTTTTTCAGGTACCATTCATTAGTTGAGTATGTGTGATGGATAAACATTCAGCTCGAAGAATGTGGAAACCTCATGGGTCTCCCTGCTCTCTCCATCTGTGGGGTCTCCCTGCCTATCCATCTGTGGAGGTGGTGGATTCCCTACCACAGACTGCATTTCCAGAATTCTTGCTTTACCAAAGCAAAAATGGGTGTCACCCCTGCTGCTCAATACACGCACATACAGGCCTTAATTGAAAAGGTGAAAAGGGCAGTATAAGCTGTCTTTCCAGTTCACTTTTCTTTCACCTACCTAACTTGAATTCACCTTTTGATTTGAGTTGAGAACTCTGGAAAAAAAAATATCAAGAGAATAATTGGGAGAAAAATACATCAATCCACAAAGCTTATGTGGTGTACTTCCAAGTGATATTAATTTTCCAGTTTCTGCTTCTGTTTTGCAAACATTTTATGATGGCATGTATTCCTTTTATATTGGAAAAATATATAGAAGGAAGAGGCAAAATACTTTGGTGTTTTAAGATGCAATAATATGTTGCATACCATTAAGTTCCAAGTGCTCTCGCAATCTGTGCTGGCAAGCACAGTATATATCTGATTCAGGAACCTCTGCAGCAATGGACCAAGTACACGTATCTTTTTTTATAGTCTTCCTTCTGGGCCTAGGATGTAAATAAATCTGCCGCCATACCCATTCATGACAGACCCAGAAACCTCAGAAATAAAGGCACTTTCCAAATGACAGTGGTATTGCTAAAAATAATAAATCATAACAACTTTAAAATCCAGGCATACTTAATTGGTTATAGTATGTCACGGGTTGACTGTAACCAGATGTGTGGTGCAGAAGATGTGAGAGCATGTCACTTTTATGAAAAAAATGAGTCAAAGTGGAAGGTATACCTGGGTCATTTACCCATTCTACACTTTAAAGAAAACAACAGCTTATACAGATGGCTTTTCTGGGTAAGGCGCCCTGACCCCTCCTCCTCTCCATCCCACCCCTCCCATCTTTTCATCCCCCACCCTCTTCACCTTTACCTCCTTCCTTTCCCCTTCATTTTCCACTCCCACCCTCTTCTGTTTTCCTCCCCTCTCCCCTTCGTTCTTCCTCTGCCCCTTCCCTTCCATCCTCCTCTTCCTCTACCTCCTCACCTTTTCTTCTGTGCCCTCCCCTTCCCTTCTCCATTTCTCCTCACTCTCTCCCTCCTGGAAAATAAATCAGAATATTAACAATAGTTATATTGTTTAAAATTTTCCTTTTCAACTTGGGTGCTTGGATGGTGGGGTGTAGGTGTCAAGGCAACATACACCAAATGAGGAAATGTGAGCCTACTCCCCTGAAATCATGTATAGTGTTGGAAACCAATGTTACCTCAGTAAAGGAAAAATATTTTAAGATAAAAAATCCCCCTTTTCCTCAATATTTTCTTTTCCTATAATAAGCACCACATTTTTATAGCACAATACATTTTATTGACATTTATTTAAGGTTGCAATAAAAGAACACAAAAAAATATCAATTATGTAAAGTGATGATTTTTAGTAACAGCAAAGTAGAACATATTACTAAGAAAATGTGATTAGTAACTTTAACTTACAATTACACAGTTGAAGATAAGGAAACTTTTTTTTATAAAACATCATGTCATATTAACACCTCAGTGGTGAATAATAACTTCATTATGATGAAATTATACACTTATGTCACATAAACCAGTTCACAGTCATATTCTATACAGTTTTGATGAACATTCTTAGATGTATAGTAATCTTTTTTCAAGCAGCCAAATTTCACAATATACTGTTGCTAGTTAATTTAATTACTGCATTTCTATAGCAAAGTAATGAAGGCACAGCTAGTACAAGCAGATATGAATCCTAGTCTTCTGGATCAGAAAAAGGGAAAAAAAAAACAACACTTGTGTTGGTACTCAAGAACTTGTCTTTTTTCAAGCAAATGTTTCTCACAGTTAACAATTTCAACAGTTTTCATAGCTAAATTCTAATAAGAACATGACAAAAGGACTTCACCAAAATCAACACTATCATTTAACTAACATGCTTAAGATAACTAAATAGCAGTTGACATATATGTAAAACTATTACATAAACCACAACAGGCTAGATTGATAAACTGATACTTAAACACCTTTTAGGACAATTTATAGACTACCAAGAAATTACAAAAACACAATACAGTAAGCAATATTAGTGCTGAGGTTCTAGGACAGGTTATTTCCAAGACTATATAAACCTGCTTCACTTCTGCTTGAATTTTGAGATTCTAGAATATGCTTTCAAACAGCTGCTGCTTTACTTTCGATTTTTCCTGTTGCCATAATAATCATAGGGACCATGGACTTCTCCTGTATAGTAGTAGATTGACTTCAGGATGACATTATCATGTAAAATTTGACCAATTTCAAAGTCCTCATCAAGGATAGCATCTTCTCTTGGTTCCAGCTTCCCAATCTTAGGAATTTCCGGAGGGCTAAAGAAATTGAAGAATGATGCATTAGGAACCACTCTTGGTTGGATTTCAATTTCTCCAGTAGCAGTTGTGCGACTCTGGGTGGTTTTCACAGTAACATTCTTTCCTCTTCTCCAGTCTATCTTGCAGCCTTTGCAATCTTCAATTTCCCATCCCCAGGAGAAGAAGGGGTCATTGTGATCTGGTTTTGATTTTATCATGTAAGTCTTTGTCAGCACCTCATTTCTGAAATATGGATTGGGCAGAAAATGGAATTCAAACATGTAACTGATTGGCTGGCCAGGTTTTGAAAACTTCAGGCTAACATCTGACAAGAACCTCAGAATGGGTTCATCATACTTCTGAATCATGGGACCAAGCTTGTCTACATTCTTTAACACAATCAGCCAATAATTAGGAATGCCTTTAGGATCTTCTCTTTTAGGCTTTCCCTTATGAGCTCTTTTAAGATTCACTCTTTCCTTAGGCCTGACCTCTGGTGCTCTTTTAGGAGACTTTTTAACTGCAGCCCTTGTCTCACTCTCCTTTGATTTAGGCTGTTCTTTATCTTCTGCCTCTGCTTGGAGGACTTCTTTAGGCTCTTCTTTTACATCAGGCTTTTCTTCCAGAAAATCTTTAGACTCCGGTTTTTCTTCAGCCTTTGCCTCAGGGATTTCTTTAGGAATCTCGTTTTCTTCAGCTTTTACTGGAGGTTCTTCTTTAGGGTCGTCTTCTTCCTCACCCTCTAAGGCAGGCATTTCACTAGGGCTGTCTTCCTGCACCTCCTCGTCACTGCTGAACACCTCATCCTCTGAATTCCATTCATATTCTTCTTCTGTGGGTTCATATTCGGCATTGATGATTTTAAATCGCCGGTCATACAGAGGCTTGTTGAGTTCAGCATATTTTCTTTCAAGATCATGAATTGCCTTTAAGAACAGCGTGTCTACCTTGTTACATTCATCTTGAATATTTCTGAGAGCCTGCACGCGATTTCTAACTGCCTGAGGCAGCCGATCCACAAAATTTCTGCCCGCTGAGGCACGCCGCGCCCTTCCGGAAGGCTCAGGTACCCTCTTCTTTCTATACAAGCGGCTGCGGCTACTGCTGCTGCTGCAACTGCTGCTGCTGCTAGTGCTACTGCTGTCAGATTCTTCCCCAGAATCACTAGATGAACTAGCCATCACCTCTTCGGCAACCCCCTGGGCCGCAGGTTCCGAGACCATGTTAGCATCAGCTTCTGCCATTTTGCAAGCCTGCAAACCTCTTAAAGTGGTGACTACCGCAGAGATCGCGCGCCCGGAGATGGGCAGAAAGAGACTCACGGATGCTGCGGCGGCGGCGGCGGCAGGCGCACGGGTTGCGAAGGTGGCAGCGGCGAAGGCAGCAGTAGCGGCAGGGCTGGGCGAGGATGGGCTGCAGCGATTCCGCTGAGGTGGAAACGGCAGCGGAGGCCGGGGTGAGAGTAGAGATGGCAAAGTCTCTCCCAGATGCAGCTGCACCAGACGGAGGCTTGCCGCAACCGAATGGCGCAGTGAGAGACCCCAAATATCTTCACGGTTCGCAAGCCCCCTCCCCTTTCAGTCAGACTGCCCGTTAATTTAGTTCCCAGTGTGCCTTTAGCTCGTACCTCATTTGCTGGGAAAACTTGATTGACATCGCCAGCAGCCAATAGCTAACCAACCTCAACAACGACCTCTCTCCCCCCCCCCCGCCCCGCCCATCTTCCCAGACGCTCGGTGGTAGCTGAGACGCACACCTCTGGAAGACGTTATTTTTATCCTCAAAAATCTTTGTGTTTTATAATTCAAAAAAGCTTAGAGATGAGGTAAAAAATATTAGTCATAGTTCCTAACAAGGGAAGAGAAGTATCTTTTACCCATCCGCTCTTCCTGAATTCCCGTTTGATTTGCCTCTTGACAAAAATCTGTTTTTTAAAAAATTGGATGAAAATACTCCAAATGGCATCACCGGGTAGTGTGATTATGAATGATTTTTTAAAAAAAATCTCTATCTTATCTAAATATTCTGTAAGCATTTATTTCTATACTGGAGAAAAGGGTGTCGTTTATTGGCAAGGGGAGGGGCTAGAAAGCAGGCTTATTGCGTTCCACACCCCACGTAGCGGTTTTAATAAGAGCTGTCTGTGATGTTTGGCAAGCCTCGTTTTCATCTACAAGGTTTGCGAACCCAAGTTGCCGTGAGTCAGTTACACCATTTTTTTTTTTTACTATATTTCTCTTTAAGCTATTATATAGTATACCCCCACCTTGCTACGTAGCTAGCCCTCACTGATTCTAACAACGTTGTAGATAAAAATAAAAAGGCATCCAAATGTTAGGTGATATTTGACAGCAGACCGTTTGCTTTATACTTTTCTAGAGCAGTTTTCAGTTCTTCGAACAGCAGGGTATACTTTACAACGTCATCTGCCACCCATCTATAGTCATACTACAGTATGATTTACAAGACCAGTAATATGTGAATAAACGTTTAGAAAATGAAGTTTAAAAACAGGTATCTGCTATTTTTATTTGCAGGATTCTTTTCTGCTACAGAACAACTACCTTGGTACAACCAAAAAGACCAGTGTTTACTTTTCATTGAAAGGTAAGGAACATATTTAGCCCATTTTTATGAAAAGAATGTACCTGTCTGTATTTAAATAAAAACTCACGGTATATAGTTTTTTTTTTTTAACTTAATTGGAATAAATAGTATTTCTGTGGAAGCAGAAAAAAAAACAGCAGTGATACTAATGTAGAAAAATAACTTAATTAATCACATTCAGTATTTAAACCTACTCACTGAATATGAATAATAAATTAAAATATAAAATGTCATGACTTACTTCAAAAGGAGGAAAAGTATTAAAGTTGCATTAATCTTTAACTATAAGATTTGTGCTTTGTCAATTTGGTCACATAGTTTTTAAAAGTTAGGAAGTACTTTTCTTTTTTTAAGTGAATTTTTCTTTTTATTTTTTAATTGCCAAGGCATATAAGCACCGTAAAGAAAAAATACAATATAGAAAATCCAGTGATAGAAAAAATACACAATCTTAACAACAAAATTATAACCATTGTTAAAATTTCTTTCCAGAGATTTCTTTGTGCATATACACACCTGCCTCTATATACACTGTTTTATATATGTGCCATATATAGTATTTTATAATCTGCTTATGTATCAGTTATGAATTTTAATACAGTGAAATTACTAAATATTCTCTAAGGTGAATGACTAATATCTTATGGTTAAAATAAATTCAATAGCCCAAAGAAATATTTGCCTAATTTATTTAACCAAATATCTGTTTTATAGCAACTACTTCCCACAGCATCTCTCCACTAACATACACATTTTTCACCTGATATAAAAAATTAACCCTGGTTACCTACTATATGCATCTGTGAAAATTAGTTATAGGATAAATTCCTAGAAATAAGAGTGCTGGAATAGATTGTGTGCTCATTTTATTCTTTGCTACATATGGTCAATCTTTCTCTAAAAAATTTATCACAAATTTACAGTCCCACCAACACTGTGTAAGAATATATTTCTTTTGTCTTTCAATTAATATGTATTTGTGTGCCTGTTATGTGCCAGGTACATGTGGCAGAGGATTGCAATAAAACGGTGAATGAAAACTTACTGTGCTGGGTATGTTTGCTTTCATTTTATAATTTAAATCAAAACAGATAATATGAAAGCAGTGATTTTAATCAATGAAGTTATGCCTTAAATATTGTTCTGCAACTTATTATTTTCATTCAGAATGATGAAAATTTATGAATGAATGATTTTAATTTTTATAGTATCTCAGTGGCATCATATACATATTAAACTTTGTGTCATCAGGAAATAACATTGGAATAAGCAATTAGTTGTGAATCCAGATATTTTAAATATGTTTCCACTAGCTAAATAGTTTTTATTGAGCCATTATTTGATAATCTTTCTGCTAATACTTATTTGAAATACCACCATTGTCTTTTATTAACTAAATTGATTAGGTCTGTTTCTGAAGTTGCTTCTGCTCTGTTGACCATGTTTTTTCTGCAAACAACTGAGGCAGTTTTTAAATAGCTTTATATTTTGTGTAAAAGATATATATTAATTGAAAAAGTCAGATAGTACATTAAAACCCAGATAACAAAAGTAACTAAACAAACAAACAAAAAGCACTGAAAGGTAATCACTAGTCTTATTTTTTAGTGAATATCTCCAAATTATGTATGTATTTATCTTTTAGATTAGTGGTAAGATTGACTGTCTTTTCATAAGCATATGTCTTTTCATATGCTTATTGTCCATTTGAGAATCACCTATTCATATCCTTGATTGATTTTCCACCCAAGTAAGGGAAAAATTAATTGGTGTTGAAATTCTAAAGGTAAAATAATACTGGCTTTGATTTAAAACAACTGTGACTCTAAAAAAAAATACCTGTTTCAGCTTATGATATTGTCTCGATTACATCTTCCATTCTAAATTTATCCATTTGGACTGTTCTTTAGATGCTTTTTAAGTGTTAAGTACTTAATCACTCACATTGATACTAGAAACGTTTGGATTGGAACAGGGAGACTAAAAGGAAAAAAAAATCTTCTGAAAACCTCAAACAGATAATATAAAGTTTTCTGATTATCAATTTTGACATATTTCTTTCCCTAAAACATACACTATGGGTAACTTCTAACCAGTGGTCTACTTCATATATATGCATGTATATGTATATATGTGTGTATATATACACACACATATATATATACACACATATATGTATATATATATGTACTATCTTATGTTTCTCATAGTAGACTTTTATTTTTGGACCTTTTTATCTGTTAGTTGATAGATCCCTAAAAGAAAATAACTTTTTATATAATGGATTTAATTTATGCATAATGCTATTTTCTACTGTAAGTATTTTATTTAGTTTGAGAATCCAACATGCTTATTTTTCTTCCTAGGGCTATCTGTAGACTAATTGCATAATGATGTGTACTCTGTTCCATTATTTTATGGTATTCTGTTTGGGGGTTAAATGTTCATACTTCTATGTGAGATAATGTTTAACACAGGATATATTGTTAAACCCAGAATGAACATAACTCTTGTACATCTGTTTACACCTTTCCTGTTACGAATAAAAATGTAGCTCTACTCACCACCTCTGCCACACAAACACAGATACATAATATATAATGACAAGCGCTAAAGCATCATATTTTGTTGTAGGTGTTTAAGAAGCCAGTATTACAAGTTAATTTTTTTGGACATATTTTTATTCTTATTTTTGTTAGTTCATTTATGCAAGTTTTATCTTTTTAAAATTAGTTTTAGTGAAGTATAATAGAGCAAAAAAAGAGAAACAACTGTACATAATGTATATAATTTGATGTCTTGATAAGTCTATATATCTGTGAAGTCATCACCATAGTCAAAAATAATAACAATTTTTAGCATCCCTAATAGTTACTTCATGCCTCTTTATAATCCTTTTATGTGTCCTTAGACAGCTGTGATCTTCTCTTTGTATAGAATAGTTTGCCCATTCTTAGATGTTACACAGATAGAATCATGTAATATGTCCCTCTTTTAGCTTATTTTATTTAGAATAATTATTATGGGGTTCATCCATATTGTGTGCATCAAGACTCATTTTTATGTCTTGTTGATGAACCATTACTTAGATATATTGTAATTTGTGTTTTCAAGTTTTGTTTTGAGCCTGCAGCTAGTCAATTAGTTTTTATTTACCATTTGATTGGTGTCTTCTACTACATGTACCTGGCACATAGAAGATACAACAATATACTAATTGACAAAATAAATGAAGCTGACATATTAATTTGTATATAAATATTTGTAAGATGTATGTTTTAATTTCTTTTATAAAAATATCTATAAGTGGAATGACTGGATAAAATGGTACATGTATTTAACTTTTTAAGAAATCACCCGTTTTCCAAAGTACAATTTTGTATTACTATGAAAGTGCTTGTCAGTGTTTTCAAACTTAGCTATTCTAATAGGCATGTATCTCTTTTAGTTTTCCTTTATATTTCCCTAATGACTAATGACTAACACTAATTGAACATCTTTCTTGTATGGAGTTACCCCATATCTTCTTGGATGAAATATCTATTCATATTTTTTTAATATTTATTTATTTGTACATACAGAACTGGGGTACAGGCCAGAGGCTCAGGGGTGGCGAGAGGCTTCACCAGAGACAGAGTGGGGAGCAGAACAGACAGATCGACGAAGTACACTGCTGAGGGGAGCAGCGGGCGGGTCAGGAGAGGTCTGCCACGCCATGTGGTCACCTCCGGGGCAGGCGGGAATCGAACTCTGCGGAAGTGGCTTTAGCTTCTCAGTGCAGTGCTTCAACCCGCTGTGCCACCAGGGAGGGCCTATCTATTCATATTTTAAGTTGGGTTTTATTTGTCTTACTATTGAGTTTTGAGAATTCTTTATATAAATTCTGAATACATGTCCTTTATCGAATACAATTGCTGTTCAAAGATTCCCTCCCAATCATTGGATTTTCTTTTCACCTAATGAATAATGCCTTTCACTTTTTTTTTCAAAGAGCAGTTCGTAATTTTGATATGTTCATTTTATCATTTTTTGCTTTCTTTTACAGTTGATGCTTTTGGTATCATCTCTAGGAAATCTTTCCATGACCTAAGGTCATAAATATACTTTTCTGTGTGTTTTTAGAATTTTTATAAATTGAAATAATTTTTGTTTTACATATTGATATCCAATTGTTCCAGCATCATTTTTTGAAGACTGTCCTTTCTCTATGACTTACCTTTATACTGTAATAAAAAAAATGAGTTGCCCATATATGTGTGGTTATATATTGAACCCTATTCTGTTTCACTGTATACTTATTTTAATAATCTAATTGGTTAATATAGCAGTCATATTAGATATTGGGCAGTTTGTCACATTTTTAAATTAAATTTATTTACTTTCTTACATTGTGGTTTATTTTTGTACAGTATATTATTTCTCCCTTCATATGTAGTCCCTGTTGATATCCCATGAACATTGCACCCCTTATCCATTACTAGTCTCTTGTGGGCATAGAGAAAGGATAGTCTTTTCAAAAGATGATGCTGGAACAATTGGATATCAGTATGTAAAACAAAAATTATTTCAATTTCAACCCAGATCTGTATCGCAGGTGAAAACAGGATTATAAATTTAAAACCCAATATTATAAAAATTTTAAAAACACACAGAAAAGTATATTTGTGACCTTAGGTTATGGAAAGATTTTCTAGAGATGATACCAAAAGCATCATCTGTAAAAGAAAGCAAAAAATGATAAAATGAACATATCAAAAAACATATTCCCATGTTTTGTCACCTCTCCCTCCCCTCTAAGCCTCACATCTATGGTAGGCTTGCAAGTTTTGTCTTTTTTCTGACCCTTTGTTTCGTTTCTCTATATTCCACATATAAGTGAAACCATCTGACAGTTCTCTTTTTCCTTCTTTCTTATTTCACTAGCATAATCCTTTCCTGCGCCATCCACACTGCTGCAATTTTATTGCCTCTGTTCTTTCTCTCTAAAATGGAGCTAATAGTGGCATGTAGAACTTAAATTCAATTATTATTTCCTATTTTCAAAATATTGTAATTTACTGATTGTGTTTAAAGAAATCTTTCTTGTTATATAATTTAAGCCACTCAGCATTTCTTATGCTGTGACTTATGTTGTGGAAGTCACATAAGAATGTACAAATCGAGTTTTTTCCAACTCTAATATTCACAAAGGTGGAAATTTCCTGGAACTTGGCAATTTTTTGATTAATAATAATGTTAGGCCCTGATTCAAATAACCATGGTTCAGATAGCCACTCATCCTACTTGTCTTTATCTCCCTATAAAATAGCTCCTGTAACTTCAAAGGAAAAACAATTATTATAATTTTTGATAAATTCGAAAATCAGGTATTCTTTTAATATTTTACTTCATGTACAGTGATTTTCTTTCTTGAGAGCTTTCAAATTTCTTACTTTCATAAGTCATGCAATCTTCATCACCTGAAACTCAAGCTCATTGTATCTCATTTTCACCAATGCTAATGATTTTGGTTTAGGGCGTATTAGTAAGTAGATGAAGATTGTTCAGGTCATCCTATAATAGATAATTATCCTAAGCATTATGTAGTTCATAGCTGTTACTGAATAATAACTAACTGTATTTATCACTACTAATGTATTTATCACTTCACAAACCAGGTGCCTCATGAAGGGTGAATGTATAAAAAAGGTGTGGTATATACCCATAATGAAATGCCTTTCAACTATAAAAAGCCAGTTGTGATAACATGGATGAACTTTGAGAGGAGTACACTACTTAATTTTAATGACCCCATCAAAGTCCTCATTATCATCTTCATACTATCCTTTATGTTATCCTCATATCATTATTACTATCTTCATATCATTATTACTAATCCTATTATTATTGAGGGTGCTAAGACTTAAGTATATAACTTATCTGAAGTAATACAGCTTATAATTAACAGAATCCATATGTAAAACCAGTTAACTAATCGACTAGAGCATCTTTAATTTTAAAAAAAAAGTGAAAGAATTAACTGGACCAGAGGTGCTAGAATTAGTTTTATCTGACAACCATTCCTCTGGTAGTAGTTATGTTCTCATGTGTTAGCATTTTTAGGAGCACCAGTCCTCAAAATACTCTGGCTTATACAATATTCTTAGCTTGAGAAAGTATAATAGAGCAAACTAACTTCATGAAACTGATGGTTTTCATTAATTCTAAACATGCCTAATGACTTTATTTGGTTAACAGCCAAATGCTGGGAGGTCAGAGCTTAAAGCAAACCCCAATAGAGCCAGTCCCAGTTAAATGAAAAGTATCCTAGGAATTTTTCTATTTAAGTATTCCTAGCAGCAATGGGACCTCTACTTGAGGAGCCCTAAGGTATGTCCTGAAGATACCAATTGAAAGCAGGTTACTCCCTTGGAATTTACACCTTTTAACCATGAATTTCATAATTTCATTTGTATTCCAAATGTTATGACATTCGTGGGTTTTTTTTTTTTTTTTTTTTTACATAAGCTGTCCTCTTCCTGAGTAAATTGTTATCCAGGAAGAGCACAAACTCTGGGATCAGACTGCCTGGATTTAAATCCTCCCACTTACTGTCTATATGACCCTGAAAAGTCACATATTCCCAACCCTCAGTCTTGTTATCTATTTTAAAAAAATGTATAATAATAGGAGCTGCTCCATAAGGTTGTTATATGATAATTACTTGGATAATCTATGTAAATTATTTATCAGGTTCATAAAGGCTCAATAAGTGTTTTCTATTATTGTACCATTCACAGGACCATATAAGGATTTATATGCCAGACAAGTATATTCCATGACCCAGGCTAAGAAATTTAATAAGCTCAAGTTGCTGTGTTTTAACTTAAAAAATAAGTTGAATTTACCTTCTTCATATTAAGTAACATTTTGTTGTTAAAATGAGAATGAATGCCCTTGGTTATATTTCACTGTTGCAGGTTTTTCTATTAAATTATATGCTTACAATGTTGTAAAGATGAATGCTTCAGCAATTCTTATATTAGTACTTATTAATATATCTAGGTGAAGCTAGCTAACTCTTCCCTGTTCTCTGTCTCAGTGATAGCAAAGGGGAAGCAAAGGTAACTGCGTCATAACTGACCATAAGTGAGTAAATGAAGGTCTCCAATGACCTCATTTTTTAAAAATTATCAAAAACTCCACTTAGTACAGAAAAATAAACAATGCAGCCATATCTTCTCCAGATTCATTGCTTTGCTTTAGTGGCACTCTTAAAATAGATGTAAATAAAATTTCAAAATTGTTAAATTGAACAAATTTATCTACTCTTATAACTAATATTTATCTGTCTAAAAGATTAAGAATTACCATTTAGAGGTAACCAAATGCTCCAGTGAACACATAATTATGTGTTCTGCCTTGTCTGGCAGAAAAGTTTAAAATGATACAAAAGATAGAATTACATAAATTATGAGACTAGCCAATCTGCTTGCAGGAGGCTCCAAGCTGTTCCCTAGCTTCTAATATATGCTATAAATAGTTCTTTGGAAAATCATCCTGAAAACACTTCATAAATGCTTTTCTAATTCCAAAACTTTATTGATACACCACTGTTTAGAGTCAAATCTGTCTATATAAGTGCAACCTGTGTCTTTTAACATCTGGTGACCTTGGACAAATTCTCAACTTCCTTTGCTACTGGTTCCTCATCTGTAAAACAAGTATATTATTGACATTTATCTTATGGAGCCATAGTGAGTTTTTGATAGCTTACACAGGCAAAATTAGAACATAGTAAATGCTTAGTGGATTCTAACTTCAGTACTAGACTTCTCCAGAAACACCCAATAGAATATCAGTCTTTAACTTCATTCCCTTCAGGATATATTTATTTGGGCAACATCACATTTTTGCATTCTCTTTGTAAATATTATAATGAATCACATAGATCCTGATCTGTACAAATGCATGCTCTTTTCCTAAGTATTTTTACAATTTCCCTCAGAAAAGGACTGAGATATTTCTTGTATATAACTATCTACATTTGCACACAGTAGTGCACTATATTACATATTTACTACTAATTAACATATTGAACTAATAAACTGGTTCCTGATGGTAGGACTATTTTGCTTCTTTCTAATGTAAAATGTTTAATTATTCCTACTTTTATTAATTTTTCCTTAAATTTGCCAGATTTACTGGTGCTTAACCTGACATGCAACAAATCACATTTGTTTACTAAATGATTATGATTTATAAGGTTTAGTCTATTAGTAAGGAACTTCTAAATAACAGTACCTCACACAACTCTTTAATAGCTAGGACACAATATAGAATCTTCAGAAGAAAAATGTGTAGTCTAATGAGGGTGGGTCTTTAATATTAAATTAAAATTTATATTTACATAACCCTGCTGTTTCATTAGTGTTTTATTTTTTGTTTTTATGATGTCAATTTGAAATTTATTTGCTTTGTAGTTTTAGTTATAATATTTGAATGTTATAGTTGAATAAGAGCTCTATGTAGTAGTTTGTACCTAGATCTGTGTAACAATATAGTAAAATATATATATATTTCATTGTACTTTATTATTGTTATTGAAATACCATTATTTTACATCCTTTCTAGAGTTTTGACAGTATAAAATTCCCCTATCCCATCCCTGCCCCAGAAATAGTCACCATAACTTTTGTTCAACCCAAATTCTCATAGTCTTCCACCATAGTCCACTGTGTTCTCTCCTAACCCCCATCCCCTGTTTGGATTCCTCTCCCTCCCCCTCTGCCTCCCCCTCTGAAAGCCTAAGATTAATGGTCAGTTTTCAAGAAATGTCTTTAAAGTTTCTTTGTCTGATCCTTTGTTCTTTCTATGTTCCACTTATAAGTGACACCATCCATTATTATCTTTCTCCTTTTGGCATATATCACTTAATATAATCCTTTTCAGCTCTATTCATGTTGCTGCAGTGACATGAGTTTATCTTTTTTGACTGCTTAGTAGTTTTTGAGAGTACACAATATCCATGTCCTTTTTACGAGATTATTACATCTTCTTGATCCATTCATCTGTTTTGGAGCTATTGTGAATAGTGCTGTTATAAGCTTGGAAATGTAAGTATCCTTTTGAATTTGTTTTTGTATTTTGGTATAGATACTTGGAGTGGAATTTCTGGGTCAAATGGAAGATCAATTTTCATTCTTGAGAAATATCTACACTAATTTCTATAGGGGCTGAACCAGTCTACATACTTACCAATAGTGTAAGAGGATTCTTTTTTCTCTACATCCTCACTAGAATTTGTTGTTGCCAGTCTTTTTGATATGGGCCATTCTCACCAGTGTGAGATCGTATCTCTTCGTGGTTTTGATTTGCATTTCCCTAATTATAAGTGATGGAACATTTTTTCAAATACCCATTGGAGATAAAACTTTTTAGTTCTTTTGCCCATTTTTTTGACTGCTGTTTTCTTTGTTTTTGCTGTGTAGATATTTGAGATCAGTACTTTGTCAGATGTATGGTGGGGAAATATGTTTTCCCATTCAGTAAGATGTCTTCATTTTAGTTGTAGTTTCTTTCACTGTGCAGAAGCTTTTTAGTTAGATGTAGTCCCAAATATTTATCTTTCTTTTGTTTTCATTGCTACTGGAGAAAAATCTGTAAAAGATACCGCTCAGGTTTATGTCTTGGACCGTTTCTATGTATTTATGGCTTCAGGTCTTACATCCAAGTATTTCATCCAGTTTGAGTTGATTTTTGTGTACAGTATCAGATAGTGGTCTAGTTTCACTCTTTTACATGTTGCAGTCCAATATTCACAGCACCATTTATTGAAGAGTCTTTTCCTGTTCCCATGTATATTCTTTCTTCTCTGTCATAAATAAGCTGCCCTGCTATGTCTGGTTTTATTTCTGGTTCCCTTTCTTT
>NW_004567120.1:7211761-7234009 GCF_000260355.1 Condylura cristata
CTGCCATGCCATGTGGATCACCTCTGGAGCAGGGGATCAAACTCACACTGAAGCAGCTGTGGCTAGCTTGCAGTGCTGTGTCCTAACCCTTTGAGCCACCAGGGAGGGCTTTTTTCTCCTTTTTGTCATGATGACTTTGACTATTTGGGGTCTTTTGTGAATATATGTAAATTTCAGTAATGTTTTCTCCAGTTCTTTCAAGAATGCTATTAAAGTTTTTACTGAATTGCCTTGAATCTGCATGTTGCTTTTGGTAAGATGGTCATTTTGAAAATCTTTATTCTTACAATCCATGAGCCAGGTATATCTTTCCATTTCTTTGTTTTTTCTTGTATTTCCTTTAACAGTTTTCCTCGTATAGGTCCTTCACCGCCCTTGTTAGGCTTATTCTAGGTATCTCTTTCTTCACCTTTTTTTTTGGGGTGGTATGATTTTAAATGAGTTAGCTTTCTTAATTTCTTCCTCTTGTAGCTAATTTTTTACATATAGGAAGACAACTTATTTTTGTTTATTGATTTTATTTAAGATTTTTTTTTTTATGCTTACAGAACTGGAGTATAGGCCAAAGGTATGGTGGGTGAGAGGATTCACCAGAACAGAGTGGGGAGCAGAACAGGTAGATCTACTGAAATACACTGCTGAGGGGAGCAGTGGGCAGATCAGATGAGGTCTGCCACGCCATGTGGGTCAGCTCCTTGGTGGGGGATTGAACTCGTGCTGCAGTGGCTTTGGAGAGCTTCATAATGAGGTGCTTTAACTGGTTGCACTACCAGGGAGAGCCTATCTATTCATTTTTTAACCTGCCACTTTACTAACTGGTTTATTGTTTTAATTAGTTTTTCTGTACATTGGGTTCCCTTATTTATATTACCATGTCATATGTAAATAATGATAGCTTTACTTCTTTTTTCTCTATTTCGATTCCTTTTCTTTCTCTTGCCTAATTGCTTTTAGCTAGGACTGCCAATACTGTGTTGAAGAATAGTGGTTAGAGTAGACATTCTTGTCTTGCATTGGATCTTAATGGAAAGACTTCCAGTTTTCACCATTGAGAATGACGCCAGCTGTAGTTTTGTCATATATGACTTTTATTATGTTAAGATATATTTCTTTTATCCCCAGTTTTTGAAGCGTTTTCATCGTGAATGGATGTTGAATGTTAGCAAATGCTTTCTTGGAATCTGTTGGTATCGTCTTATGGTTTAGCTTTCTTTTTGTTAATGTGATTAATTACATTGTTTTTTCGATGTTGAACCATTCTTGTGCCCCAGGTATAAATCCCCCTTGTCATATTGCATAATCCTAATATATTGTAAAATTTAGTATGCTAAGACATGATTGAAGATTTTAGTATGTGTTCCTTAAAGAGATTGCTCTAAATTTTTTGTTTTGCTTTGTTTTAGAATGATGTTGGCCTCATAAATTGTTTTTGTAAGGATTCCTTTTGTCTGGATTTTTTGAGTTTTGTCAAGAGAGGTATTAGTTCATCTTTGATAGTTTACCAGCACTCACTTATGAAACCAGCTAATCTTGGACTTTTGTTTTTGAAAGAGTTGATTACTTTTTCAATTTCCTTGCTTGCCATTCATTTGTTTAGGTTTTCTATATCTTTCCTATTCTGGTCAGGATGATTGTATGGTCTATGAACTTGTACATCTTGTCTAAGTTGCTGTTCTTGTTTGTACATAAATGTTCATAGTAATTTCTTATTATCTGGATTTCTGCCATGTCTGTTGTAATAGCACTCTTTTTCGATCCTGTTTATTGAGGTTTCTCTGTCTTTTTCTTTAGCTGTTTATTTTATGAAGCAAGATTTCTAGAAAATAATTATCTGAAAATTGCTTTACAAATGATAGGTATTTAAAAGAAACTACATGTCAAAATATCACAGTTTGTAGTTTCAGTAAATTATACCATGGATGATATAAAATGGCACTCACAAAGTCTCAGTTATGATAAATAAGCTCTAGGGATGTATTGTATAACATTGTGTCTGTAATTGACAATAATGATTTATTACACACTTTAAATTTAACAAGAAAGTATGTCTCATGTTAATGGCTTTACCATCATAAAGTAAAATAATTTTTAAAAAGTCTATTCAGCACTATATAGGATTTCTGGATATAGGTTTATGCCTTTCTAGACGTATGTTACCAGCATCAAAGCACCCACACATCATATAAAGTATTGTAAACCAATGTTATATTTTTTAATTACAAAAAAGTAAAAAGATAAAATTTCCCAATGGAAAATAAACAAAATGTAGATTGGATTATGCAACTGCAATTAAAATGTATTTTTCTTAAAAGCAAAATTATAATTACATAAAGAGAACCAAATTTTTTCTTATCAGTGCTTTGTTGCTTGAATTAGACATTATTCTTGAATTTCTCTTGGCAATATTTTGTGGTTTTCAGTATATAAACTCTGACAGAATCTTTGAGCTGAATGAACTGGGGGTGGGGATTATTGGGAACCTCTCCAGAAAGAAACCTCATGTACCTGTTTTTTTACTGATCCAGGTTCATTTGTGGCATTGAACTGCCTCTTTAAATACTTTTCTCTAGAATAATCCTCACTTTCGTCCATATAACTTTTAGAAAAAATGAAATTTTTTAATTATTTATTTTTATTGAGGTAACATTGGTTTACAACACTGTATGATTTAGAAGTAGAGGATCACATGATTCAGGTGTTGTTAGCCCACCACAACCACCACCAAGGCTCTCATAGATGTCTGCCATACTCCATTGTCATTGTAGTCCCTCCTTCCCACTTTGCTCTATCTCTGTCCAGTTTTCAGGATTTTAAATTTATTTCCATAATGAAGAATTTCATACTCTAACATTGTAGAATAGATTAAATCCAATAGATTGCAGTGTTTCAATAGATCTGCTTATCAGAAATTTTAAAGGATTGCTTAAATGATCTGTCTACTCTTATTCAGGGATATTGAGGAATTTCAGGTTATAATTGACTTCTTCCATCGAGAAAAAAAATGTTATCTAGAGTTAATAAGTTTGGAAAAAATCAAACAAATGCACTGGAAGTTTCAGATTCCTGATACAGGTAATTATATAGGCAGATTACATCAGTGAATAATGAAAAGATAAAGGGTAGGGGGTAGGTAAAAACTGTTTATACCCCATCCAGGGTTAAAGTTTCTTACGTTCCTGAATATTGTATGACAACTGCTACTGGTAAGGATACCATTAGTAGGTTAAAATTACTGATAAGCTCTGTACAACATGTTTTTAGATGTGATGTTAACAAATTCTATAATCAGAATGTCTTAGAGATCTTCCCCCAGTAGGGAGCAGAAATTTATACAGGCATGTGAAGGACTAGAGATAGTAGTACTTAATCTGAAATACAGAAAGAAGAAACTCTTGGTAAAGTCTATAGATATTCCAGACTGTTTTGGAGAGTTTCCATTTCCTTTTTGTTGATTATAATTAGTACTTTTCCTTAAACATCACCATACTTTAGGTGTGAAAATAGAAGAAAATTTAAATAACTTCATTTTAACTGCTCTCATAATCAGGTTGGGTAAGGAAAGAAATTGAAAACCATAACTTAAATGATATTATTGCATTTCTATAAGTTTCTATTTGTCAACGTTATCCTCATTTTCATAAAGGTTAGTTATTTCCAGTTGCATGGTAATACAGAAAAATAGGCTGGCTGGTTTAAGCTGAACCCCCATCTCTAATCCCACCCAAAAATAATTTATATTTCATGTGTCTGTAAATTTTAGATAGACCTGACCATTTAATGGAACTTCAATTTGTTCCATCTTATAGAAACTGATATTAGCAACTAATTTAAATTCCTTCACATTAGTCTCTCATCTGCCCTTTCAGGGGAGCATAGACCTTCTGAACTTGAGGGATATATTTAAAATTATAGTAACCACCATATTTTTATTATAGTCCTCAGCTAGAATTTATAGCTATATCTCATGCTAAAGCATTCTTTAAGTAATAGTGGAGACTTTAAATCAGGCTTCTAGGGGTTCAATTCTGTCTCTAGCATTTATGGACTGTGAGATCGTGGACAAATTGCTTAATCTTCATAGACTGAGTTTCTTTTTCAAGTGAGCATAGTAATAGTACCTACTTTGTGGTGTTTTGAGAATTAAGTAAGGTAATATGTGTAAGTCACATAAAATAGTATTTATAGTGAGTGTTAAATAGTTGAAGTCAATATTACATGATGATGGTAATAGTCATAGGATTATCACATTTATAGAGACTTCTACAGTTTTCAAACCATGGCCAAAGATTTTTTCATTTGAACCGTGAAGTAAGGGTTGATATAGTAAAAAAGCATGATTACATATCAACTAATTTTCAGATATGAGAACTGAGACAGAGAAAGGCTGTATAACTTGTCTGTGAGCATTTAGGAAGTAAACGGGGATCTGGGCCTTCAGCTCTAAGATGGTGGTGTCTGGTTAGCTCAGTTGGTTAGAATGTGGTGCTAATAATAACAATAATGATGATGTAGAGTAATGACAACTCTAATGATGATTTGCTGAATCAGTGGAATTGAAAAGTATTTTTTCTCCCACTGAAGATCTCTTCCTGCCTGGTTAATTTCAACAAAATAATGTCAGTACAAATTTTCATAGTTTTGATGCTTCTGAGCATGACTTACTATTACTTCCAATTAAAAATCTATTGATTTAATTGTAACAAATAAGTTTATATACTCTGATCTTTTTTAGTAAGTAGACGATAGTATAGTCACCTGAATTTTTAGGAACCATACTGACAGATACTACTTCAGTCAAGTGATCAAGATTAACGTCAGTAATAAGTTGCCTTAATAAGTTCCCTTGATATGTGATGAGAATGACACTCCTGGGGCCTTCCTGGTGGCTCAAGAGGTTAAAGCTCAACACTATGAACCTATCCACAGCCATTGAAGCACAGGTTCGATCCCTGGCCAGGGAGGTGACCCACATGATGCAGAAGACCTCTCCTGTCTAGCCCACTGCTCCCCTCAGCACTGTATTTCAGTCAATCCGCTTGTTGTGTTCCCCACTCTGTCTCTGATGAATTCTTTTACCCCCTGCACCTCTGGCCTGTAGCCCAGTTTTTGTATGCACAAATAAATAAATCTAAAGAAAATAAAGAGAATGATGCTTCCAGGAACTTACAATCTAAGTCTGTTCGTGAGAAAAACATCAGCCAAACAAAAATTGAAGAGCATTCTACAAAATAAATTACTGGTCATTACTTTTCAGAATAAATTCATGAAAACTAAGGAAATTCTGAGAAACTGCCATAGTGTAGAGGACTCTAGGAGACATAATGACTATATATATATGGCAGTTAAGGAAATATTTTTTTCACTATTGAAGGTTTTTATTAAATGTTATCTAAAAACAATGTTTTCTTAAAAAGATTTATTTATGCATACAGAACTGGGGTATAGGCCAGAGGTGCAGGAACAACGAGATCATTCACCAGAGGCAGAGTGGGGAGCAGAACAGATAGATAAATGAAGTACAATGCTGAGGGGAGCAGTGAGCGAGTCAGGAGAGGTCTGCTGCGCTATGTAGATCACCTCTGGGCCCGGGATTGAACTCATGCTGAAGCGGCTAATGCTAGTTTACAGTGCTGCACCTTAACTTATTGGTCACCAGGGAGGGCCGAAAATATGTTTTCAAGAAATGTATTGTCTCATGGTTCATTAGTCTAGCAGTCTGAAATCAATGTGTTGTCAGGGCCATGCTCTTATTTTTTTTCCTTCCAATGTTTTCATATTTTTTTAAATTATATGTGTGTGTGTGTATTACATTATTCTTCACTTTGTACATTTTTTTCATCTCAGTTGTAATCCCCTTGGTCTTTCCATCACCAATTCCCATTGCCATCACCAAAGACCCATGTGCTCTTCCCACCCCCAGTTTGGTCTTATTCCTCTCTCCTCCCCTGTAGAATGTCTCTGGTTTATAGCTGTTAGTTGGTGTTCATTTTTTACTTTATTACAAATACTGTATGATCCAGCAATTGCACTCCTAGGTGTCTACCCAAAGGACACAAAAACATTAATTCAAAAGGATACCTGCACCCCTATGTTTATTGCTGCTCTATTTACAATGGGGAAAATGTGGGATCAACCCAAAGGATTGTGCTCTTAATAAAATTCTCTAGAACATTCTTCCTTGTTTCTTCTGAGCTTCTGGTGGTGGCTCGCAATCTTTATATTCCTTGGCTTCTGGAAACATAACTCCAGTCACTGTAAAAGCTAAGGGAATTTGAATAAAGAATGGGTTTTAGTTAACATCCATGTCAATACTGGTTCATAATCTAAGTCTGTTCGTGAGAAAAACATCAGCCAAACAAAAATTGAAGAGCATTCTACAAAATAAATTAGAATGTGGCAAATGTTGCGTAGCAATGTAAAACATTAACAATAAAACTAGGTGAAGAATATATGAAACTTGTTTTGTAAATCTAACACTGTAGATCTAAAACTATAAACCTAAAATTTCTAATGTTAAAAGTTTGCTTTTAAAAAAGCATTTCAGTTAATTAGCATAAAGGCTAAGTAAGTCCAAAATATACCAAGTCCAAAAATATACTACTATATTGAGATAAATATGAGAATGAGGTACTCATTTCTTTAAGCACTTAGCTAAATTTTTTACATAAAACTTCTGTTACCATTCTTTTCTGTTTTAACCACTTAATATCTGCAATATTTTATTGCTATTACAAGCTTTTGGTATCACTCTTAAGATGGTAGCGACTGATCCACTGTCATTTGACAGTTCTGTAGAGGAAGAAAGAGGTGGCAGTATTTCATGTGCTACATTTTTTCTCAAGAGTAACAAATGCTCCATGACATAACTATGCTAGAGGGAACCTGCAGGAAGAGAATGGATTTTACATAGCACAGCTTTCTATCATTTTAATCCCAGTCAGGAAAACAGCAATATTTCTTCCCTCAAGAGAGTCATGTTAACAGCTATAATATAAAATGTTCATGTTCGAGTTTTATTTAGAGGAAAGCAAATCCTATTATTTACACTTGCCTCAGATATTTTCAGAAAATTGCAAACTCATTAAAATTTTCTTAAACTCTTTTTCTCTTATTTGACCTGCAATTGTGCTGTAGTTGTACTCTATATTATCATACAATGTAAACTGTATCATGTGATAATTAGATTATAGTTTATATGTGAAGACTTCTTACTTTATAATTTAGTAGGCTCATTGATAGCTTATCCTTTTGGCATTTTTGAGAGACATTTATTTCAGTAGTTTGGTACTTAAGCTTACATTATCTAATGTGAACAAAGAGCATAAAATTTTCTTTTCATAAGGGGCTTTGTCCAGACCTTTTGTAGATTGAGAGAGTTCTTCAACTAGGTGGATATATCTGTGAGAATTCATCCACAGTTAGACAGGCCTATGAAAATTCAATGAAATGGCTTCTAAAATTGAGAGGGCTCTGAAATTTGTATTGACTTTGACCTGAGTATGTTTAGTGATCAATGGTATAGGTTTAATCACTTTCAAAACAGAAATTGATATAATGATTGATCTTGAAAAGTATGATAATGTGAATATTTTGAATTGTATTTGGTTTTTCCCTTTCATCTCATGGCCTTATCATCTGATACTCCTTTTGCTTGGAACATTCAGTCAACTTGGGCTCTCTTTATTATTTCTATCCTGTTTTAACCACTTCATCTGACAAGCTCTTACTTATCTATCAGGTCTCAGATGATATGTTAGTAGTATATGATAGAATTTACCTTCTATTCTGAATTAGATCCCTCATGATATTTTTCACAGCATCCTCTTCTTTTATCATTTTTTTTCTTTTATCATTTTAATCATGCTAATAATTATATACTCATTTGTTTGATATTTGTGTAATGAACATCTACCTTTACTAGGCCACAATATGCATGACATGCATATAAACAGTGTCTAGTACATAATAGATGCTTATAAGGGAACTGTTGTAAGAATGAATGAATAACTATTAGGACATACAAAATACCAACAGGACTGTCACAAATTATATCTACTCTTTATAGAAAATTAGCATATTTCATACAAATAAATAGAGCTAGCAGAATCAAGCTTCTCTTCTATAATAGGAGGTCAAAAGACTATTCTCTGTTGACTCAGTTAAGAGCTACTGATACAATTAATATTTAGAACTAACAAAATATTCATTGAACATTTGAAAAAGAAACAGACGGTAAGCCCCAATGCTGTTTTTTTAAGATTTATTTATTTATGCATACAGAACTGGGGTACAGGCTATAGGTGCAGGGGTGGTGAGAGGATTCACCAGAGACAGAGTGGGAAGCAGAATAAAAATACACTGCTGAGGGGAGCAGTGAGCAAGACAGGAGATGTCTGCTGCACCATGTGGATCAACTCCAGGGCTGGGGATCAAGCTTGCACTGAAGCAGCTGCAGCTAGATTGCAGTGATGAGTCCTAGCCCATTGTGCCACCTGGGATGGCCCCCATGCTATTTTAAAAAGGAATATTTGAGCAAGAGACTATATTGCTGTACTTTTTGTACTGTTTTGTTTTGGGAGAAAACAGCATACACATTGTGCAGTTCTGAGGGTCTCTTTTCACACTTGGCTAATATCAGTACCCTCTCTTATACCCCTCTAAAATTATTACAAATTTTCTTTATTGGTCTGAAAACACCTATGCTATCTCAAACCTGCCTTAACAGATTGCTTGGCACCCACCAGTGAGTGAAAAATCAAGACTATTATATGAGAAATCCTTCAGCTTTCACCCTCCATCTCTCCCCTACCAAAACCAAAAACCAAAATCCTGTATCCGTGCCTTATATTCTTTGTCTCTACTCTTACAAGAAGTGTCTTCTGTGACTTTAAGAACTTTCTGCTTCCACTGTAGTTTTGCCACATTAGTTTTTCAGTCACTTTCCTATCTTCTTAAAACTATAATTTTAGTCATCCTTTGAATAAAAGATTATTCTATGATTAAAACAAACAAAATTATTGTATTTAACTCTGCATCTTGTTAAAGTACTTTCTTCTCTCTTACTTCCTTTCTCAAGTGAGTCCACATAGGTCTCTACTTAGTTATTGCTATTCCTTACCACAAAATCATCTGAATTCTGCCTTTACCATTTAAATAAAATTGCATTAACTATGGTTACTAGTGATTTCTTCATAACCAAAAATAATGAACATTTTCAGATCTTACCTTACTTGACCTATCTGCTACTTTTTTTTTTAACGATTTACTTATTTATGCATACAGAACTGGGGTACAGGCCATAGGTGGAGGGGTGGTGAGAGGATTCACCAGAGATGGAGTGGGGAGGAGAACAGGCAGATCTACGAAATACACTGCTGAGGGGAGCAGCGGGCACTCAGGAGAGGTCTGCCACGCCATGTGGGTCAGCTCCCTGGCGCAGGATAGAACTCATGCTGCAGTGGCTTCAGGGAGCTTCATAATGAGCTGTTTTAACCTGTTGCACCACCAGGGAGAGCCCGAGCTATCTGCTACTTTTAATACTGTTGTCCATGACATCTTTTTTCCCCTGGATTTTTAAAAGAAAAGACAATACCTACTCATTGAAGAAAATGTAAGAATTCTAGGAAATATAAAAAAGGAAGTAATGCCTCTCCAGTATGCAGAGATAGCCAGTCTTTGCATTTGGTAAATTTTTCACTCAGCAATATATTGATGATATAATATTCCATTGTTTATATATACTATAACTCATATAATCAGTTCATTGTTAATGAATACTTCAGTATTTTTCCAGAATTCTGGATATTTAAAAATTGCTCAAATAAAATTCATGAATATATGTCTTTGAGGATTATTGTCACCTTGAAACTTTATTCTTCCCCGTGTGTTTCTGTGACATATATATATATATATTTTCTGATATTGGCGTCATTCTTACTACTCTGGCTAGTTTTCTGAAGTGTCCTTTCTGGAGTTTATATTTTCTGCATGCTTCTATTAAATCAATCCAGTGTTCAAACCTCATTTTACTTGAAATCCCCTCCAAGGTAATCTTTTTTCCTCATGACTCCAGCCATCACTCAGTGACTGCCAATGTTATAAGATCTCAGATGACATTCTAGAGTGCCAACACCACACAGTTTCCAATGTGGGCACTCATTTGGCTCTCTTACAAGCAGGCGCCTCAAATTTTATGACTCCAAAATTGAACGTAGCGCATTCTCAAAGTCTGTGTAATTTCCTTTATTGCCTAATCATTAGAATTGCCTTTCATCTTGTCTCTCAAGTCAGATCATTGGCTCCCTTGGCCTTTGTGTCCAATTAGTTATTAATTTTGGTAATCTCCTCAATATGTTTCATATCTTCCCCACTCTTTTCATTCACAGTGTCTCTGCTTTAATTCACATTCTTTCATTTATTGCCTGCATGAATGCTTGTGTTCTCATTTCTTTCATTTTCACTAACCTTCACTTCATCTTTCATGCTGTAAATGAATTGTCTCTTAAGCATTCAGATCTGACCATATCACGCTGTGCTTAAAATAATCAATATCTGGCCTTCTCTGGTGGTGCAGTGGGTTAAAGCACAACACTAGGGAGCTAGAGCCACTTCAGCATGAGTTCGATCCCTGCCCTAGAGGTGATCCACATGGCACAGCAGACCTCTCCTGGCCCACCCGCTGATTCCCTCAGCGGTGTACTTCACCAATCTGCCTGTTCTGCTTCCCGCTCTGTCTCTGGTGAATCCTCTCATCACACCTGCACCTCTGGCCTATACTCCAGTTCTGTATGCACAAATAAATAAATCTTTAAAAAAATTAATATCTCACTATTAACCTTGACTGTAAATCCCACTGAATAAATTCCATGCAACTTATCATCAGACCAAACCTTTGTGTACTGGGTTTTGTCTCTCTTTCTAGCAGATGTCAGTACTAAAAAATGAAAGAACTGAAATTAGAATAGAGTATACTATTCTAAGTAGTGTAAAGAACCTGCAATATGAACTAAGGTCTTTTAAGCACTTTTAATGATCAAGTCAGAAAAATAATAAAATTTTACAGACCTTTATAGTAGGGATAAGAGTGGAAATGACAGTAAACTTTAGCAAAAGCTAGACAAAACTGAATATTAAAGAGAATATCACCTGAAGCCTCTGTAACATTGAGCTTGTATTAGGTTGACATAAAGCATCAGTGTCAAAATAGCGACTGACAAAAAAGACCTATGCTACATCTTGCCATCTTTATTTTCTATTTAAAATACTTTGTTAGCTTGCTACCAACTCTAGGGCAAAATCTAGGATTTTAAAATGTTCTATGAGTGCCTCCATGATTGGCCTATTTATTATCTGTAAATATCACCTCCTACCATTGTCCTATGGCATATTAAGCTCCACCCACATAAATGCATGGTGCTTTTTCATTTCCCTGTGTTTTTTTTAAGATTTATTTATTTATGCATACAGAACTGGCTTATAGGTCAGAGGTGCATGGGCAGTGAGAGGATTCACCATAGTGGTGGGGAGAAGAACAGTCAGATTGATAAAGTATATTGTTGAGGGGAGCAGCAGACAAGACAGGAGAGATCTCCCACACCATGTGGATCACCTCTGGGTGGCAGATCAAACTCAAACACAAGCTGGCCATGGCCAGCTTTGCAGTGCTGAGCTGTAACCCACTGTTCCACCAGGGATGGCCCTTCCTGTGTTTTTTAGCATACTACTTGCTCAGACTATAATGTCCTTTATTTCCTGGATGAACTCCTGGTTATCATTTAACGTTCTATGCAGACATCACCAAATCCAGGAGGCTTCTCTGAATGCCCCTCTCTCCCAGAGTTATACCCATCCAAATATACATTTGTTTCTTTATCAGTAAGCAAATATTTATTGAGTACTTAGGTATGGGGAACACTATGGTGCTCTACCTTCTTGACCTTATATTTAGTTGTGGAAACACACACACACACACACACATACAACACATGCACACTACCCAAGTAATCAAAAAAATTATCTGTTTGCTAAGTACTGTGAATAAAATAAACAAAGAAATGGGATACAGAATGGTAAAAATAGTATCTATGGGGCAACCTACTTTAGTATAAGTTTGAACCATATGAACTTTTTGGTATTTACTTGTTTTTGTCCTGTAAAATTGGTAGTTTTATATAGTTCAACTAATCCTTGCCTCTCTGAGGAATTAACAGTGAAATTAAAACTTGAATGATGAGATGGAACTGGGCATAATGGTTATACTTGAAGTTTAGCAATTCCTGGAAAGCCAACGAAGACTGGAGAGCATCAAATTGGGACAAGAGATAAGAGTCTAAATAAAAGTAAGAGAGACAAGCAGGGCACATAATAAAGGTTTTGTATAGGAGCCTAGATGTGATTTTCATTAAAGTGTAAAAACACTGGAATATTTTAGGATCCTTCTGACTGCAGTTTTGAAATGGAATGGAACAAGGTACAGATAGAAATGGGGGGGGGAATATCAAAATAGGGCCATCAACTAAGAGATTGACATAAGGAAGCAATATACTGTTAAATGTGCAGGGGTTTTGGAGCCTTGCTGCATTGCTTCTACCATTTATTAGCTCTAACTTTATGCAAGTTTCTTAGATTATCTAAGCCTCAGTGTCTCCATCTGTGAAATGGGATGGCAGAATTAGCCATTTAGTCCAGAGATCAAGTGTGAGATATCCATTGCTAAGCAGTCAGTCTCTTGCTGTTAAAAAACACATAATAGGCCCTCCCTGGTGGCGCAGCGGGTTAAAGCACTTTACTGAGAAGCTTAAGCCACTTCCGCATGAGTTCGATTCCCGCCTGCCCCCAACATGGCATGGCAGACCTCTCCTGACCCGCCCGCTGCTCGCCTCAGCAGTGTACTTCGTCGATCTGCCTGTTCTGCACCTCACTCTGTCTCTGGTGAATCCTCTCACCCTCCGCATCTCTGGCCTGTACCCCAGTTCTATATGAATAAATAAATAAATCTTTAAAAAAAATTTAAAAAAAAATTTAAAAAAATTAAAAAAAAACACATAATAGATACAACAAAAATTAATGTCCTAAGTGTTAGATGGTGCCTGAACTAAGTTAATGATAGCATAATCCATGAAAAGTGAATGGTTATGAGACATGTGGAAGTTTAAACGTCAGGATTTAGTAATGGATTGGAGGTAAGCACTGAGGAAGAAGAAATTTTCAGGTATTACTTCTAGCTTTTTATCATAGACAGGATTAGATTTTGCTACACTTTCCTTAATTAGAGGTGTTCTATCTGGTACATATTTTAGTTACAGAAATGTATCTCTTTATACCAGATAAGGCAGAATATAGGGGAAAAAAATAAACCTCATACAATATAAATGGAAATATTTATTGAAAATTATAGATGCCAGAACCTTATAGGAGGTAGGTATAGGAGGTATGTATAGGAGGTATGTAAAACACTTTGTGTTATAGTCGTACCACAAATGTCTAAAATATACAAAAATCTTAAATGTTTATTATCTTTTCATGATCTAAGGTTTTGAAAATATCTACTATGTGATAGACAAGTATTAAGCTTATATTAAAGGTGTTTTATAACCATTCCTTCTGCTTCTTTCACAGAATGGAGCCCACTTGGTATACGAGCAGATAAAGAATTTAAAGAGGGTTATCCTTTCTTATTCTTAGTAACAGATAGTCTATTTGGGAATCACTAGATACCATGGGGAAGCGAGATAACCGCGTAGCCTATATGAATCCTATAGCAATGGCAAGATGGAGAGGCCCAGCTCCGTCTGCAGGTCCAACAATACAAGATTATCTGAATCGACCAAGGCCTACTTGGGAAGAAGTAAAGAAAAAATTAGAAAATAAAAAGAAAGGCTCCAAGGCATTAGCTGCATTTGAAGAGAAAATGAATGAAAACTGGAAGAAAGAGCTAGAAAAAAGCAGAGAGAAATTATTAAGTGGCAATGAGGGCTCATCCAAAAAAAAAGAAAGAAAGAGAAAGAGAAAAAAGAAGAAAACGTGTCCACCTTCATCTTCTTCATCAAGCTTTGATTCTTCAAGCAGTTCTTCAGATTCTGTGGATGAGGAAAGGAAACAAGGTAAAAAGAGAAAGAGAAAGAGAAAGAGAAAGAAGAAGCGTGCATACAAATCATCAGAAAGTTCCACATATGAGACTGAAGTAGAGAGCAAGGGATCTGTAAAAAAGAAAAAGAAATGCAAGGATGAAACAGAAAAAGAAAAGTGCATCAGAACTCTCAGCAAAAAAAGAAAGAAAACCTATCCTGAGGAAAAACCTTTATCATCTGAGTCCTCATCAGAATCAGATTATGAAGAGGAGGTGCAAGCAAAAAAGAAGAGAAGGTGTGACGAACGAGAAAAAACAAAGAAGAAGAAGAAGCAACACAAGAAGCATAGAAAGAAGAAGAAAAAGAAGTCAAGTTCAAGTCATAAGTCAGGATAATTAAAGCAAGAAACAAACAAGCAACGATTTACCTATTTAAAAAAGCAACATCTTAAAGGAAACTTCAACTCTCAATATTAGGGCATATTTACCAGAATGTGTATGTTTCCCTGTTGGTAGAATTATTCCTGTGCCAGTCAAATGCCACTGTGCCAGATAAGGCCATAAATTGTTGCCTGCAGCTTACATATAGAATTTTGTCTCTGTATTTTTTCCTTCCAGTGGTTAATTCCCCAGAGAGCTAATGCCCTGTTGTCATCCTAGTGGTTAAAATGCTTGGAGCAAATGTTTTAGATAGTAAAATAATTTTGACCAAAATAATGCATTGAATGTCAACAGAAATTAATTTGGAGATATATATATATATATATGTGTGTGTGTGTGTGTGTGTGTGTGTGTATATTTAAAATACAATCAGAAATGCAGATGACTAGTTTTTGAAGTAAGGTCTTAACATTGATGTTTCAAATCATTACTTTTAAAGAGTACTTTATTTTTCTCAAACTTGTGTTTATATGGGGAAAGGGCGGGAGGGGGAAGTTTGCTATCACATTGGCTAGCTGAATAGTGTGCCTTTGATCCTTAACATTCTATTTTTGCCAATGCAGTAGCCATTCTCTTTTACATTGTGAAATTCTGGAACATTTTATGCTGTTTCAAATGAACAAGAAAGACAGCAATTAATTTTATTACATTTGTCTCTATAACAGTATTAAATAATATTTAGTGTTAAAGTGTTACATGATTGGAATTAACCTTGATTCCCTGTAGAGGGGAATAATTTTAAATAGACCCTGAAATTTTTTGATTAACAAAGTTTCTTAAATATTTTGCATGTTTTATACTATTAAGTTTTGATTATCCAGGAATCTTCTATATAATCAGTAATCCTTTTTTTATCTGATTTATGTGTAGGATACAACTTTGAAGTTTGTAATTTCTTAATCTTACTAAATTGATTGTATTACTATGTTTAATTTCACACTTGTCAAATATTTAGTATTGAAAAGGTTTTCTAGAAAAAAAAAATAATGCCTTCATATTGAAGCAGGTTTACTGTAAGCAAGTTGATACCAGGCCTTTAGAATGCTACGTGTCTTGTTACATAAAACTGCCAAAATCTTAGTAAATATTCTGTTTATAACTATGTTGTCTTCTTATGAATTAATGTTAAATTAAAGCAGAAGTTAAATTTAGAAAAAAAATGACATCGTGGATCTTCTGTGTGTCATATTTTATAAGATTTGGTGCCTCATGTCAGTTTCTGACTCCTACTTTCCACTAATGCTGCAATACAATAAAAATTATTTTTACTTTACATTTTAATATATCAGGGTAATATGAATTATAACTTGATGTCCCCCAAACAATTTCACAGCAAATGTGCATCTTGTAATGTCATATATACGAAGTATTTTGACATGAGAGAACCAATAGCTATTTTTTTAAATAGCTGCTTTTATTGGTGCCCTTGAATCACAAGTAAATTATTACAAAGGTAGAAATCATCTAGTACATAAATATCACATTGGCTGTCCAAATTTTTGCAGTGGAAAGATTCTTGGAACATTATAAATGAAATGTCAACTTACGGTACATTGAAGCTTCATAACTTAAGCTGTTCCTAATACACACACTATTAAAAACCATTATAGTAAAAGGATATTTTGTGTCCATATACAGTTTTTTAAAATTGTTCCTCATTAAACTATGAAAATAAGCTTCAATTATTTGTAAAACATGGTAAATGCATGAACAGCGTATCAGGTACTATGTTCTCCCATTCATTTCAAGCCTCTTATAGGTAGGCAGCGTCATTTGATTACTAGCAGAGGGATTGCTGAGGGATGTTGAAGAGATGTGTCATTCCAATAATAGAGCAGCAAAAAGTCCCCTTCCAAGCATTCTTTCTTTACCTGCCATGATGATCTGCTAGGTATGTGCTCCAGATGGGGTACCAGCAAGATAAATGATACTGGAGAGCTGATGGACTTACAGTGAAACTTTTTTTCTTTTTTTAAAAAAATATTTATTTATTCATATAGAACTGGGGTACAGGCCAAAGATATGGAGGGTGAGAGGATTCACCAGAGACAGAGTGGGGTGCAGAACAGGCGGATGGATGAAGTACACTGCTGAGGGGAGCAGCGGGCGGGTCAGGAGAGGTCTGCCACACCATGTGGATCACCTCCAGGGCAGGCGGGAATCGAACTCATGTGCAAGTGGCTTTAGCTTCTTAGTGCTGTGCTTTAACCCGCTGCGCCACCAGGGAGGGCCCAGTGAAACTTTTATATGAAAGAAAGAAACTGTTGCATGCTAAGAAAGGAGATTTTAGGTCTTTTTCTTTGACCACACCATTAACTAACCTAATCTGACCAATAACACAAAACTCTAGAAAATTTATATTTCATAATTTACATAGCACATATCTTCAGTCAGATCTTCCTATAGGCTGCAGATTGATTCAGAGGTGATCATTTATACCAGAGCAGAAGGAAATGCTATTTTATTTGCATTGATACTTATGTTATGAGGAAGTGGGTAGTCTCGCATAATGCTTCTCATCAGCATTGCTAACTGTCCAGGAACTTCACTATTCAATAAACTACTTTATTATCCGTCTGATAATGACCAAAATAATCTTCTAAAAATAGATTGGAAAGGAAATTTAAAAAAGCATTAATGGAGACTCAATAAAGAAGAGGGATGCTTCTTTAGAAATGTAAGTATAGAAGAAAAGTAAGGACAAGGGCTATGGGGACTTTTTTTAAAAAAAGATTTATTTATTTATGCACACAAAACTGAGGTACAGGCCAGAGGTACAGGGATGGTGAGAGGATTCACCAGAGATAGAGTGGGGAGCAGAACAGGCTGACTGACGAAGTATGCTGCTGAGGGGAGCAGCAGGCCGGTCAGGAGAGGTCTGCTGCGCCATGTGGTCACCTCCAGGGAAGGCAGGGATCGAACTCATGCTGAAGTGACTTTATCTTCTTAGTGCTGTGCTTTAACTCACTGCGCCACCAGGGAAGGCCCAAGCTGTGGGAACTTTCATGGTGGGTATGATGCAGTAACATAAAGAGGTGGAACCTATTCCCATATGTCATACACAGTGCTATAAGACACTTTTAATAAAAATAATATATTTGGGGAAAAGATGCTATGTGAATATGTAGAAAACTTATGTAAATTTAGGTAAACATTTAATATATAACTTCCAGATTTTATTTTATTATTTTTTAAAGATTTATTGATTTATTCATACAGAACTGGCATACAGACCAGAGATGCGGAGGGTGAGAGGATTCACCAGAGACAGAGTGAGGAGCAGAACAGGCAGATGATCAAAGTACACTGCTGAGGGGAGCAGTGGGCAGGCCAGGAGGGGTCTACCCTGCCATGTGGTCACCTCCGGGGCAGGCGGGATCAAACTCATGCGGAAGTGGCTTAAACTTCTTATTGCTGTTTTTTAACCCACTGTGCCACCAGGGAGGGCCAACTTCCAGGTTTTAAACAAAATAGATTATCCTTTGTGAAAAGCACTAAAATTGTTTTTAGCAATTTGCTTTGTGATTTATAAAAACACCATTAACCATAATATTCAACTAACTTTGTGGAAAGGGAAGAACTGGGAAAATCAATAAGAAAGTAGATGAAAGACAGGAACAATTTGTACAATCTAGATTAGCAATGTAATTGAAAAACAAAGATCTCAGACTGAAGATAAAGAATTACATTGGAGATAAGGAAAATGAATAAAACGTGAGGTTCTGGTTTTAAGTATTTTTCCTTTATTATAAATATATTTTGAGAAAGTTGTAACTTTGACATTGTCAGTTTCTGTAGTCCCTTTCAGTTTTGCCAAAATTTAATCTATAAGGTAGGTTTTTTAGCTAAATTGATGTTAACCATATCTATGTACTTTTTAGACTTGAACTTAATTTCCTAGTCTTTGCTAGCTGCAAATAGATAGGTTCTTTCTTCAGATGGCTCAATTGCTTTTAACTGACTCCCCTGGCATTTTTATCTCCCTTGTATTATATGTTTTGTGTACTTAAGAACTCTAGTCATTAAAGAAAGACACTGATTCTTGACTAAGCATTATGTTGAAATTCTCAGTCTGCTATTTCTTGACATGTGACCCTGAGAAATTCAGTTAACTTTAATGTGCCTCAATTTCCTCAGATGCAAAAATCAGAAAAAAATAGTAGTATCTATAGAATGGTTAGGAAATTAAGAAAAAAAATAGCTTTTAAAACACTTGGCACGGTTACAGGTATGCACTGGATGGTCAAAAGTTATTTTTTTCTCCTCCCATCATCAGTAATTATCATTATTTTTAAAAAATTTTATTTATTATGCATACAGAAATGAGGTACATGCCAAAGGTGCAGGGGTGGTAAGAGGATTCACCAGAGAGAGTGGAGAGCAGAACAAGCCTAGTGACAAAGTGCACTGCTGAGGGGAGCAACTGGCGAGACAGGAGAGGTCTGCTGCACTATGTAATCACCTCAGTGGCGGGAACTGAACTCCAAGCGGCCACAACTTGGCTTACTTAGTTTCACAGTGCAGCACTCCAACCCGCTCTTCCACCAGGGAGGGCCCCATTATCAATTTTTATTGTATCATCTCCCCTTCTGCTTTTTTAGTCTTCTAACAGCAGAAGGTGTTTCGTCATTTTTATTGTTGTCAGTAGTATCCCTGTGTAAAGATTCTGTACTCCATGAAGAACTGTGACCCTATAAATTCCATCAAATGGGCAAGACTCATACTAATTTTTAAAATTAATAACCATTTATTATCCACAATAAATATATGCTATATTCATGTTTATTTTGTTTGCAATTTGTTTTTTCCTTTATTATTATTCTATTTCCCACTAACATAGCTTGTGTCCCCTTGTCCCTTTCCCTCTCCCTTCCTCTTAACCCCAGGACACTCAAGATATTTATTAATGTCCACTAGATTGTGTAAAGTGTTTTGTATTATTGAACTATCTGCTATGTTAGATGTCCAGTATTTGCTTTTATCATTCTGACCTACTTTATTGCACATATTTTCTCAAATTCAATCCATTTTGTTTAAATTGGCTGCATTTCATTCTTTCCTGTGGCTATATATGTATATACCACACCATCTTTTTTTTTTTTTTAAATGATTTACTTATTTGTGCACACAGAACTGGGGTACAGGCCAGAGGTGCATGGGCACTGAGAGGATTCACCAGAGACAGAGTGGGGAGCAGAACAGGTAGATCGTCGAAGTACACTGCTGAGGGGAGCAGCGGGCAGGTCAGGAGAGGTCTGCCCACCATGTGGATCACCTCCCAGGCAGATACCGCACCATCTTAATCCAGTCACCCACTGATAGACATTCAGGCTTCTTTCATGTTCTAGCTATTGTAAGTAATATTGCTATGAACATTGTGGAACATACAGATTTTTTTGGTTGGAGGCTCTTTTATCTTTTACCTCATTCAATAATAGGCAATATTTTGCTTATGATAGGGCCTCATGACTTTAATTTAATTGAAATAGTGGTCACTCCCTGGTAGCAATGGACATCTGAATGAATTCATTGTATCAGATGCTGTGCATAAACTCCTTTCCTCATTTTTAAATAGCTTTAGCAAGATATAATTTACATATATGATTCATCATTTTAAAGTTTACAATTCACTGCACTTTATTAGACTCACAGATATATGCAAATAGAACCATAATTGATGTTATAACCTTGTAATAACCTTAAAAATAAACTCCCTATCTTATCTTCCCTGCCAACACCCAGCCTCCCCAGTCCTATGCAACTACTGACATGCTTTCTGTTTTTATAGATTTCCCTGTTTGGGGAAGTTTCATATAAATGAAATTATACAAAGGTGGTCTTCTGTAGCTTCTGTAGCAAAGGTGGTCTTCACTTAGCATGATATTTTTTAAGTTTCTCCATCAGAAAAATACTATGAAAATAAAATCCAGTGCATCCTACCAAATTTCTGCTAGAACATGGGGGAAATAAAACAGCACCTTCCATACATAGATATGCTGATAGCCCCTAGTCTGCCATCCACTGCTTCAAAGATCCTAGTTATGCAGCAGGCTGTTTGGAGAGATATTTTATAAATGTGAAATTTTTCAAATTCTTTTTTTATTTTTTAAGATTTAAGTATTTATGCATGAACTAAGGTATAGGCTAGAGGTGTGGCAGGTGAAAGGATTCACCAGAGATAGAGTGGGGAGCAGAACAGGCAGATCATTGAAGTACACTGCTGAAGGGAGCAGCGGGAGTGTCAGGAGAGGCCTGCCAGCCCATGTGGCTCACCTCCCTGGCTGGGATCAACTTGTGCTGCAGTGGCCACAGATGGCTTTATAGTGCTGCCCCTTAACCCCTTGTGCCACCTGGGAACCCCCCAAATAAGTATTCTTGAGAGAAATTGATCGATTTTTATGATGGAAGCTGATATCATTAACACAACATGAGTATGACTTTGTGTTTAGAAACTTGGCCAAAGTAGAATAATTTTAGGAGATGTGTGTGCTAATATTCCCTCCAATAAGTGGTATATTTGAGAATTCTATGTGGTGTTTTGATATGCCTTTTCCCAAAAGCTATTTATTAAAACCAAATGACTATATTAGTAACGTTGTCATTATAAGTTGTCATATTGTTACTCATTTTTCGTGGCTTTATTTTTTTAATTTTTATTTAAAAAAATTTTTTTTACATCATTCTTCATTTTGTGCATTAATTCATCTCAGTTGTAATCCTCATAGGCTTCCCACCGCCAGTTCACCAGTGTGCCACCACCATAGTCCATTGCTTGTCGTTTTTAACAGTCTGTTGCCACATGGAGGCAGTAACTATTTTTCCTTGAATTTGAGCTGAAATTAATCGTATATAGTTGTTTCACATACTGCAAAATGATCACCCATTGTGCTATATTGCTGAGAACTCAAATTGCCATAACTATGGAAATGTATGAAATATAATTAGAAATCTATTTATTAACCATTACAATAACTGTATCACTGAAAATGGATATTTTGTCATCAAGTATAGCTTTATTTTCAAAAAGTTTTGATGATGTGTCCTTTCTGATAATATCATCAAAGAATCTCCAGTGAAAATATGACCTTGTAAAAACCAGGTTATTCTTCATACAACAAGAAAACCATTAATGGTTTGAGACTCTCTGCATTTGGTTACTACTTCCTGCCCTGTGACATTACTTTGAACCATATGATCAGTGGTTCCCACCATTCAGACTATCCCCTGGTAGTCTGAGACTGTGGAATTATGTCAACAAGCCTTAGACAGTAAGACTGACAACACAGGAAAACTTTCATTTTTAATTAAAGAGTATAACTTTCATTCAAAATCTGTTTTGCAGAAATAATTCTAAAGGTTGTTCCAAAAATCTTTTCACTAAGAATTCTTTTTTGTACCTGTTGCACCCTCTTTCCTTTGTAGCATGGTACAACCTAGAGGATTCATAAACATAGAGGGCCCAAAGGATTCCCCCACACTCTCTGACAGAGTATTGTGGGTAGTAAAGTCTTAGGCCAAATGAAATTTGTATTATCTCCTTCCCAATCTCATAGCAAATTTTTGTTGCATATGTTTAAAATAAGTGTTTACATGCTTTGTCTTTGCACCTGGATGTTCCTTCTTTAGGTGGGTCTGACTTGCCTTTCCAATATGCAGAAGATCGCACCTGTCCACTTACAGCCATGAGAATGCCTCTCTCTGGCTCCAACTCAGAACTTACACCAAACCTTAGCTGACAC
>NW_004567120.1:7234459-7240393 GCF_000260355.1 Condylura cristata
AGGAGATCATACAAACCAAATAATCATTGAGTTATCAATAAGTTTCATTTTCAGTGCCAACCAACCCACATTCCAATCATTATTCAATTACTTTACCTATTTGTGTTTAACAAGTATTCCATCTAATCCCTACCTTAGCCTTCATAGGATTCATTTATCTGGATCTTCTTCAGATATAATGCAGTTATTCCTATAAAATAGTCATCTTTAAGTCTTGTACACTTAATCTGCTCACAATACTGCTTCTATGATTTTCATCAGTTTCTTTTATTGAAGTCTCTTTATTCAGAGAGGAATTTTACAAGTACAGCAAACTTAGTGCTTTCAGTACATAAGAGCAAGGTAAGAGTAAAAAATAAACATCAAACACAAAATTTTTTTTCAGATTTTTATTTATTTATGCATTCAGATCTAAGGTATAGGCCGGAGGTGCAGGGGTGGTGAGAGGATTCACCAGAGTCAGAGTGGGGAGCAGAACAAGCAGATTAACAAAGTACACTGCTGAGGGGAGCAGTGAATGAGACAGGAGAGGTCTGCTTCGTCATGTGGATCACCTCCTGGGCAGGGATCGATATGCACCCAAGTGGTCTCAGCCAGCTTCACAGTGCTGAGCTGTAACCCATTGTGCCACCAGGGAAGGTCCCAAACAGAAAATTTGAAACCTTAAAAAATGTGCATTATAGCCATTAAATGTCACTACTTCCACCATCTTGCCATGTATTTCTAGACCCAATCAAGAATTCCTTATGAATAATTTCAACAAGCCCAATGGTCATTTGTTAGATTGCATAGATCTTTAACAAGTTCTTTTTTTTTTCATTTTGTATTATAGTACTTTTTAATGAGGTAATGGTTTACAAACATGTATGATTGAAAGGTATAGGATGCATGCCTCTTCAGATATGTAACCACATACCTACCACTAAAACACTCATAAATCCACCACCATTGTATATAGTCTCACTCTTGTCCTTAACATACTCTCACCTCTGGTAAACTCAATTCTAAAAGAATATTGCAATCAAATAAAAGGATAAAATTTTATTGCCCTCAGTGTTTCCACATACATGCATGTACAGATTAACCCTTTAGAAAATTGTGAATATGAATATCAGTCATAGGTAGTAGGCTGTACCAAGAACACTATACCCAGGAGCTTGTGTTCATCAGATAGCCCATGATTAAAGAGATTACATACACACATTAGTATAATTTGAAAAAGGTTGATTTGAAAAAGATCTCTTGACAAAAGTGTTGGCCCTGTGTAGTAGAAACCACATAGAATAGACAAGTAACCCATGGTAACAATGAGATGTCTAGGTCTGAATGGACCAGAATGATAAAGGTAATAGCTATGTCTAAAAGGCCGCCTTGAGCTGAGCATGGTCACAGTCAGCCTGAACTAACATTTAAGAGAAAAATATCCACATCTCACTTGCCCTCCTTTCTTCTGAACTCCTGTCCTTGTTTGGGTTCCTCAGTACCTGAAGCTCAGTGGAAATCAAATAGCATGGGATCTCATTGATACAGTCCATGCAGGAGGCTGAGCTTCTCTGTTCTCTGCCTATTTATTCCTCCCTCCACCCTAACACCTACAATTGATCTTTTTACTATTGCCATAATAGTTTCGCCTTTTGTAGAAATATAGCCTTTCTTGATTGGCTTCTTTCATTTAATAATATATATTTTAAAACCCCTCCCTGCCTTTTTATGACATGGGAGCTCATTTTTTCCCTAACACTGAATAATATTCCATTGTGTGGAAGTACCACGGTTTATTCAGATACCTCGTAGACAAATACAGTTATGACAATTAAGGGCAAAGTCTTTTTGTAGATATAATTTTTAGGTCATTTGGTTAAATACCATGAAACATGGTTACTGGATCATCTGCTAGTTTTTGCAATTTTTTACTGATTTTTTTAGGCAGGTATATAAAAACTCCACTTCATAAAGAAATACTGCATTTATCTCCAATTTCATGATGGTGTGAATCAGCACCAATTCATGATCTAATATACAATCTCTTTTAGGACCTATTCATAAAGAGCTGCTTTTAAAATGGATAAAAGAATAGGATAAGACCTTTCTCCTAAACGAAATGGTTCTGTATTATTATTCTTCCATTGGAATTTCTCTCTGGCTCTTATGGCCACAGAAAGTTTACATATCTTTTGGAACACTGATTCCTAAAATCCTAGTGATGAAGCATGTTGCACTGTAACTTGGAAATGATGAAAATGATGAAAATAAAAGTCTTATTTTCTCAAACCCACTTTGAAAATTAGAAGCTTCACCATCACTGATAAATCTGCCAAAGTAGCATTGCAAATGTGTTACATGTTATCTTCCAAATCCAAAGAGAACCTTCAAGCATGTCTATTTAACTTGTGATGAGTGGTAAGGTGAAACAACTGCTCCCTTGTTTTGGGAAAGAAATATCCCAATATACCCAAGACCATTGGACCTTTAGAAGCCTCCTAATACAGCAGGTTCTGAACTTTTGCAAGTTTATATTCTACTTTCTGGCATCCATACGTCTTATTAAGGTATTATAGGACTAATACAAACATCAAGTTCTCGCAGGTTCTCTGTGGCATGGCCTTTCCACACAGGTGGTTCAACGAGTAGTATGTAACCTAGACTATCACCCATATTATCATAAGCATCCTATCGCCATGATGCAGTTTTGCATGCACAGTGGATGTGCCTCTTATGTAGCTGTAAAGCACACCCTTGGCTTCATGCAGCTTTGTCTATATATCACAGAAAGACTGACAGGCACTCTGGGTGTGTATATCTTCATTTGGGAGGAAACACTACCATTGTTGCTGCTGCTGCTGTCCAGCTGGGGGCCAAGGGGACCCTAGGGGGCCAAAGTTTCTGTCCCCACCCCACCCGAGGGCTGCTGCTGCCCCAGTCTCTGGATGGAGCTGTCTGTTGTTGCCTCCTGCCCAGGCCCCCCTCACTCCTCCTGTTTGCTGACATCAGAGAAGAAACTGGCAGGGCTTGGAAGCCCAGATTTCTTTGACAGTGGTACCCTAAAGATTAGTTCAGTATTATCTAGGTTAGTTTCTAAGTTGTCATTGCTCTATAGCAATAACATGTAGAAATAGATAAAAACGCTTCAAACTTTTAAAACAATTTTACATACTTGCAACATTTAATCATATAGTTTTCTAGTAATTCATGTTAATTGTATTTAACAAAAATAACAGATGAAATTGAAACATTACTTAAACATAAAACTGGAGAGTGAAAGAAATTCCTTCTTTTGACTATCATTGGTATTTATTTTTGAAGATTTATTTATTCATACAGAACTGGGGTACAGGCCAGATGTGCAAGGGCAGTGAGATGATTCACAAGAGACAGAGTGGGGAGCAGAACAGGCAGATTGAGGAATTACACTGCTGAGGGGAGCAGCGGGCGGGTCAGGAGAGGTCTGCCATGCCATGTGGGTCACCTCCCGGGTGAGGATCAAACTCATGCTGAAGTGGCTTTAGCTTCTTAGTGCTGCCTTTACCCCTGGGCCACCAGGGAGGGCCCTATCATTGGTATTTTAACGGAAATTTCATTAAATTAAATGTATGTCTAGTATCTCTAGAATCTATATTTCACATGGCTTTTGGGAGAATATTTATTTTGCCTATAATGTTTACCTCTGCTCATTAGCATGGAATGCCTTTCTTTCTCTTTTTATCTTGTTTTATATTTAGTAGACTCAAAGTTTTCCTTATAAAAGTCCTTTACCTTCTTGGTTAGTTTAAACCCTAGGCATTAGATTCTTTTCTAGAAATTTATGTATTTATTTAAAAAAATATTTATTTACTTATGGACACAGAACTGGGGTGCAGGCCAAAGGTGCGGAGGTGGTGAGAGGATTCAGCAGAGACAGTGGGGAGCAGAACAGGCCGACTGAGGAAGTACACTGCTGAGGGGAGCAGCGGGTGGGTCAGGAGAGGTCTGACGGGCCATGTGGTCACCTCTTGAGTGGGGATCAAACGCATGCTGAAGTGGCTTTAGCTTTATAATGTGGTGCTTTAACCCACTGCAACACCAAGGAGGACCCTAATTTATTTTTTTTAATTGAGGTAATATTAGGATATCCCCCTCTCCATCAAATATAACCACCTAAGTGCATCCATCATCAAATTACACATATGGCACCAGCATAGTCCTTTTTGCTTCTTTCCCTCTATGTTTTTACCTGTCCCCATCTCTTCTCTTTTTCCGTGCTTTACTTCCATAGTTAACTTTCAAGGGCTACTTTTTAAGCTTGTCTTTATGAGATCCAAGTTTAGAATCTATATTTCACATATTAGTGACTCTACCCTGTATTTAGGTAGTGACTCTATCCTGTATTTAGCTTTCTTCTTCTAGCTCCTTTCACCTGTTTATACTCTGTTATTTTCCTTGCTGCTGGGGAAGAATCTGTAAATTTATGTCTGAAATTTGCCATGTCGTATTTTGTCTTTGTTTTCTTAGTATTTAGGTTTTCCTAGTTTTAAAAATGTATCCACGCCCTCCCTGGTGGTGCAGCGGGTGAAAGCACAGCACTAAGAATCTAAAGCCACTTCCACATGATTTCCGCTTGCACCGGAGGTGACCCACATGGCGCGGCAGACCTCTCCTGACCACCCACTGCTCCCCTCAGCAGTGTACTTCTTCAGTTGGCCTGTTCTGCTCCCCACTCTGTCTCTGATGAATCCTCTTGTTAAGGGGAAGGATGTCCTAAAGGAACTCTGCAGTCTTATGGACTCCACCCCCTACTCCAGCTTTCTGGACTCTACCCCCTGCTCCAGTGATTGGAAACTACAACTCCCAACAGTACCAGGGAGAGAACTGCGAATATCCAAGGGCAGAACTAGCAGGAATTCTGGGACACTTGGGGGATAAATAGGGCACGATTGCATCTCGCACTCTCTTGCTCTGGAAGCAGCTCTACTGACCACGTGACTCACTGTGTTCAGTCAGCCTAGCCTTAAGGTATTCCAGTTACTTTGTATCCCGCTCTCTTTCCCTGGGTTGTTTCCAATTCCTTTCCCCTTTTGTAAATAAACCCATTATTGACCCTTTTGTGTGTACCTGCAGTATAACTGAGTTGTGAGTGCGCAGGTGAGGCCCCACAGACAGGCGGCCCAGTCCACTCTGGGCTACCCTGTAACACTCTCACTGCCCCTGTGGATCTGGCCTGTACCCCAGTTCTGTATGCACAAATAAATAAATCTTTAAAAAATGTATCTCTAGTATTAACTTAGAAAAACTGAACTACTTGTACTTTTCTAGCAAGTGGTGCTGACTCTGAGGCTATTGTACCTTGATTCTGCAGTCTACGAACTGCATATACACATACATAGGTAGGTGTCTGTAAATAAATATTATAAATATCTCTACATCTCACATATTCTTTGAAAATTTGTTCTTATTGACACACCTATCTGTAAGTGACTTCAAGATTATTAACTTCTTGGATCCCATAATATTAAGCTACCTAAAAGATGACAACATGTTTTCTTAAAGTATAAGCTCCTTCAGAACAGCGTGGGTCTTATGTCTCACCAAATACTCCCTAAATGTGCATGGTCTAGCATGCTAGAAGAGAGTACAACATGCTGCAACTACTCTATATGAACTTACAGAGAGAGAAAGTGATTGGGTGGGGGGATAATGCTACCTAAAAAATGAATTACTATGAAAGAAGTAATTTATAGTGAAAATTATCCAAAGCTGCCTTCTCAATATAAACCAGGTCAAGAAGGCACACTGTAGTCCAAGGCTGCTGCTAGTGAAGGGAGAGAAACAATACAGGTAGCCTCTGTTTTCTGTGTGTGTGTGTCGGGGGGTGGTGGGGGTGGGGCAGCCATGATGCTGGATGACTCACTCAGGGTGTATGGCAAAGTGCTGTGTGTGTGGGGGGGGCATCCTTGATGC
>NW_004567120.1:7240792-7302186 GCF_000260355.1 Condylura cristata
CACACACACACACACACACCATAACTACTAAAATAAGTGACTATATCTGGACTTGTGCCTTCCAAGTTGTCTTGCAAAATGATTGCTCAGAAAGATGAGTGCTCGCTGTGAGGCTGCAGGTGCATGTGGTCTTGAATCCTAATGAGAAAGTACTGCAGTCCTTTTTCAGGCAAAACCTGCCCTGTGTACAAGATGAGGATCAGCACCATTTTTCATTCAAGTTAACAGAAGAAAGGCACTTGAGGGTCAGAGGAGAAAAGTGATCAAGATAGAGACTCGAGAAATCAAATAACTCGTTCATGTCTCTGAATTCCTTAAAGTCTAATTCGTAATAATATTAACTAAATACATCTAATAATAGTAGCTAACTCACAGGCATTTGTGAGTGATCAGCATACTAACTTTAATAGTAACTATTAATACATTTTTAAATGTGGAATCAAAATTATGAAATCTCATTCCAGAGCTCCAAGTCTAAAGCCTGTGCATACTGCCAGGTACATAAATTTTTAGTTCAGAGAGCTCTGCAATTAAAATACAGCATCTGTCAATTACCAGCCTTATTATTTTAAGCAAATAACCTCATTGGCAACATTTCCTCATTTGTAAAAGCAGGGAAACCATACCAGGATGACAGAAATGTTGAAAGTTTAAGTGAAATAAACCACACACCTAGTATTTTTGCACAGTGCCTAGAACCTGATAAATTCTCTACACATGGTAACACTTATTATAAGCAATAGAAAGCAGTAGATGATATATTCATGTTTAACTCTTTACTGACCATCAGTATGTGAAATTATATTGATTATCAAATGGCCAAAAAGGAACCTTTTCCAGTCTGTTCCCCAAAAAGAACCTTATAAACCTATTTGTCTTTTTAAAAAATGAACTCTGCAGCACATTAAACAAAGACTGACATTTGAAGCAAAAAATAAATTATAAAATTGGGATATTACACTAAATAAAGACTTAATGAAAGATAGTAGTATTAGGGAAAATATAAGAAAATAGATATTAAGTATTTTAGTTAAGTAATATTGAAATGACCTCAGGGTTGTTAGGATATATGGAGCAAAAATGGAATTGACAAGGATATCAACTGTATTTATGGCTTGGACATCTAGAGGAATAACTGCTTTCACAGATTGAAATTGAGAACATAAAAATAGGAGATGTGTAAAGGAATGGCTGTATCTGGGTAATAATGAAAGTTATATTTTTGACATGTTCAAATAATTTTGGACATGTTCAAATAGAGCTATCTGGGACATATGGAAAAGAAGACATCTAGTGGACATTTGAAAATATAAGCTGAGTGCCTGAAAAAAAAAAGCATGACCTGGAGGGACATATGAGATTTTCAACATACCATTTGATATAATGGATGAAACTGTGATCAAAATAAGGGCCACAGGGCCTCCCTGGTGGTGCAAGGGGTTAAGGTGCAGCATTATGAAGGTATCCTGAGCTACTGTAGCTCTGAGTTCAATCCCAGGCCAAGGAGGTGATCCACATGGCGCAGCAGACCTCTCCTGTCACACTCCCTGCTCCCCTCAGCAGTGTATTTCAGTTCTGCTCTACAGTCTCTCTCTGGTGAATGTTCTCACACCCCACACACACATCTCTGGCCTATACCCCAGTTCTTGTATGCATAAATAAATAAATCTTTAAAAAAATAAAATAAGGGCCACATTTTGAGATTAGTAGGCTGAAGTCAAAATCCTTGGACATACCTACATGTAAGCAAGGTGAGGGAAAATGGTAAGAAAATAAAAACAAGCAATTATGGAGATCAGAAGAAGGGCAAAATGTATGCATAAATCATTGCAAGGGAGATGCAATGATGGTAAGAAGCATCACAATGTCAAATGTTACAGGTAATTAAAAATTATAGCAAATAATTAAGAATTATAAAGTTAGGCATTCCCTTGTGGTGCAATGGGGTAAGCTTCAGCACTATGAAAGTATCCCAGCCAACTGCAGCATGAGTTTGATCCATGGCCAGAGAGGTGACACACATGGTGTGACAGACCCTCCCGCTGCTCCCTTCAGAAGTGTGCCTTGTTGGTCTGCCTGTTCTGCTCCACACTCTGTCTCTGGTGAATCCTCTCGCCGTCCCTGCATCTCTGGCTTGTAACCCAGTTCTCTATGCATAAATAAATAAATCTTTAAAAAATAAATAAAACACTTCACGAATAGACCAAGGGCAGGCACAAAGTAAAGTTTAATAAAATTTTATTTTCAAGGGAAATGAAAAGAGGGGGAAGAGAGATAGATAAAAGGATACATAAAGAGAGAGAGAGAGCTATTAATTGGTCACTACATCCAACAGGTAATGCTGTCTGAGTCCTGGGTGCACACTGAAAGCAAACAAAACCAAGAACCTTGCAGGCCCACATGTTCTCAATTTACACCAAGCATGGTTGCTTAACTCCACCCTTTGTTCCCAGCAACCCCCATTCAAGAAGTCAAGTCATGGCAGATTCATGGTGTGATGGGAATTGTAATTCTCAGAACACAAGATCTCTTTGGCCTGGAGAGGGAGTGGAGTCCAAAAAATGTTAGTGTATAGAATTTTTCCAGGATATACTATTCACCCCAAATTCCCAGGGTCACGTGAACTAATTACCCAGTTTTGATGAGAGCTCATCTTTGGAATACAGCCATCTTTATGTTGAGATGAGCAATCTTGGTGGCCTGAGGTGGGAATGAGGAAACTAGAAGGTTGGATGGATCCAGGTTTTAGAATTTACATATCTAGATCAATGCAAAGATAACAAGGAAGTGGAGGACAACATGATAGTAAGTGAAGAGATAGATCTCATGTTATTGTTCAATAGAGAGGAAAGAGATTAGAATAGATCTGGTGACTTCAGGAAAAAGCAAAATATGAAGAGACTAGAGAGATAAAGACTATAGAGACTATAGAGGTGAAAAAATAAGACAGACCTGAATAATGATATGGTCCAATGCATAGCAACCAATAATGAAATTGACTTATAAAACATGCCATTTAATATTATGTTATCTTATATTTTCTTACTCTCTTCACAGCTTTCTGACTCCTGCTGACCAATTAATTGCTAATTGGATAAATGTGTATATGAATTCCATTAATAGATTTTTTTTCTCAAAGTCAGAATTATAAAAACTTTAAAATATGTAGAAATGGTAATTGATGACATTAAAATACTATTTTACTAATAGGTCTTCCTTTCTGAATTGATGATATTAAAATACTATTTTACTTATAGGTCTTCCTTTCTGAATTTCAAAATTTAATCATTTAATTATACATAACAATAGATGGATTTATTTTCCAGCTACTATTATGTACCCTGCTCAGGATCAGGAATCTCTTTTGATTGTTCAAGATTAATGGCTGAATGGTAGCAGAAATGAGTGTAGAAAGTCTTACCTGAGATTCTCAAATATTTGATAAGATAAATGTATAATTGTCAATTATGAAATTTTTATTTAGAAAATTTTTTCTTTACCTTACTGTTGATTTTCACAAATTTTACTGTTGGGAGAGAAAATATAGTCTCCGTCTCTTTTTTTTTTTTCCTTCCTTATGAGTGAGTCCCACTAGTGATTTGCTGTTTAAGTTTTGGAGAAGGAATTGAGTATTGTGTGTAGTTCAATAACTACCTCACTTATCCCCTTTGGGTTCTATGTATATTTGCTCTGCATCAAAGGAGAGTCTCGTTTACAAGGATTAGGTGTTTCATGGCTGTCTGTAACGTGGGTAGATAAGCCTGCCTAATCCAAGAGTTCAGTGTTAATGTTACAGGGCAGGGAGGGGGCACCCCTGAACCCCCAAATCTGCCCACTCTAAATAGGTTATGCCATCTGCTGGATCAAGACAAAATATATTAGACCTTTAATGGAAAGGAACTTTAATACAATGAGTGTGCAACACAGAAAGGACAAAAAACATAGTTTCTAAATCAAACACTGGAAATACCCATCCCCTCGTGGGTAAAAGTCCACCCAAAAGGGATTGGTCCAAAGCAAGGCCTGAAAGCTGCCATAAGCCTAAAGCACCTTCTGGCAAGGACCCGTGAAAAAGGGTCAGAAGTGGCCAGACAAGTCTGGGAGGAAAAAAGCAAAATCAAAATCAAGATAAACACTGCCACAGTGAACCTCTCCATGGGTCTCTCACCCACCTATGTTTCACCCAGTCCAGGACCAAGAAACAAGACAAAGCTTTTTCACATATCTCTGCTCCATGTGCCTCCCTCAGGTCTCCTTCTGGTTCTTCATCCTGCTTCCTTCCTCTTTAGTCGCCTCTGCAGATTCTTCACTGTTCAGCTCCACTCGTGTTTGAGTGGGTCAGGGAAGCTGGACCTCCCCTTTTCCTGGGGACGACTCTATTACATTAAGAACCATACTGACCCCCTCATGTGATCAGTTTCATAGGCTATGAAATGTATTTTGTTGTTGTTGTTGTTCATCTGTTGGGCCTTTCTACCTCTATTTCTTATGCTTACACCCATCTACAAGGAAAAATTGGCATGGGGTTAACACCGGCCTATGGAGTTAAACTACCAGATTTTTAATACCATTTATACCACAGTAGCATTGTGATTTTGAAAAATTTCACTTCTCTAGTTGTCTAATCTATAAAGTGACGATGGTATTACTGCCTACCTCGTACAGTTGTGAAAATGAAATAATACAATTGAAACATGTAGCTCTGTTCCTGGAAACTAGAAGCATTCACAGTTAGCTGTATTATTATCTCCACTTCAGAGATGTTAATCAGAAGTTCAGAAATCAAGTGAATCACCCAAGGCTACTAAATTAATAACCACATGCAGAAATCTAACCCAGGTCTTTTTGTTTCCAAAACCCCCACATAGTTTGCTGTTCCTATGCACAGGCTTCTTGGGAATATGTGGTTCATCCAATGTGGTTTGGAAACTGCATTTTATTACTCTTCTAGAGGAAAAGTATGAAACCAAAACATCGAATCCATTTGGCAGCACATCCACCTTTGAGTTACCTATGATGGGAAATCCAGCCCGCATATAAATGATTATCTCATTTTTGGTCCAGATACTTGGGTGACAGCCTATATCTGCATTCACAGCACTTAATGTAATAGGAACCTCTAGTTTATTGCCCTTCGAAGTGTGCTCAGGTTCGGCAGCACTACATGACTTGGGAACTTAGTTAAAAATGAAGAATCAGCCCCTCCCTGGTGGCGCAGCGGGTTAAAGCACAGCACTAAGTAGCTAAAGCCACTTCCGCATGAGTTCGATCCCAGACCGCCCCGGAGGTGACCCACATTGTGCGGCAGACCTCTCCTGCCCCGCCTGCTGCTCCCCTCAGCAGTGTACTTCGCCAGTCGGCTTGTTCTGCTCCCTTCTCTGTCTCTGGTGAAGCCTCTCAGTGCCCCTGCACCTCTGGCCTGTACCCCAGTTTCACATGCATAAATAAATAAATCTTTAAAAATAAAATGAAGAATCCCAGGTCCCATCCCAGACTGAAACAAAATCTGTAATTTAACAAGATGCAGTTGATGCATATGTACATTACTGTATGTGATATACTGTTATGGTCACTCAGTGAAAATTAACTAAAGAGGTTTTGACACTGCATTTTCTTTATATTTATAGCCCAATTTCAACAAGGATATTAATCTTATTTATATATTTAGGGATTTAGGATAATTTCATATTGCCTGAGCAGTTTGGGCATCTAACTAGTAAGTAGATTTTTCGAAGGGAAAGATTAAAAAATGGAATAGAATTTCTTCATGACAAAGTAATCTCAGATCAGTACATTTCTTAATTTTTCCTGAATATTTGTGAACTATAGTGTAATTAAACATAGTATGAATACTAATTGTGTATGTGTCATTAAAGGGTTGGGAAAGCATAATAATATGTAAAATCTTATTTAATAACTTTGCCAAATGTTTCTAGCATTAATTTTAGATTTTTCTAACTAAGGAAATTATTGCTGATAATTCAGTGTATTTTACTTTCTCCAGAAAACTGGCAAACAACTCTCTAATAAATCTAAAATAGGAAAGTAGAGATTTTAATTTTTAGCTGGTACTATGTGCCAGTTACTTTCTATAATAAAATTGTTCCATAGTTCCTCCATGCATTCCTTAAAATCTCTCTGAAATCCAACCTTTATTAATAGATTTTCATGAAATTACTTATAAGGAGAATTTTATTCACTAAATTAGAAAGATGTAGCAATACTGGCATAATTATTTCTATGAAAAGAAAAGCCTTTAGAACAATATGTCAGATTCCCAGGTATTTGTTCAAATACAGTTTAACAGTAAATGATTAAAAATAAAATTTAGTAGTTTACAGTGACTATAAAAATGACTTAGAAACACACAATTTAAATGAAAATAATTGCCATATTTGATAAATGCAAATTCACTAAATGAAGTGAAGCTACTTATTTTACTTAAACTCTTTTAATTTTCCATTTATCTGTTCTATGAGCATGACTTTTAAATGTATTTTTATTGAAGCAACATTGGTTTTAAAATTATGCAATTTTCAAGTAAACATAATTTTAAATCAATATCACTATACAATATTATGTTCACTTCTTATTTAATCCCAGCCTTCAAGGGATAATTGACCTCTTTTACCTGGTTCACCCACCCCCCTCTTCTCTTTCTGGCAACCACTAATTAGTTTTATAGTGTACAAATTAATTCTATTTTATTCAGTTCATTCACTTGTTTTGTTTCTTTATGTACTATATGGTATTTGTCTTTCTCCATCTAATTAAACATAGCACCCTTTAGGTCAAATCCAATCCATGACCTTTTAACTTTTAAATATTTGACAGATTTTGACCAAATTGCATATGATATGGACATCAAGAAACAATGTTAAGTTTATTATTTTTGTCCAAAATACAATGGAGTAAATATATTTTCAAATGGATATTTCTTCCATAACTTCTGAAACATTTGCTTCTTAATAGGTACTTTCTGATAAATCAGTGGTTCACAATTGTATCTTAAAATATGTTATCTATAACTTATGACAGAGAAAATGTCCTGAAACTTATGTTGGTCCACCCAATCACTATGTTAATAAATATATTGTTAAAATATTCTTATATTGATAATGGGCCCTCCCTGGTGGCTCAGCAATAAGAAGCTGGTTAAAAGCACAGCAATAAGAAGCTAAAGCCACTTCAGCATGAGTTCATTCCCCACCCGCCCTGGAGGTGATCCACATGGCGTGACAGACCTTTCCTGATCCTCCCACTGCTCCCCTCAGCAGTGTACTTCGTCGATTTGCCTGTTCTGCTCCCCACTCTGTCTCTGGTGAATCCTTTCACTGCCCCTGCACCTCTGGCCTATACCCCAGTTCTATATGCATAAATAACATAAATCTTTAAAAAATGTATTTTATATTGATAGTTTCAAAATTTAAATTATTTTTGATTAAATAACGTGTACAAGATCTCTGTCCTTTTTAAATTTTCTTAATACCATTGCTCACTTTTGAACAATATTCAATTTCTCCCCTCAGGTGTTATCCCTAAAAATCTCCCACAACCACATTGCCACCTGAACTGTCATGATAGTCACTTTGTTAAGGGGAAGGATGTCCTAAAGGACCTCTGCAGAGTCTTATGGACTCCACCCCCTACTCCTGCTTTCTGGACACTATCCCCTACTCCAGTGACTGGGAACTACAACTCCCAGCAGTACCAGGGAGAGAACTATGAGGTCCCAAGGGCGGAGCTAGCAGGAAGGAATTCTGGGACATATTGGGGGGATAAATAGGACGCGATTGCATCTCACACATTCTGGCTCGCTGGCTTGAGAAGCAGCTCTCTGGGGTACGTGACTTGGTGTGTTCAGTCAGCCTAACCTTAAGGTATTGCATTTACTTTGTACCCCACTCTCTTTCCCTTGGGTTGTTTCCTATTCTTTCCCCTTTTGTAAATAAACCCGTTTATTGTTGACCCTTTTGTGTGTACCTGCCGTATAACCGAATTGTGAGCGTGCAGGTGAGGCCCTACAGACAGGCGGCCCAGTCCACTCTGGGCTACCCTGTAACAGTTTTTAGCGTCCAATGTGGGGCCTGACTAATTTCACCTGTGGTTGACCAGCCCATGGGCGTGACTAATTTCACCTGTGGTTGACCAGCCCATGGGCGTGACTAATTTCACCTGTGGTTGATTAGCCCGAGTACCTTGTGTTGGTCACCGTAAGCACATTAGGTCTGCAGGACGCATGGCTTCTTTGTTTGAAGTCATGAGAACTTTTTTTTTCCCTTTGTATGCAGCTCTCACTGATATTTACCACTATGACTTTGACCAATTTTTTTCCCAGCTTAGGTTCTTTCAATTTTGTTCCATCCTTAAGTCTCAGTACCCTTTTCCCTTTGGATATCACCACCAATTTTTTTTTAAAGATTTATTTATTATTCGTACAGAACTGGAGTACAGGCCAGAGTTGCGGCGGGTGAGAGGATTCACCAGAGACAGAGTGGGGTACAGAACAAGCAGATCGATGAAGTACACTGCTGAGGGGAGCAGTGGGCAGGTCAGGAGAGGTCCCCTGTGCCATGTGGTCAGCTCCGGGGCAGGCGGGGATCGAACTCATGCAGAAGTGGCTTAAGCTTCTTTGTGCTGTGCTTTAACCCGCTGCGCCACCAGGGAGGGCCGATCACCACCAATTTTATAAATACCGCTACCCTGGTGAAATCTGGTATATGGCAAATGCTGTTTCTTTTGTTCTCCTCTATGAGAGGCTTTCAAGCCATTCCTGTTTTGCAGTCTTTGCTTCTTGGCGTCTTCTTGCTACTTTGTTTCAACATCACTTTTTACATTCTCAGTTCTGTGAGAGGAAGTGGAATGGAACTCTGCTTCTTCCACTACAAATTTGCAACAAATTCAGGCTCTGAGTGAAAACATCCAGCAGCAAATACAGGTCCTTAATTCGGTTATAAATAGTATTAAAAATGACAATCGGATTGCTCTTGACTATGCAAGCCCAGATACAAGGTGCCTTCCATAAATTAGGTATGACCCAGGATCGTATTATGGCACAGAGAAGGGGTAATAAGCCTTTCCCTGAGGACTGCAGGAGGGCAGAGTTAGAAGAGGAAGATTTTTACTTGTTGAACACCTTAAACCCTTCAGGAAAGAATTGTTCCTTGAATAGCAACGCCCCTCCTATGGAAACTCCTAAGGCTTCTATAGAAATTTCTAAGGTTCCTGTAGAAACTCCTAAGGCTCCTGTGGAAACTCCTGAGGTCTCACAGCCTCCACTGCCATCTGGGGAAGGATCTAAAATGCCTTCTCCTTCCCATACTAGACAGGGCACCCCTTTTGGAAGTAAGAATTGCCTGGAAGCCGGGTAGTTCCCACTTCGACATATGGCAGTGGGTGGTTTAAATGCACGACAGCCTGCTGGGTACTTTTGGTCACACAGCAGACCTCCTAAATTGGAGGAGCTCTGTTCCTTCTTATACGCAGGATCCTAATGTTACAAACTTTATTGACTTCTGATGAGCAAAGGATGGTTTTTAAGAAAGCCAGGGAGGAAGCTGATTGCCTTCATCAACAGGATGTAGAATCCCCAGAACCAGACATGGCTATCCTGATGGTAGATCCCAACTGGAACCCCAATGAAGGTGATATGGATATGTTAGAGCTATATAAAAAATGTTTATTGGTGGGGCCGCAGCAAGGGATTCCCAAGCAAAAGAATTTTAATAAAATTCTGCAGCTTGAGCAGAGGGCTAATGAGGATCCATCAGAGATCCTTGAGCTCGTCTGATCACTATGGCAATCATTACACATAGCGCCCCAGCCATCAGGAGTTAATTAGCAAAGGTGGATGGCGTTACTGAGATGAGTCCATCCCAGTTAGTACACCTGGTATTTAGAGTGTATAATAACCAAGAGGAAAAGAGACCTAAACCTGTGACTGTTTTTGTAGAGTCAACATAGAACAGAGGTTCAGGGTAATAATAATAGAATGGCAGGTGGAGCCATGCAATGTGAGCCTCTAGGAAGGAATTAGTGTGCCTACTGCAAGTACGAGGGACATTGGAAGTATGAATGTCCCAGACTACGGGTCAACAGGAGATATTATTATGACAGGAGACAGGGAAGAAGATCAGTGGCACCTCATCATGATTCACAGGGAGGTTATAGGAGAGAATACAGACAAAGTATATGGGATCCAGAACCGAGGAAGGAGGAAAGGAGACAGATGATGACTCAGATGCAGAGAGGAAGGAATACAAGCAGGATACCAGAGACCAAGAGAGGACTAGTGAGAAAAGGAGACAAATGATGGTGTACACCAGAGATTCAGATGAAGAATAGGGGAGCCCAGAGGCTCCGCTAGATCCAAAATGGTCCATTGAAATACCCTTCTTGTGAACTTATTAAAGACCTGAAATATGTATTTAAAAGAAAAAAAAACTTAAATGGTAGAACTTTTATCTTTTCCAGCTATGTAGCAATATACTTCAAAATGACAGATATGCTCTATTCTTTTTCCTTTAGAAACATTTTGGAATAGTACTATGACATTGTGCAATTATGTAAGCAGTATTTTTTAAAAAATGATTTTACTACATAATAAGGCCTTCAGTCTTGTTCTTGATATTTTTTTGTAATTTTTTTCTCCTATTTCTTTTTGTTTGTTTTTTAAATCACTTTTGGCCTATGTTAGTAAAACTGCAGTTAAATATTCCACATGGCATGACTAAGAATACTGTCTGTGTCTATACGTTGAATGTCTGCATGCCTTTTACTTGTGTTTAATTGTCTTGGCCTCCAGGTGTTCTAAATTGGTTTGGATGGGGCCTATTGCTATTGTAAACAAACGAAATTGTAATCTTTATGGTAACTAATTTGTTTTAAAAAATTGACAAAACTTGTATTGGTATGTATGTTTGTATATACATATATATACATTTTTTCTTATTTGCGGTTCATAATGTCAGGCAAGTTGAAGTTTGGAATAACTAAGGTTTTGGAACAAAAAAAGAGACTCTAGTTATAAAATAAGGAAAATAGGGAAACTATATGGCTCTGGTTTGAATGTCAACAATTGTCTTACTGAACTGAGCCGGAGCTTTCATGAAATTGGGATTGTCTTTGCTGTTTTGCTTTTTTTTTTTTCCTTTTTCTTACTGTGACAAAACTTCCCAGAATTCCAAATTGCATTGAAATTTGGTAGTTTGTCATTTGGTTAATTGAAGGAAGTTTTGTGGAACCTCAGTAGAGCTCCTGAGACACTCCACAATTTCTCCTTTTCCCCCTGGGAAAAGCATTCAGATCAATTTGTCTAATTTGGTATACATACTACAGTAAAATTGGGAAGGAAGCATTGTCACTTGGAAAGGTAAACCTTGCATATGAACACAACTGTTAACCTTGTTTTTCTAAAACATGTAAAAAGTATTTTTTTGATATGTATGTAAATTGTGACTGTTGATCATTATCTTTTCATATTAGTCTGGTATTTGTAGAAATTGTTTCTGGAAAAATTTTTGATATGTATTTGATATGTATGTAAATTTTGAATGTTGATCATTGTTTTGCCATACTATATTCGATAGTCTAGTGTTGCAGAAATTGTTTCTGAAGAAATATGATACTCTGGTATTTGCAGAAACTGTTTCTAAGGAAAACGAAAACTACTTTTTGTTTCTAGTAACAGCTCTCAACAGATTCTAATTGATTGAACTTTTGATATTGGGAAATATCTTCCACAAGAACCAAATACAGTGATTCTACTAAGTTTTGCTTGAAACACTAACAACATTATTTAATTCAAAGACAGTTTTTTTTGCTTTGATTGCCCAAAATCTACAATAATATTCCTTTTTTTTTTCAACAGAGCTAATTTTTGTTTCTATTTCTTCTCTCCCCTTGATACCAACACAGTATAAAAACTGTAGTAGTAATTTTTACTACTCACGAGTCTGTTTTTGCGTAACTTCAACAGGGTATTTTGTATGTGTAAACTATAGACATTGGCAGTGTGTTTCAGTGGCTTTGCTTGGCATTCTCCAGTAACTTCAAACAGAGCTGAACAAAGAAGATGAGCATCTGCTGCTTTGTTTGTAGGATTCCAGGGACCTCCAAAGAAGGTGAGGAAGCTTGCCTCCATTGGAAGGCCTGGACAACTCAGACTGGGCAATATTGGGCCCTGGTAACCTCGAAAAGAGGTGACCCCAGGTGAAATCTGCTGAAACTGATGTTGTTCCTGAAGCCTACATCAACTGGACATCGACTGTTCGCTCTGATACTATGGACTGTACCAATAAGGCCATCTAAAAATTGTTCTTTGGTTAGTCTACCCTGTGATTTTATGAAAAAATAGAGATATGGTTAAATGTTAGCTTGAATTTATAAATATGTTATACATTATTAGATTAAGTTGGAATCAAGGTTGAGAGAACTTGTTTTTACAGAAGTTAAACCAGTTTTTGAAGATTTTTGCTTGATCCTGTTTTGGTATACATATATCCAAACATTTTTTTCTCTTCACTTATATGATGGACTACTTTACAGTAATGACCGTCACCCTTGGCATTCATAAACACTGCTGGTAACTGCTGCTTTTTATGCATATGCTGGAAACCCTACAAAGACTGGAAGTGTTACGAAGACTTGTCTATGAAGACTACACCCTGTGATCTGTGCCACCATAGATATGGTGGTATGAAATCAAAAAGGGGGAATTGTTAAGGGGAAGGATGTCCTAAAGGAACTCTGCAGAATGTACTCCAGCTTTCTGGACACTATCCCCTACTCCAGTGATTGGGAACTACAACTCCCAGTAGTACCAGGGAGAGAACTACGAGAACCCAAGGGCGGAACTAGCAGGAAGGAATTCTGGGACATATTGGGGGGATAAATAGGGCGTGATTGCATCTCACTCGCTAGCGCTCTGGCTCGCTTGCTTGGGAAACAGCTCTCCGGACCGCGTGACTTGGTGCGTTCAGTCAGCCTAGCCTTAAGGTATTGCAGTTACTTTGTACCCTGCTCTCTTTCCCTGGGTTGTTTCCTATTCCTTTCCCCTTTTGTAAATAAACCTGTTATTGACCCTTTTGTGTGTACTTGCAGTATAACCAAATTGTGAGCGTGCGGGTGAGGCCCCACAGACAGGCGGCCCAATCCACTCTGGGCTACCCTGTAACAACTTGTGCTCTTTCCTCCCCTGTTTTGAACTCTCCCTACCCCTCCCCTGCTGTATGACTCAAAGCTATAATTTGCCTTCTAGTTTTGTCTTTTTTTTTTCTGTCCCTTTGTTCAATCACCCTATAGTCCGCCTATAAGTGAAACCATCTATATATTTTTTTTCCTTCTGATTTATTTCACTGAACATAACCTTTTCCAACTCTATCCAAGAGACTGCAAATGACATGAGTTTATCTTTCTTTGATTGCTGAGTAGTATTCCATTGTGTATACAGACCACATTTCTTAATCCAGTTACATATTTTTGGGTATTTGGGTTTTCATATCTTGTCTATTGTGAATAATGCTGCAATAAACATGGAGGTGCAGTTTTCCTTTCAAATTTATTTTTGTGTTCTTTGGGTAAATAACTAGGAGTTGAATTGCTGGTTGGTATGAAAGATACATATTTAGTCTTTCAAGGAACAGCCACACTCTTTTCCATAATGACTAGTCCAATCTACTTTCCCACCAACAATTTTAAGAATGTTCCCTTTTCTCCACATCATTGCCAGCACTTACTGCTGCAGGTCATTTTGATGTGAGCAAATCTCACTGGCATGAGGTGATATCTCACTGTGGTTTTGATTTACCTCATGATAAAGCATGATGAACATTAGTTCATGTTCTTGCTGGCCATCTATAGGTCTTCTTTGGAGCAGTGCCTCTTTAGCTCTTCTGCCCATTTTATGACTGGTTGTTTATGTTGAATTTTATGAGATTTTTATATGTCTTTGATATAAGTTTCCTGTCAGATATATGGGGTACAAATATTTTCTTCCATTCAGTATGGTGTCTCTTCATTTTTTGGTTACAGTCTCTTTCACTGAATGAAAGATTTTTATTTTGATGTAGTCTCAACTTTTGATATCCTCTTTTGCTTTCCTTGCTGCTGTAGAGGAATCTGTAAAGACATTGCTGAATGGCCCTCCCTGGTGGCACGATGGGTTAGGATGCAGCACAGCAAGGTGGCCGCAGCCCCTTCAGTGAGAGTTCGATCCCCGCCCCGAAGGTGACCCACATGGGGTGGCAGACCTCTCCTGACCCGCCCGCTGCTCCCCTCAGCAGTGTACTTCGTCATTCTTCCTGTTCTGCTTCCCACTCTGGCTCTGATGAATCCTCTCACCGCCCCTGCTCCTCTGGCCTGTACCCCAGTTGTGATGCATAAATAAATCTTTTTTTTAAAAAAATATCTCTGAGATTGATGTCTTGGAGCATTTTTCCTGTTTTTTCCTATGTATTTTATAATTTCAGATCTTTTACTCAGGTCTTTAATCCATTTTTAGTTTATTTTTATGTATGGTGTGAGATAGTCTAGTGTCATTCTTTTGTATGTGGTGGTCTAATTATCCCAACACCATTTATTGACGAAGCTCTCCTTGCTTCATTGTATATAATCTTTGCTCCTTTTAGACATCAGTATTTCTAATTTCCCTTTTGTTTGTCTCATTGGAGTACTTTGTTCCTTCAAAAATTTTATCTAAGACTTTTAAAGATTTATTTATACAGAACTGGGGTACAGGCCAGAGATGTGGAGGGTGAGAGGATTCACCAGGAACAGAATGGGGAGCAGAACAGGCAGATCGACAAAGTATACTGCTGAGGGGAGCAGCAGGCGGGTCCGGAGAGGTCTGCCACACCATGTGGATCTCCTCCGGGGAATAGAGGGATCGAACTCATGCGGAAGTGGCTTAAGCATGAGTGCAATGCTTTAACTGGCTGCGCCACCAGGGAGGGCCCTATGTAAGACATTTTTTATATAAAAAATGCACTTATCGTTCATGAGATGTCATGAGTTTTAGTGAACTTGCAGAGTTATGCAGTCATCACCAAAATCTATTTTAGAATATTCCCATCATTCCAACATTTTAAAATCAAACTTTATTGATTTACTTTTCCATGACAATTCTTTAATCTGGGAAGCACAACTCCAGCCGTCACCCTAAACACATACTTCACTAACCCCTTGATGCCAATATACTATGACATTACTCCCTCTATCTTATCCTCACTCTTCTCCTTTGGTAGCAACCAACCAAATTGCTCATGTCTGTATGCTCTCAATCATAGAGGATGAGCAGAATGCCTGCTCCTAGTGTCAGGCTTAGACAATCACTACTCTCATGTCTGCTTATATCAACTTACTTTTTCTGGAAATATAATCATATGATAAATAGTATGCTGTGTTTTGAGATTCTTTAGCTGACCAAAATGTTTTTTGAGTTTCCTTTATATAGTGACATTTCTTGGAGATTATAATGTCATAATCATGTTGTTCAAACCTGTTTTACCAATCTTTTTAAATTCCAATTTAGATGTGACCTGATTATCAAGAGTAAGGAATCCTGAATAGACAGAAGATCATTTGAGCATTCTTTTTTAAAAAATGGTGATAATAATACCTTCTCAACAAATCTAAAGTATTCAGGAAAATGAGGTGGGGAAAGGGATCAAATCTGGCTTTCTGTAGGCAAACTAATTTTAATTGAATTAATTTTCCAGTTATAATTGGAAGATGAACTGAAGCTACCACAAGGATGTTGCCTAGCAAATGGGAGGCTTAACATGATGCTGCAAATGAATAGAAATTCAGTACACTCAGTGACCAGTCATCACAGGACTTATTGATGCTGCTTCCTTTCTGCAGTAGTGACAGAGGTAGATGAGTAAGACAGATTAATAGTAACTGCTGTTAAAAATCCCTAAGCGGGAGTTGAGCTAAATTTGCTAACTGACACATATTTTTAGATATCCAATTGTGAAGTGGCAGATGCACAGTATTGTCACGGAAACAAACACTTGTTCTCTAATAATGATAAACTGTAGCCAGCAAAATACATTTCTTTTGTTATTACTTAGCTTGATTTCACAATCACCATGCCTTACAGGAATACTAGAAAATCCCTTTCCATGTCCTTCAGCCATACTATCTATACTTTCAAATTTTTCCAGTGAGAATTTTTCACGCCCTAATCAAGCATTCTAGTTGTATACAGTGTCTGGAAGACTGTCTGCTTAGATTACGTGTTTGGGGCATTGAAAAGGCCCAGAAAGCAATATAATTCTCAAAAATCCTGTGTGAGCACGTTCTCCAAGGTCATGTGTATTTGCCCCTGCTACCAAAATCTCCATCCCAGATAACAGGTTACAGCAGACAGAGTGAAATATGAGATCACTATTTTTTTTTATTTGAATCAATTGTTTTTCACGTATAGTTCAGTTATTGAACAGTTCTATTAGGAAAGAATACCAGTGAATGCAAACAAACAAAAAAGAAGCAAGATCTTTGGGGGAGAAATTACTCACCTTACCACTAAACATTTAAAACTTCCTATTATAGAATGTTTTAAACATGTTCAAAAGTGGAAGGAATAGTGTAGTATAGTAAACCTCAATTCTATTATATATATATATATATATATATATATATATACACATATATGAGGCTGAGTTATATGTTATATATATTATATATATATACCTCAGCCTCAATAATGATCATTATTTAGCAAAATGTATTCTTTATATTCCCCCATGGACTTTCCATGCCCTCTTCTCGAATGTTTTGAAATAAATCCTAGCTATTATCTAATTTCATTCATAAATTACAGTATGTATCTCTATTTCAAAGCAATGTCAATATCACAACTAAAAAAGGTCAACAGTGATTCTTAACATTATCAAATAATCATTTATATTTCCTTGATTTTCTCATAGTTCAGTGCTTCTTAAATGTTAATGTACATAGGAGTCTTCAGGGGATGTTCTTAAAAGACAAATTCTGATTAAGTGTACCGAGACTAAAGTTTAAGATTTTTTTGCATATTGATTATAATTTTTATTTTATTCTTACTCTTTAAGATGTTATCCAAATTTAAAAGATATATGTGCATACATTACTTTCTCATTGAAGCATAATTGACATGCAGTGTTTAGTTCAGCCATATAAAATAAAAATTCAGTGTTTATATATATTGGGAAATAATCATTGCAGTAAAACTACTTAGCATCGTTTCTTAGCAACATTTAAATTCACAGTAACATAATAGCTCAAATACTGTACATTATATCTCCTTGACCTTTTAATGTTATATATGGAAATTTATACCTCTGGATTCTTCACTTATTTTACCCACCTTGTTACATGCCAACCCTTGGGTACCATCAATCCATTTACTGACTCTGTGATTTTCCTTTTGTTTGTTTTAGATTCCACATATAAAGTGAGAATACCATACTTACTTTTTTGTGTCTAACTTACTTAATAATCTCATGGTCATCTATCCGCATTGTGACGAATGGCAAAATTCTTTTTCATTGTTGAATGATATTCCATGGTTTATGTGTTCATGCTTCTTTGTCCATTTGTTCATTGATGGTCATGTAAGCTATTTAATATAGGTTATTGTAAATGATGCTGCAGTTAACATAGGTGTGCACATATCTTTATAAAATAGTGTTTTCATTTTCTTCAGAAATAGAATTAATAGTTCATATAGTTGTATTTGTATTAATTTGTTTCTTGTCTTTTTGACAATAGCCATTCTGACTGCTGTGAGATGAAATTTTATTGTGATTTAATTAGCATTTCACTGATACTATTACGTACCTTTTCATGTACCTGTTGACTATCTGAGTGTCTTCTTTAGTGAAATATCTATACAACTTCTCAGCCCTATTTTTATAACTTTTAATGAGCTTTATTTTTTCTTTGTGTGTTTTGTACATTAACCCTAATTGCATACATTATTTGTGAATATATTTTCCCATGTATACAATACTACCCAAACCAATCAAGGACAACACACAAAAAGACAACTACAGGCAAATCTCCCTAGTAAACACTGAAGCAAATATCCTCTATAAAATCTTATCCAACAGAATCCAACAATGCATCAAGAAGATAGTTCACCATGATCAATTGGGATTTTTTGCAGGGGCACAGCATGGTTTAACATATGAAAATACATTAATGTAATCCTACACATCAACAAAAAGAAAAATATAGACCATATGATCATATCAATAGATGTTAAGAAAACATTCAATGAAGTTCAACATTCATTTATGATGAAGGCCCTAGAAATTCCTGGGATAGAAAAAACACACCTGAACATAATAAAGATAATATGTGACAAACCCACAGCCAGTATCATTCTCAATGGTGAAAAGCTGAAAGCCTTTCCCTTAAGATCTGACGCAAGATAAGGATGTCCAATCTCACTACCACTTTTCAATATAACACTGGAAGTCCTAGTCAGAGTAGTAAGACAAAAGAAAGACATACAAGGAATTCAAATAGGGAAAGAAGAAATAAAACCATCATGATTTGCAGATGACATTTGTTATAAATTAATTGATTCTATATATGTGGATCAATTTTTTTAGCTCTCTATTCTGTTACATTGATCTATATATGTTTTTGTGCCATGCCATACTGTTGTTTCAATGTACATTTTGAATTTATTATTATTTAATATATTTTTGACATTTATTATAATTGAGATAACATGCTTACATTATCATGGTTATTTGTGATGTATAGGATCCTGCACCTCAGGAATCACTTCTATAATGCACCAACAAGCAAATCACCTATAGTACAATACCAGTTCTTTGTGTTCACTTCCCTCGTTGCTCACACCTGTTCCCACCTCTTCCCACTCAATTGATTCATTTCCATAGTAGTTTTCAAGGGTTAGTTTTTAAGTTTGTATTTATCTAACCCCCTAGTTCAGTTTCTCTATTGTCCACATACAAGGGACACCATCTGGTATTTATCTTTCTCTTTCTGGCTTATTTCACTTTTCATTATTCCTTGCAGCTCCATCTGTTGTCAAAATAGTATTAGCTATCTTTTTTGATTGCTGAGTGATATTCCATTCCATTCTCTTGATCCACTTATCTGTTTGGAGGCACTTAGGTTATTTTCATAGTTTGGCTGTTATAAATACTTATACAGTGAGCATGGCAGGGCAAATTTTCCTTTAAACTAGTATTTTTGAATTTTTCAGATAAATGTCTATTAGTGGAATTACTGGGTGGTATGGAAGACCAATTTTTAATCTGTTGAGACACCACCATATTGCTTTCCATAATGGCTGGACGAATCTGCATTTCCACCAACAGTGTAGGACAGTTCTTCTCCACACTTGTTATTTCTGTTCTTTCTGATATGGACCATTCTCACAGGTGATAGGTGATATCTCATCATAATCTTTATTTTGCATTTCCCTCATATAAGTGATGATGCACAATTTTTCATGTGCCTGTTTGTTATCTGTATGCTTCCTTTGGAGAGTTTTTTTTTTTTAGTTTTTTTTTATAACAGATTATTTTTACATCATTTTGTACATTTTTTTCCCGTCTCAATTGTAATCCCCGTGGTTTTCCCATCACCAAGTCACCCGTGTGCCATCACCATAATCCCGTGCAGTTCCCTCCCCACCCCCCTGTTTTTGATCCCATTCCCTACTCCACCCCCACTAAACGTCTCTGGTATATGGTTGTTCATTATTCTTGTTATTTTCTCACCTGGTCCATTATACTCCTGCTATGAGTGAAACCATCCAGTATTTTTCTTTCTCTTTCTGGCTTATCTCACTAAGCATGATCTTTTCCAGCTCCATCCAAGTTGCTGCAAAAGACATGTGTTTCTCTTTTTTGGTTGCTGAGTAATATTTTTTTTTAGTTTTTTAATTGGGTTATTTTCTTTTTGTTGGGTTAAGTTCTTTGTATGTCTTCCACATATGATGTGATTTATGATGCCAGATATAAGGTGTGAAAATATTTTTTTTCTCTTTGAGTCGGATGGCTTCATTTTAGTTAGTTTCTTTCACTGTGTAGGAAAATTTTATTTCAGTGTACTACCAGTTCTTTATTTTCTGTTTGGTTTTCCTCCCTGTTTGGGATGAACACTTAAATATATCATAAAGCTGTTGTAGGAAGCCTTCCTTGAGTTGGTCACTCTCAGTGTGTTGCAATTATGGATCATGTGGTAGGATTTTTCTGTCTCAGATGAGAGGAGCTTGGTTTTACTTCAGTAAACTCTACATGTGTTTTTATTTTGGCATGAGTTCAATCTTTATGCAGATCTCCTTCTTAGTATTTGTCTTTAAGATTTGGTTTGTGTGGTATGGAAAAGTTCAGTGTATGCAAACTAATTTTGGTTTTATGGGTGGTCCTGTGCAAATACACATGGAACTCAGTTTCAACCACCAACTTAGGATGTTTCCAGAAGAAACATACCTTAGGGTCTTCTTAGTTATGTGTGTATATCAGCATTTTCTATAACTGGGTTTTGGGTTCAAGAGGAAGTAATCTATTTTTACCAAAGTCTCCTTGGATATTCTGGCTGTTCTCCATAAATGAAGATTACAAATGACAAAGGTCAATTTGATGGCACACACACACACACACAAAAATGGTGAAGTAAACTTCCCCTCCCCCTAATAGTTGTGAAGGAGAGGAAAAGGAAATCCTCTTATAGGAGATTTTGAATTCAACAACTGGAGAGTCCCTTTTCAGCAGTCAGTGGCCTTCTCTGGGAGATTACAGAGGCTCCAGAGACTTTGTGTATCTCACCCCACCCCAAAAAGAGTACTAAGATTCTCTGTCTCCTATCAGACAAACACCATATTTGACCAGAATATTCACACTATGGTAGAAAGTTCTTGCTTCACCAATTCCCAGTGGACGGATAAATGAATACGAGCAATCTGTTGTAAAACACTAATGGTCATGCACTCCTTTTTGTCACCAGAAACCCCCTGAATTGGAGACATTCCATCACTCTATACTGGTAAGGTCCTAAAAGGAAGGTTAATTTGCTTGCTTCTGCTTTGGCTTCCCATGGACCTACCTGGGCAGACATACAATCCATGCTATGTATGCTATTAATGTCAGATGAGTAAATGATGATTTTAGGGAAACCTAGCGAAGAGGTCCGTCTTCTCCACTAGGAAGATCCAGAAACCCCAGAAATAAAAGAGGCTGTTACAATGGTAAACCCAAATTGGTACCCCAATGATGGTGCAGTTGGAAGGCTACAACACTAACAGAGGTGATTCTTAGTAAGGTTAATGTAGGAATGCTTAAGGAAAAGAATTTTAGTAAGATACTCTGGCCTCAGGAAAAACCCATTGGGAATTCATGGAAGTTTTTTGAAAGAATTATTGTATTTACACATAACTGAATCCAAATCTTCTGGAATATACTTAGATCATTTACATGATATTTTTTGGGCAGAACACTCCAGATGTAAGGAGTTATTCAAGTTAGAAGGTATTTTAGAGGAGAGCTCTTTCTAGCTGATACGCATAGCTTTTAGTTTACAGTGCCAGAGAAGAAAGGAAAGTTAACCCTGTACCTGTATTTGCAGAAAGAAGGCAGGACAAGGTTTAGGAAGAAGAAATAATGAATGTGGAGAGGAAGTAGAAGTGAACACTTAAGGAAAAATCAATAGTCTTATTGCAAATAAGTGGGACATTGGAAGGACAGATTGGAAGCAAAATAGGGGAGAAGGAATGAGAAACAGAAAGAAAGGAATGGAAGGAGATGACAGAAGAAAGTGACGATTCAGCCAAGGATTGCAGAAGGGAATGTATGCAGAGTAGATGGTTTCTGGCTTTGTATCTGAATAATAATTATCTCCCTGTGTCTCTCTATGTCTTGCTGTCTCTCCTCCCTCTACAAATAATCCTTTTTAAAATTCTCTGCATATTTTGTGTGGTGTCTTGTCCCAGGTTCTTAAGCATATTTGTTTTTGTATAATTTCAGTAGGAATTTTTTAAAGATTTATTTATGCATACATAACTGTGGTGCAGGCCAGAGATGCAGGGGCGGTGAGAGGATTCACCAGAAACAGAGTGGGGAGCAAAACAGGCAGATCAACGAAGTACACAGCTGAGGGGAGCATCCAACAGGTCAGAAAAGGTCTGCTGCACCATGTGGTTCGCCTCCAGGACTGGGGATCAAACTCACACTGAAGCGGCTGCGGCTAGCTTGCAGTGCTGCATCCTTACCCGTTGGTCACCAGGGAGGGCCCTTGGTAGGATATTTTATTTGTCTCTTCTTAATGAATTAGAAACATAATTCACTATCATAGCTTCAATTAAAATGTCTTTTGAGAGTTAAAATTTATCGGAGCCAAGAAAAGAGCCTACTACATTGCCAGTACGGTTCTAGAGACTTCTAAGGAAGGTAGACAAGTAGAGAAACTTAACTCCATTGGCAGACCTGGAGACCCAGACAGAAGACCCTGGGAAACCTCAATCAGAGTAAATCTAGCCAAAGGTACAGATGTTGCCAGTGCATTCTGGTAAGAAATGTTAAGACCTTCCTCCTGTGACCTAGAAATGTCAAATGTTGAGAGTTCAATCTAAGATTCCTCATTGAAAGTTCCAACAAAACCAATAAAAATTCTACTTGGTTATTCTTCCTGTGAGTTTATGCAAATTAGAGCTAATGCATTGAAATTATATTTAATTTCAAAAAAATTTGCTGTATTATTTAACAAAATTGAGATGAAGTGGAGAAAAATTTCTGTGCTTTTTTCCTGGTTTTCATCAGAGTTTTTATTTTTAAGATTTATTTATTTATGCATACAGAGCTGGGGTACAGGTCAGAGGTTCAGAAAGGTAAGGGAATCCACCAAAGACACAGTGGAAAGCAGAACAGGCAGGCTGACAAAGTACACTGCTGAGGGGAGCAGTGGGCGAGGTAGGGAAGGTCTGCCTCCCCATGTGTGCCTGGTGTGGTGGAGCATTGAACTCAGGCCTGAGGCGGCTGCGGCTAGCTTCATAGTCCTGTGCGTCAACCCACTGTGCCACCAGGGAGAGCCTCATCTTGAGTTTTTTACAAATTTGTTTCTTATTTATTCAACTAGTGTCTCTAGCCTTTTTGATTGTTTGCTTGTTTGTTTTGCTTGAACTGATTCACTGTTTTCTAGAAATGGAGGACTTTGCTATACTGTGTATGTACAATAGGCTAGTATCTGATTGTTACTTCCTTTGAATACATTGTAAACCTAGAGACTTTTCTGAGACCACACTCCAGTACCCACTCATTTGTTTTTCGTCATCATAGAAATAGTCACAAAAATTGAAAGGTGTGGGAGAATTGTTCAAGTGACACTGAGGAGCAAACAGAACCAGTGAATAAAATCCTGAATCAACCTCCACTCTCTGACATTTTTTGATCTTACCTCTATCTGCACACTAATGAGATCTCAGATGCCGAGGTATACAGCTCCCAGCATACAATGAACCTGGTTTTCTGAGTAGGGAAAGCTTAAAAACTGAACATGTATGTGCTCACTCTCTTGATTCACACACCAGTCTCCACTCAGATGGCACTGCTGGCAGGGAAGATGGTTTCTGGCCTTGTGTATGATTAATAATTATGTCTGTCTGTCTTTCTCTTTCCTCTCTCTGCAAATAATCCTTTTCAAAATTCTCTCTGCATGTCTTCTTTTTTGCCTTGTCCCAATTTCTTAAGCATGTGAGTGAGAACTTACAAACTAAGTCATTCCCGTTTTCCTCAAGGTTGACTATAACATTTCCAATTCTTTTTCTTCTTTCAATAATGCCTTACAGGTTTCATATACAGGCAACCTAAAGAATGTAGGGGAAAATTTACCTACCATGTATTTGACAAGGGTTGAATCTCCAAAATTTACAAAGGACATACATAATCCAACAACAAAGAAATAAATGACCCAATTAAAAAATGGTTAAAGGACCTCAATAGAGGTCCTGATAATTCTCTTAAGACAGCATTCAGATGGCCGATAGACATAGCACACGTTTTCAATGTCACTTATTATAAAAGAAGTGCAAATTAAAGCCACATTGATATACCACCTCACCTTATGAGAATGGCCCATAGAAAAAAGAACACAATAAACACATGTTGGTGAGGTTGCATTGAAAAGAAACCACAATAGGTGGGGATGCAAGCAGGAAAAGCCCCTATGGGAAATAGCATGCAGGTGTTTCAAGAAAATAAAAATGGTTATGTCATTTGATCTTGCAATACCACCATTAGGTGTCTATCCAAATAATATGAAAAAAAAAATAACAAAAAACATCTACAGCTATGTACATAACAACACTGCTCACAAATGCCAGATCATGGAATCAATCCTAATTCCCTTCAACAGAGGAATGGATAGAGAAAATTATGTATGTATTCGATGGCATATTATACAGCTGTGAAAAAAATGAAGTGGTGGCATTTGGCATAAAATGTATGGAGCTTGAGATGATTATGTTGATCAAAATCAGCCAAAAAATGAAAGACAGATTTCAGATGGTTTCAATCATCTGCAGAACATAGACACCCAACAAACAATTTCATGGCAACAATAGGAAAAAATAAAAATTTGAACTATGCAAAAATAAGATAACAGTTGTAAAAGGGAATAGGTGAATAGTAGAGAGGGTGGGCATTGAGGCAGATAGGGTATGGTCAAGTACGGCTTGGTGGAGGCCCTGAAAACAATGATTTATTCGTTTATATATTAAAAATTTGAATACTATATACCAAACAAAAAGAAAAAAAAAGTGGAGAAAGACTCCTCAGCTCACCTGCTGTCACTGGGTATGTTAATTAAAGGGAAATATTTTTGCATAGAGTTTTAACTTCTAATGTAGAAATACCAGTTGGACAACTGTTGGGGAAATCAAATAATAAGCAAAAGACAAACAAACAAAGAATTTGAAGACTTTGCATACTCCTTGCTGTTACATTCTGAGGATATAGGTAGCACCTCTCTAAACACTTCTGCAGTGACCAGATTATTTTTATGTTCACCAATACTCATGTAATTCTGCTATAAGCAATATTAATTTGGAATTACAATTAAGATTTATATCAAAGTGAGAGTTCTTTGAGTATAATCCTCCAGTATCATAGCATATTTTGCTATATCATTTCACAAAAATTATATGTGTGTGTGTATGTATGAATACATATGTAAAAATATAGGAAACAGAAATAGACACTAAGAAAATATTAAAATCACTCAAAAACAACTGCTACAAAAATGGCTGCTGGTTTCATATTGGAGAATATCTTTCTAGGCATTTTCTTTTGCTTTTGCTATTTTGGGCATCATGCCAACAAATGTGCTCAATATTTCTGTAATTACAAACACATTTAATAAGGAATACATGGACTTTAACATTACAGTTAGTTATCTGATAAGCTTATATATAAGCGATTTCTCTACTCATCTAACCTAATGTATTACCACCAAAAACTTTTCTTTCATAGCTTTTAATTCTACACAGATGATTCTGTCCCTTATTTTTTCATTCTGTCCCTTAGAATGGAGGGGGAAATTCTCACCAAGAAAAAGTTTAGCTAGGATGCAACATCAGACCTAAGAGAAACTGTTACTGAAATGTTATCTTAGTACTGCAGCAGTATTGACCAAACGAAGACACTGGTTTCTCATTAAATGTTATTTAAAGGGGTCTCAAAATTCTGTGACAGGTTTTGGTCAAATTTTCTCCATTAAAAATTATTAATTTGGCCCTCCCTGGTGGCGCAGCGGGTTAAAGCACAGCACTGAGAAGCTAAAGCCACTTCCGCATGAGTTCGATTCCCGCCTGCCCCGGAGGAGACCACATGGCACTGCAGACCTCTCCTGACCCGCCTGCTGCTCCCCTCAGCAGTGTACTTTGTAGATCTGCCTGTTCTGCTCCCCACTCTCTCTGGTGAATCCTCTCACCCTCCGCATCTCTGGCCTGTACCCCAGCTCTATATGAATAAATAAATAAATCTTTAAAAAAAATTATTAATTTTAGGGCCCTCCCTGGTGGTGCAGCGGGTTAAAGCACAGCACTAAGAATCTAAAGCCGCTTCCTCATGAGTTCGATTCCCGCCTGCCCCGGAGGTGACCACATGGCGTGGAGACCTCTCCTGGCTCGCCCGCTGCTCCCCTCAGCAGTGTATTTCGTTGATCTGCCTGTTCTGCTCCCCTCTGTCTCTGGTGAATCCTCTCACCCTCCACATCTCTAGCCTGTATCCCAGTTCTGTATGCACAAATAAAATGAAATCTTTAAAAAAAATTATTAATTTTAAAAACTAAAATTACTGCCAAACAAAATAAGCCTAAGGCGCCATAAAACAGTCTCCTTTCCTTCTGAAGATTCGATGATGCATTGCTGTCATGAATCAGTCTTTTACTATTAAACTTAAATGACCAATTGAGGTAAACAGTGCTGAAACTTCTTACACCACTGATTAAGTGGGGTGACATGTATTGGGGATAATATTCACTTTGCCTTCTGCACTTTCTAGGCAGACTTGGTGACTGTCAGCTCCATACCTTCATGCCCACTGCTTTGATGACACCCACAGCAACTGTCTGTCTCATGTCACGAACAGCAAAATAGCCCAGAAGAGGACAGTCAGAGATGCTCTCAACACACACAGGCTTGCCAGGAACCATACGAACTATGGCAGCAAAACCAGATTTCAAGAATTTGGGGCCATCTTCCAGCTTTTTCCCAGAATGACGATCAATCTCCTTTAGCTCAGCAAACTTGGCAAGCTATATGAACAGTTTGACAATCCAGCACAGATGCATATCCAGTGCTGGTTTGGCTGGATGGTTAAGCATAACCACCCGAGCTGTCAAGCCAGAAGCTTCTATTGGGGTCATTTAAAAAAAAAAAAAGATTAATTTATTCATGCATACAAGAACTGGGGTGTAGGCCAGAGGTGCAGGGCGGTGAGTGGATTCACCAGAAACAGTGGGGAATCGTGGATCTACCGAAATAGACTGCTGAGGGGAGCAGCAGACAAGACAGGAGAGGTCTGCCATGCCATGTAGGTCAGCTCCCTGGCTGGGGATCAAACTCATGCTGCAGCAGTTGGAGATAGCTTGATAGCTGCATAGTTTGATAGTGCTGAAACAACCCCTGAGCCATGAGGGAGGCCCTTGTGGGTAATTTTTGCTGTCACCAGCCACATTCTGCCTTTGACAGAAACATTCTTGACATTGAAGCCCACATCGTTCCCAGGAAGAGCTTCACTCAGAGCTTCATGGTGCATTTCAAGAAATTTTACTTCACTTATAACATTGACTGGCACACAGGTGACCACTGTAGCAGGTTTTAAAACACCAGTCTCAACTTGGAGCCTAAATGCTACTGTGTAGGCGCTGCAGTCAATTTTCTAACTGAAGGTATTGTCTTCTTTAATAAATTCCTTGTGTCTCTTCTGGATGTAGGGTGGCTCAGTGGAATTCATTTTATTTTTAATTTTTTAAAAATGTAATTACCTATGCATACAGAACTGGGGTACAGACCAGAGAGGCACAGGGGGTGGTGAGAGGATTCACCAGAGACAGAGCAGAGAGCAGAACAGGCAGATCAACTAAGTACACTGCTGAGGGGAGCAGCAAGCAGGTCACAAGAGGTCTGCCATGCCATGTGGGTCACCTCCAGGGACGGGGATTGCACTCACACTGAAGCAGCTGTGGCTGGCTTGCAGTGCTGCATCCTAACCCATTGCACCACCTGGGAGGGCCCGGAATCCATTTTATTAACAACAACAATTACCTATTGTATAAGGCAGAAGGAAATTCTCGTAAGTTTACCTATGACTCCGATTTCAAATTCACCAACACCAGCAGCCACAATCAGGACAGGACAGTTTTTGATAAAGTCTCTGTGTCCTGGGACATCTATGATAGTCACATAATTCATGTGCTCTTGAATTTCCACAGAGAGATATAGATGGTGATCTCACACTCTTGTTCAGTTTTTAGTTTATCCAAGACTCGAGCATACTTGAAGTAGCAGTTGCCCATGTCAGCAGCCTTCTCCTCAAAATGTTCAATGGCTCTTTTGTCAATGCCACAATATTTGTAGTTCAGATGACCAGTAGTGTTAAACTTGCTGGACTCAGCATGTCCAATGAGAACAATGTTGACGAGTCTTTTCCTTTCCCAATTTAATTTATTTTAGCTACTGCTTTCATGACACATGTGTTCTAGAGAAAAATCCATTGTAAAAAATTCCAGCTATTTTCTTATAGAATCAGTTTTATTTTTTCTTTTTCAAAACTGCCATCATTCTGTTTATCCTGCTCTAAAAGATATATTGTATATTACTTACCCAAAAAAAATGAAGTCATGGCCCTCCCTGGTGGCACAGCGGGTTAAAGCACAGCACAGAGAAGCTAAAGCCACTTCCGCATGAGTTCGATCCCCGCCTGCCCCGGAGGTGACCACAAGGCTCAGCAGACCTCTCCTGACCCGCCCGCTGCTCCCCTCAGCAGTGTACTTCATCGATCTGCCTGTTCTGCTCCCCACTCTGTCTCTGGTGAATTCTCTCACCCTCCGCATCTCTGGCCTGTACCCCAGTTCTGTACGAATAAATAAATCTTTTAAAAAATGAAGTCATATGTGCATTATTAGAAATTAAGATAGTATAGCAAGACATAAAACGAAAATTAAGAATTTCGACATATCTATAGGTCTAGTAATATATTTTTTAAAAATTACTGTAGGGGCCTCGCTGGTGGCAAATGGATTAAATCCCAGCACTATCACCAGTTGAGCCTGAGTTCAATCCCCAGCCAGGGAAATGACCCACATGGCACAGCAGACCTTTCCTGTCTTGTCTGCTGCTCCCATCAGCAGATCTGCCTGTTCTACTCCCCACTCTGTCCCTGGTGAATCCTCTCACCCACCCCCCTCTACCTCTGGCCTGTACCCCACCCAGTTCTTCTATGTAGAAATAAACTTTTTAAAAAATTACATAGATACCGGGCCCTCCCTGGTGGTGCAGTGGGGTTAAAGCACCGCACTAAGGAGCTAAAGCCACTTCAACATGAGTTCGACCCCCCCCACCCAGGAGGTGATCCACATGGCGTGGCAGACCTCTCCTGACCCGCCTGCAGCTCCCCTCAGCAGTGTACTTTGTTGATCTGCCTGTTTGCTACCCACTCTGTCTCTGATGAATCCTCCCACCCATCCCTGCACCTCTGGCCTGTACCCCAGTTCTGTATGCATAATTAAATAAATCTTTATATTAAAAAATTACATACATACCCCAGGATATACACCTGCATATATATATATATATATATATATATATATATATATATATATATTACTCATGAGAATGGGGTAATAGTAATCCTATTAATGTGTACATTTCTTTTAAAAATAACCATAATATTAGTTATCAATATATTGGCGATATTTTCTATCAGCATGTGCATATTTCTCTTAGTCTCTCTTCCTCTTCTTAAAGCATCAATAACCACTGTCTTGAATCATGAGACTTAAAAACTCATGGAAGAGTAATGTAAATTCTAAGTGACCAAAAAGTAATCGCCAAGTAGAAAAAATTATCATTAACTAGGAATGGACTATAACTCTACATGAGAAAAAAACAAACATGATTTGAGTGGGAAAGAACCGGGTTCTAGATTGTGACAATAGGAAAATAGTCTTGCCTCTCATTTAGTTCTTTCCTATTATTATTGCATTGTCAAGCTTATACAACAGCCCTTTGCCAATAGAAAAAAAATGGTTATATAATTATATATCACTCAACACCCTATTATTATAGTCTTGCAAATGAGCTTTCAATATAAACTATTTCTGACCACTAAGTGCCACACTTAGATGACTTTCTTTCCTACAGTAAATTGTCTTATCTTTCTTATTCCAACACTCACTGCTGGTATTAAAGAAACCCTCCATTATCTATTAATTAATCTACCTATTAATCCATTATCTCCATCTCTGAATTCTATTATCTATTAATTTTTATATTTCTTTAATCATTACCTATGCTCAAAATCACCTATATGCATTACTGTAACCTCTGTAATACCCTAAACTAACAAAGAGAAAGTAATGATGGTTTATGACATAAAATATTTGAAATATTGATGAATAACAAACAAAGAGTAGTTACCCTGGTAAGCTCTGTGGTGTTGCACCAGCTTTTTATATCAGATACAGAAAAAGATCTTTGCCTTATATAATATTCTTGCCAGAAAATCATGCAGTTTGGGGGAAATATACCCTCATGAGACTCTTAAGTTTGAATTTTTAATAATAAGTAGGTCATCTTGAGGTTAGCTAATGTAGAAAAAAAGTTGCTTTTGAAGAAAAACAATTGGAATGAAATGAGAGTCAGATTATTATAAATTACATTTGGTTCATTGCTTTAATGGTTAAGAGACATTTGGATCAATAGGATTTATGCTATAACTTTTCTTCCTTATTTAATTGGAAATATCCATAATTCATGGATGTAAACATCACTAAGAATCCAAAAGACAAAATGATATATTCATAACTATCAAACACAATTGGGACCAATTACATTGTGTTGGTGACCTAGTTAAAATGGTGTCTGTGTATAAATGGGACCACAACTTGATAAAGCAAAAGGATCTCAAGAACCTTTTCAGTTTTAGTTAACTTGTAGTTAAAATGAAGTGCATTACATGACAGTTTGGGTAGATGGCTATTTTTGTATTTCTACCACTGGCATTGAAAAACTGACTTTCAAATACTCTCCTAGGGAGGGAGAAGCTCGGGGGACTGTAGTGATGGTGAACGCAGCAAACTGGGGGAGGAAATTCCATGGGATCTGCACCTGGGGGAGATATAATCACTTTTAAAATGAACATCAATGTGTGTGTGTGTGTGCTTATAATATAAATAATATATGTATATACATGTATTTATGTACATGCACATACATACATAATGTATATATGTGTATATACAGGTGTACAAACACATACAGATATACATATACATATGTATATAATATATGTACACATACACATATACATGTGTATATAACATATGTATGTATATAACATATGCATGTGTATATAACATATTATGTGTATATACATGTAATGTGTGTACATAAGCATGTGTATATATGCATATATTTACGTGTGTGTACGTATGTATATATGTACACAGGCATATATAAATCCGATAAATTAAAAAAAATGCTCTCTCACTTGCTGCAAGGGAGGAGGAGGGAGAGGGGTCTAAAGTGGAGAGGGACAAGCACAAGAGGCTATGGTGCCAGTTCTGGTGTTGTGCTGGTGGAAGAAGTACAGGCACACAGATGAGAGGAGAACCCGATTACTGTACACAAATGAATAAGGATTTAAGGAAATAAATTAGTACATGTAGAGGGAAAAAATGAAACAAAAAAATAAAGTTTCAAATATTCAAATCAGAATATCATGGTCCTGACCCTTTTACCAGCAAACTTTACCTAATCGTTTGCTTCCTGTTTCTTCAAAAATTCATGAGAGTGTTTCACTAAGTGGCAGTAGGTAAGAGTACATTAAACATATATTAGTCTCTGAAGTTAATGAATGCCTCTACCAAATTAAAATGTACTCAGATACATGAAAAATGCTTCCAATGGTGAAAATTTAGGGCCATGTAATATCTGGTGAAGATGTTTTCAAAGTCCTCATTGCCTCCTCAATCATCCTACCTGCCCCTCCTTGTTGTGAAATTGACTATGTCAACTGCTTGGAATCCTTCATTCCTAACACTGTCAGTTAGGTTTTGAATCCAACTTAATCCTAACTGAGTGTGGTCTGCTTTACACAAGGGAATCAGTTTCAATTTGTTGTTACTAATGCAAAACAATTATTAGATATGTCTATATACGTCTAAGGAGGATATTAAAGATATAACTGGATTTGAATATCAATAGCCAACTGAGACCATGTTTTTTCAAGAAATTCTTGAACATTGTGCAAACTAATATTCTGGTTCTTCTTTTGACAAAATGTAAATCTTTTGTAAAAATCACAACTTACATTTCCATGCACTGGACAGCATAAGGTACTTTTATAAACATTATTTAATTTGAAGTTCACAATAAGTCTGCAAGTTAAACAAGATAGAAATTCTCATTCCAATGTAACAGATTAAATACTAAAGTGATTTGTTCAAACTCACCAGCTATTTAGTTGCAGAGACAATGTCTTCTGTCCACCCAGTATAATTTGACTGGTAAATACCAGGTAAGGCATTGAAATCTGGCAGGTAAGTCATTTCTCAGGGGAAGGCGATGCTTGCTTTCATTTATTCTTCCTTCCCTACACTCAAAGGAAGAGGGTTCTAAAAAAAAAATTATGAAAGAGTTTTTACCATCATAGCTATTGTTCATTAAGTTTAAAAAACTAAACTAGTGATCTGGATCATATTTTTTTATTCTATTTCTCTTTGATACTATATATTCTGGAATTTGGGAGCATACGTATTATTGGCTTACCTTTGTCCTTTACCCTAATGCAGATTCTGCATTAATCTGAGGCCTCCACAGAATAACCTGGAAATGAAGGCATTTAGAGAATTACTATATGAAGTATTCTTTTACCCCACTAATATTTTGTAAGAATTTTAGAAATTAAAGTAAGATGATGGGACTGACAAAGGTGGAGATTGGGACAGGATGTGGTGATTATTATTTTTTAAATAAATGTAATAGTTTATTTTTACATCATTTTGTACATTTTTTTTTTCATTTCAGTTTTAATCCCTGTGGGTTTCCTATCACCGAGTGATATGGTGATTATTTTAATGGGAGTGTTAGGGATGGCTTTTTTGAAGAGGTAATATTGGACTTGAATTCTGAACGATGAAAAGTGGGTTGAAAATTCCTGGTAAATGGAGCAGAAAGTACAAAGAATATGTGACAAGATCAGTTTAATGTGTTCTTGAAACAGAAAAGCACTGTGAGTGAGACATAGTGGACAAGGAGAAAGTGGTTAGTGATGTTGTTATTTATGTGGGGTGCGGGGCCCTTGGGTTCACCCTGGGAAAGGTTTCCCCAGAGCTCTCCTTTCAGAGGCAAGTGGCGAGTTCCCAGGCATGTTTCTCCATGAGACAGAGACTCAGTTATATTTAAAGAGCAGGTTTATTAGGAGCAGGGACAGACAGAGGACACTTGCATAGATGCAAGTGTGCAGCAAGAGCGCTCCCAAAGAGGCAGGTTTGCAGAAAGAGAGACCTGCATGGTTGCAGGCAGGCGGCCTTAGGAGACAGCGGCCTCCACTGAGGGGGGGCGGTGTCAGTGCAGAGAGGTCCTGAGAGATACAGGAGGTACTGCACTGCAGAGGGAGAGAGTGAGTGGCAAGAAGCACCTGCATAGTCACAGGTGGGCAGGACTGCTGCCGAGCCAGTGCAGAGACTGCCCTGGTAGAGTCCTTTTCTCTTTGGGAGGGGCTCACTCCTTTGTGTGGTGGCCTGTTTGCTGCTTGCTGCTGATCTCAGATAACTATGTGGAATCTCACAATGGGCCCAAGCACTGTATATTTACTCTCAGGTCTGTGCTTCCGATACTCCCTACAGCCGTCTGATATAGGAGTCTCTATGACTGGGTTGATAGTCATGTATTAACATGACCTTCTGCCCCCATCTCCTTGCATGAGTCAGGTTTTAACTTTGTGATGTCTTCTTCGGGTTATCTATTCTTTTCCTCCAACACTTAGGTATAAAATTGGGAAGTAAGTAATGCAGAGATTACATAAGAATGTGTTAAGATCTTACTTTGAATGAATAAGAATTTTTTTTTAATGTAATGAGAACTGATATAAAGGGAGGCATAATCTTGGAGGAAAATGTTGTATAGAAATTATTTATCAAGGCCCTCCCTGCTGGCACAATGGGTTAGAACGCAGCACTGCAAGCGAGCTGCAGCCGCTTCAGTGAGAGTTCGATCCTGCCCCTGGAGGTGACCCATATGGCATGGCAGAACTCTCCTGACCAGCCCGCTGCTCCCCTCAGCAGCATACTTCGTCAGTTGGCCTGTTCTGCTCCCCACTCTATCTCTGGTGAATCCTCTCACCCACTATCCCTCACCTCTGGCCTGTACCCCAATTCTTGCATGCATAAATAAATAAATCTTACCCAAAAAGCTAACCCTTTAATAGCTGACTGCAGAATTGGAAAAAGGGGGGAAATGGTGAAGAGATAAAGAAGCACAATGGACTGTGGTGGTGGATTATAGGTGATTTAATGGTGGTTGCATTATGGCTGTAATAAACAAATATTGGACCCTTCCTGGTGGCACGATGGGTTAAAGGGCAGCACTATGAATCTATCTGCAGCCACTGCAGTATGAGTTCCATCCCTGGCCAGGGAGCTGACCCACATGGCGTGGCAGGCCTCTCCTGACCCGCCCACTGCTCCCCTCAGCAGTGTACTTCGTCAATCTGCCTGTTCTGCTCCACACTCTATTACTGGTGGATCCTCTCCCCCCTCCCACACCTATAGCCTGTACCCCAGTTCTTGTATGCATAAATAAATTGAAGCAGGAAGTTTCCCATTTCTGCTACTTTCCCATGCCTCCTGCGTGGGCGAGTCTGCTGCTTGGATTGTGCTGCTCGCTGGAGCAGAAAGTTCCTGCAGTGTACTGCTGGTGCACAGTAGTAGCTGAGGCCACCTGGACCCCTTCCCAAACAATAAAGAATACTTATGCTATGACAGATGGGATGGCAAGGTTCCTCACACAACTTGTATAAAACCTCACCACTCTTGTAATTCGGGGCTCTGCCTTGTGGGACTGATCCCACTGAGCCTGCCGGTGTGACAAGTAAATCTCTTTCTCTACCTCTCTGAGTGCTGTCTGATTACTCTGCGAAATTGCCATAACAAAATAAATCTTTAAAAATAAATAAATAAATATTGTGGTATTATAGCTCAACTTGTAGAAACTTAGCCTACTGAATGTTAGGAATCTACTTTCCTATTGCCACCCATATTGGTGAACCTGGAGTTGTTTTCTTACAGAAAGGGACATTCCTTTCTGCATCGTTCTAGAATGCCTATGTTCAACCTAGTAATTCTTTTATTTTTATGATTATGTTCTGAAAGGACAGTAAAGTCATACAATTGGAGGAAGGAAAGGTAAGGGGTGGAAAATTTATGGTAATAGCTACTTTATTCTTTGGTTCTAAAATTTAAAATATCAGTAAAGCAATACTGGTTTGGAGAACAGCAGATATGTATCCTTGTGAAAGAATTCTGCAGACACTTTTTTTTTAGGTGATCAGACACAACTGCCTGCATAATGTAATAGCAACTCCTGACCACATCACTCAATTTCCATTAAACCTGTAGCTCAACTTTAACTTTAAATGCTACTAGTTCAAATGTTCTTTTGACAAAAGGATAAAAGTGTCTAAATATCAGTTTTAAAGAACAAAATGTTCTTTGACTATCTTTAGATGAAAAGCTATTCTTTACCATGAAGGCAATATTTCTCTTTTCCTATTTCTTTAAAGATTTAAAAAAAAAAAAAGACTCGCTTTGTAGATCATGAAATCCACCCCATCTAGAACCTAATGCCTAATATGTCCTGAGATTCCAAGCACACAGACACACACATTTTTTTGCCCAATGTACTTTCAAACTGCTTTCTTCTTTTGATCAAGATCATTAACAATGACTGTGGGGGAAATCTCTGATTGCTAGGGGGAAGTGCAGTAATTTAGAAGAAATGTTTCCCTTTGGGTTTATCTCTATAGTTCGGTTTAATATAATTTGACATTTTTATACCTTGTATAAGTCTTTTTTAAATTATCAGAGAGTGAAAGACAGTTTATTTCTTTTAGGCTAATGCCTTACTCCTTGCTGTTCAAAAGGACGCAAGAGTTTTATTTTTATCTGTTATTCTTAGCCTCTGAGTGAAAGGCTTACCCAGGTTGGGGAAGTGATAACAGTAGGAGATTATGAAATGGCTTTAATTCACAAGCAGCTCTGGACATGTAGTTTTTCAACTCTAATAATGAGAGAGAATTATGCTTTCCTGACTTATGTGGGTAAAAAAATTATTCACTGGCTTTCCACTTTCTGTTTAAGATATATAGTTCAGTGGGATAGAAAATATTGACAGTGAGGAAGAAAAGAAGATATATGTCTTACAGAGTTCATAATCCTTACTTCTAGCAGGCTGGAGATGAAACCTGTCTGTAGACTCGTTATCTAGGAAAGGAAAAAAAATGAGGCCCTCAGTGGTGGCGCAGTGGGTTAAAGCACAGCACTAAGAAGCTAAAGCCACTTCAGTATGAGTTTGATCCTCGCCCGGGAGGTGACCCACATGGCGGGGCAGACCTCTCCTGACCCGCCCGCTGCTCCCCTCAGCAATGTACTTTGTCAATCGGTCTGTTCTGTTCCCCACTTTGTCTCTGGTGAAACTTCTCACTGCCCCTGCACCTCTGGCCTGTACCCCAGTTTTGTATGCACAAATAAATAAATCTTTTCTAAAAAAAAAAAAAAAGGAAGAAAAGTGATCTGACATTCCTGAGCAGCACTACAGACCGAGCACTGTAGTATTTAGCTTATGCTATAAGGGTTTGTACTTTCGAGAAGTAGATATTACTCCCTTCCGTTAGCTGAGGCTAATATAATTGAAATGATTTGTCTTATTGTGTGAGTCTCATAACTTGCATTTAAACAGAAGTCCGCTTATGCTGTTTTTCCACGACATTATGCTGCTTTCTCTGCAGATAGTCAAGAGCGCTGCAACAGCCTCTGCGTACATCCCCCATTCCTAATCACATGTATACATTTGCCGCTGCATCTCCCTGAGTGCGTCATGTTATATCTCTTTGAGATACACGTGGTGTATCTTTCCTAATGGGGTGGGGAGTCTGGACCACTCTTGTGCATATGTGTGCAAACCATCCCCACCACACTTAACAGCAATAATAGTCGCATTGATTGAGCCTTTGCCAGGGAGGCTTCTGTAAGAATTTTTGAAATATTTAATACTCACAACCCCAGGAATGAGACTAATTTTGTCATTAGCAGTTCAGGAATCAGAGACACGAATAAAATAAATAGCTGTTCAAGAGCTTTTAAGTAGCATAGTCGGATTTTGAAGTTGAATAAACTGTCTTTGTCCTCTGTGTTATATTCCTATTATATACATGATGGAACCAGGAAAAAAGAGAAAGAAACAAGTATAATAGAATATACCAGGGGCTTAGGTGATTTTCAAATATTGTCTCATGAGCATACTAACACTTTGGACCTTATTGGCCAACTGTGCTTTCCATTTCAGTGGTATTTTCAAAATGAGGAGAATATAGAGTTGGATCAAATATGCCAAAGAGCAATCACTAACTACTATTTGCTTAACCCCCACTCTATTTTTGATATCTCAATCAGAACTTAGATAAACATAAGGGTCCAGCCCACCCACCATCCTCACAAACTTGCTCACACTCTGCTTTTAGTTACAGGAGAATAAATCTATACCTGCAGATGTCTCCATGGGCATCCTTTTTAAAACCCATTCTAATGGGCATACTGAAAAGACAGGAGTTGTTCTGGCATCTATGAGAGAACACATGATGTATTGAATATGAAAAAGCATGGTAAGCAGCACCAAGCTGTGATGCGCACTGCGATTATATTTTCCATTAAAACTATTGAATCGAAGTGACAGATAATTGGGTTATGAGTGGTATAGAATTCCATTAGGAAGAAGAGGATAAGATTTAACCAAATAACAGTGTGTTGAAGTCCAGAAATTGTTTCATATGTAATCTAAGTATCACATGTATAGTTAGATGAGTATCATTGGGGTGCAGGTTCCATTCTTGGCTACAAGTCATATAGAATTAAGAACTCTTAGGCCCTCGCTGGCAGAGCAATGGGTTTGAACGCAGCACTGCAAGCTGACCGCAGCCACTTCAGTAAGATTTCGATCCCGGGCCATGAGGAGATCAGCATGGCAGGGCAGACCTCTCCTGTCCCGTCTGCTGCTCCCCTCAGCAGAGCACTTACTCCATCTACCTGTTCTGCTCCCCACTCTGTCTCTGGTGAATTCTACAGCCCCTGCACCTCTGGCCTGTACCTCAGTTCTGTATGCATAAATAAATAAATCTTTTTTAAAAAGACCATGCATAAAAACAAAATGAATTGAGGACTCTTACAAACCATTGGAGCAACTTCTAATTTCAGATGAAATTCGATGCTATAGAATAAATATAAAACAAAATGTTCACCTAGTTATCTAGCCATACACTGAGCACTGCTGTATAATGGTCAACTGTGAAGACTGTAGCCAGAATGTCTATGTCAGACCCTGCCCCATTTCCCTTTCTGTGCATGTTTCTTCATTTGTAAAATAGTGTGTACCTCATCAAGCTGTGGTAAAAATTAATCAATATATACAATGCATCCAGAGCACTTTGTCCAATGGGAAACATTGCAGCTATTATGTGACTTCAATTGTATTAAATTATAATCTTTCCGAGATTTGTCTAAAAAACAACATAATTAGTCTACTGACTTGTGACTTCCTTAGTATGAGAGGTCTTATATTCATTAGCTGTTCTTCTTACTCTTTACTACATAGAATGAAGATGCTCCAAAGTAATGAAATATTTCTATATCACAATATTATGGTCTTTAAAAAGAACTTATGCTGGTCATTTAATTTTTTTTATTTTTCTGTTCGTAATAACAAGTTGAATTTACCAGTTATTTGGTATCCTTCTGTCTGTATTGTTGATTATCATTTTAAACTTTGATTTCACTTTTCTGTAATTATATCTAATTATCTTAAGTCTTATGATCACATGATTTACAAATTTTTTCCTATGGCATATCTTCTCTACATTAATGAGCTGGCAAAGTCGACATTACCAGTCACAATTTTTTTTAAAGATTTATTTATTCATACAGAACTGGGGCACAGGCCAGAGATGCGGAGGGTGAGAGGATTCACCAGAGACAGAGTGGGGAGCAGAACAGGCAGATCGACAAAGTACACTGCTGAGGGGAGCAGCAGGCAGGTCAGGAGTGGTCTGCCGGGCCATGTGGGTCAGCTCCCTGGCTGGGAGTTGAATTCATGCTGAAGTGGTTTTAGCTTCTTATTGCTGTGCTTTAACTCGCTGTACCACCAAGGGAGGGCCAACAGTCAAAATTTTAAATAGTTTCTGTGAAGATAATCCTTACTTGTATGTTAATCTGACTTACTAAAGAACACACAAACTTTGTTACTATCTCTTTTCATGTTGAATTTTATTTTAGTTTTTAAAGATTTATTTATTATTAATGCATACAAGAAATGGGAGACAGGCCAGGGTATATATGTGGGGAGCAGGGTGAGAGGATTCATGAGAGCTAGATTGGGGATCAGAACAGAAAGATTGACTGAAATACACTGCTGAGGAGAACGTGGGTGAGACAGAAGAGGTCTGCTGCATCATGTGGGTCACCTCCCTGGCCTGAGATAGAACTCTTGCTGCAGTGGCTGCAGGTAATTTCACAGTGCTTTGCTTTGACCCTTTGTCCCCAAAAGGAAACCCCTTCATGTTGAATTTAAAAAGTATCTGCCTTTATAGGTCATCTGCATGATGTGAACTACATTGATATTATCGTATTAAAATCACGTTCATTAGGCCCTCCCTGGTGGTGCAGCGGGTTAAAGCGCAGCACTAAGAATCGAAAGCCACTTCCACATGAGTTTGATCCCTGCCTGCCCCGGAGGTGACCACATGGAGCGGCAGACCTCTCCGGACCTGCCCACTGCTCCCCTCAGCAGAGTACTTCGTTGATCTGCCTGTTCTGCTCCCCACTCTGTCTCTGGTGAATCCTCTCACCCTCCGCATCTCTGGCCTGTACCCCAGTTCTGTATGAATAAATAAATAAATCTTTTTTAAAAATCACGTTCATTAAATAAAAGACAACATCTCAGATACAGGGAATTTCAATTAAATTGATAACCTTAAGACAAAAATAATAAATTAGACATTGCCAACTTATCTTCAGCCTTTGTCTTTAACAGCCTAACACAACTTGAAGCACAGATGAGTATTGTTCTGTTCTATGAGACAGTGAAGGCATTTTGTCAGTATTTAAACATATTAATATATCCAATCATAAAAATCTAACAATAAAACCAATCTTCTACCTGTTCTGAGATGATATTTACCATCTCTATGAATAGTTCAAGATTACTAATCAAATCCAATTACATCTTTAGAAGTGAAAACAGTGATTGCACTTGCTGAACTGGAATTATGATCAAAATTCAAAAAGCTGATCATATTCATTTAACCACAAGGCAATCTTACTTGAATCAAGACTTCAAACAAAAATATTCTGAGGCATTCATGATCTATATTCTGGTGAATGAGATCAATTTAAGGATGGTATACACACAAAAAGTCATGAGACATTTTGCTTTGCAATAAATAACTGTCAACTATTACTCATCAGTAATATCTTCTTTGAGATAAACTGTCAACTCTACTCTTTCTGATTTCTTAAAGCACATGAAGATCAGTTTTGTTCTAGGGATGTAGTTCTTGGAATTCACCAATACTTCATCAGTGTGTTCTCTTTCTAAGTGATACCTTTTTTCTTGTGGACATCTGTATAAGTGAATCCAGGGGCATAATTTATCTTTCACCCAAACAGAAATTGAAGATTTGGCACAATTTAGTGCTTGCCTTCTTTTCCCATGCTATGGCACTGGTTATAATTCTGCACAAAATACTCCTTGTCCTTCTCAACATCACCCATTTTAAATTTTCTCTTTCATGGCTAATGACATAGAGGCTCTCAATTGCAAGTGGACACACACTCTTTAATATTTTCTATTTCTTGAATTTTAAAGTATTTTTAAAGGTCTCCCTGGTGGTCCAGGGGTTAAAGCACAGCACTATGAAGCTATCCACAGCCACTGCAGCAATCCCCCTGTCCAGGGAGCTGACCCACATGGAGCAACAGGCCGCTCCTTTCTCTCCTGCTGCTCCCCTAAGCAATGCATTTCATTCAATCTGCCTGTTCTGTTCCCCTCTCTGTCTCTGGAGAGTACTTCCACCCACTCACCCACCCCACCTCTGGCCTATATCCCAGTTCCTGTATGCATAAATAACTAAGATTGTTTAAAATGTATTTTTAAGGTAGCATTGGTTTGCAATACTGCATATGATTCAGAAATACAGACGTTTACCTCTTCAGGTGTGCGTTACCATGCCATACACACCACCAAGACACCAATATCCCTGCACCATAATACATTATTCTCCCTTTCTTCTCAGCCCTTCCATTCCCCCACTAGTAGCAACAGCTTTACAGTCAGATTTCTCGTGCTTGTTTTTGGTTTCCTGTTGCTTTGTTTCTTTGTACTCCATGAGTGAAAACATTCTGTATTTTTCTGTTTCTCTGTTATTTAACTTAACATAATCTCCTCCATTTCCACCCATGTTGTCACAAATGGCAAAAATTCATCACTTGTGATCACTGAGCAGCATTCTATCATCTATATGTATAGATATGTGTGTGTATTTTTCTATATGTATTTCTATATACATTTCTACTTATAAATACATAAAATCAAGGAAAATCAAAACATGTGTCCACACAAAAATTTTCACATATATATACTATATATAATATTGTATAAAATATATAATATATATTCCATATGTGTTTCTATATATTTCTACATAGAGAATATAGAAATGTATATAGAACATGTAGAAACATATATAAATATGTATGTGACTATATACATGAATAAATATAAAGAAGATCTATACTATATATATTTATTTTTTTATTAATTTATCATATCTATATAACATTGGGCTACATTCTCACACATCCATATCTGTACATATTTCACTTACTTTCTACCAAATCTTCTTAATCCACTCGTCTATCCTTGGGCATTTAGGTTCTATCCATGTAAACTTTGTTCTGTCTTTGGAAACAGAAGAGCTACAATGTATAGTATATTCTGGTTCTGTTTAGCTGTATACACTACCTGATTAAATTCATCAATAACATTCATATGCAGTTGGTTGTTTTTCTCCCTAAATATGGGAAGTATAGCTGTTACAACTAATTGCCTCTGGGGATCACTTGCTGTCATCTCAGAGATGAAACCTTTGTATATTAAAAGCTAATGGACATAGCATATTTGATATGAGAGAATAATACCAATAAAGACAGCAAATATGATCACATGAAAAGTAAACAAAAAATGTTTTTGGTAAAGAGGGAACATGATGCTGTTAAGAAACAGTGGCCAGCGAAAAGCACACCAGTCGTTGATTATTTCTCTAATTCCACTTGATTAACTAGTATGCCAAAATGAACTTTATTATTTTCACGTAACAAGATCAGTACTGCGGTTAATGTCCTATTATGCATATGGGGTTTACAAACCCTGAGGGCTCTAATTCTTATGGTAGGAACTAGAAGTATTAGACTTGAGCTGGTGAATGGACTTTTAGTTTTTAAGTGTCTATTACACACATGGTCAAATCTTCATAAACTTTCTCAGAAATGTGCTACAATTGATCTTCACACCCAGTTTTAATTGGAAAGCTCATTATACAATCTAAATCCAAATCGATATGTTTTGAAATATCTTCATAATTTTGTTTTAGATACATAAGCAGATTCATAAGTAATCATCTTCCCCTTTGGTAGTGGAAGCATGCTTATGAGTCGTAGATTCCCTTATTTGTAATCAGTTTCATCCCTGGATTGCATGTCATAATGCTGCTATCCACACAGAAGCACATAGATCTTTTCCTTTTAGAGTCTGCATATACTTGGGTAAGTGCCTAGCAGTAGTATTGTTGGATCATAGGATATTCCTACTTTTTATTTTTTAAGATATCTTTATACTATTTTCCATAGAGGCTGCATCAAATTACTCTCCCACCAATAGTGGATGAAGTGATAATTCTAAGAGAAATAACTCAGAGAGTGACAGGCAGATACTGGATGGTTACACTTATTTGTGAAATATAAATAACCTAAAAGCACATACTGGCAAAGCACAGCAAAAATTATTCTTGTACTGTGAAATACTGGTTATCTGAGGGAATAGAGGGAAGCCAGGAGGTTGTAGGGGAGGGACGGGGATAGTATATTGGCACAAGAGATTTGGTGGAGAGTAAGTGAAACATATACAGATATGGAGGTGTGATAATGTACCCCTGAGGTTATATAGATATGATAAATTAATAAAAATGCATCAGACTGGTAATTTTATTTGAAATATTAATTAATATTAATAAAATTGTTCTCAAATATTTTAATAAAAATTGTTCTCAACGGTAATTTGAAGGATGAGTTTCAGCAGGTAAAAAGTATTTAGGGTGAATTGTGGGCCCCATTGCCAGCACTAGCACTGGGCATATTAGACAGGTTAAATACAAGTGACATTAAAAGAACAGAGGTAGCTTGACTATAGAAAACATTTTTTATTTTGTTGGTCCATCAGTGCTATCGTCATCATAATAGCTGAAATTTACAGCTAATTCTAGACTTACTTTTTAAAAAAACTAATTATAATTCACACACCACACAATGCACCCTTTTTAAGTGCATAATTAAATTTTTTATAAAAGATTTATTTATTTATGCATACAGAAATGGGGTACAGGTCATAGTGCGGGTTGGTGAGAGGATTCACCAGAGACAGTGGTAAGCAGAACAGGCAGACTGACAAAGTACACTGCTGAGGGGAGCAGCCGGTGAGACAGGACAGGTCTGCTGCACCATTTGGGTCACCTCCCTGGCCCAGGATGGAACACATGTTGAGGCGGCTGCTGCCAGCTTTGCAGTGCGGTGCTTTAACCCATTGCACCACCAGGGAGGGCCTGATTTAATGTTGTTTTTAATTATATTAATAGATATATGTAGCCTTCACCACTACCTACTTCCAGAACATTTTCATCACTCCAATAACAAATCCTTTAACTCCCAAGTTGCTCTCTTGCTATTTTTTTTAGTACATGCTAATTACTTTCTGTCTATCAAGGAAATCTTATAATAATGGAATCATGCAATATATCCATATATCCCCTTTTTTTTTGTTTTTTTTTCCATTACGTGTTTTCAATTTTTTCCCATATTATAACATGGAACAATCCTTTGTACCTTTTTAATGCTGAACGGTATAAATCTATCAGTCACAGTTTATCAATTAGTTAAGTGATGAACATTTCGGGTATTTCCACTCCTTGGCTATGAACATCCATGTAATATTTTTGTGTAGATACATGTTTTGATTTTCCTTGGTGCTAAATACACACACACACATGCAAACCAGAGGATTAAATTTCTGGGTTACATAATAACTCAATATTTAAACTTACTAATATTGACTATTTTACAAATGCTTTCTCTTTTCTAATACAATCATTAAAACAACTTGTTTGTGAATAATGTGTATATTATTATGCTTGCTTGCAAAGCATGGTACCTGAAGTCTGGAGCCATTGTGTCATTTTCTCAAATTGGGGAGCTTGTAAATAGGCAGTAAGTAGGGACAGAGAACCAGTTTCTGACTATGCAGTTAAGTACATACATTCTACCTAGAATCTCTTAACTTTTCTCAAATAAATTTAGCTCCGTTATTATCTAGGACAATGAGTGCAGAGCATAGACCTCTAAGGTCAGTTTTGACATTGACAAATGGCTTCCAAGGTTTTGAAATTACAGCTCTGACAGTGTCCAAAATCTCAACTTAAACTTCATAACACTTTGGGCAGCCTGGGATCTTGAAAAGTGAAGATCTGAACTTAAATTTTAGACCCACTATTTACTAGCTATTTCAAATCGACCTATTTTCTAATCTCGACTTTACAAATAACCTGGCTATGTCCCTTTGTAAACACAATTAAACTCTGAGTTTCAGAACACAGCCTGTCATATTTAAAGTAGGCATCACACCTATCTCACCAAGTGCCATACGGATTTATTGAGGTAAATTGTGTTTTGCATAGTGCTAGACACAAAAAATATAAAGCACACACACTGTATATAATACTCTTCAGGATTTATATTTATATTTACATTTACTCTGCTCATTTCATCCCCTTGTCCAAATATAGGGACTGTTTACCATGTTATCATATGCTTAAAATAGCTTGGGAATGAAAGAAATGCTGCAACTGGTGGATTTGACAATCAACAGCTCAGAATATTTTCATTAAAGTTGAAATGTTGCTCCCTGTAAAAACAGCAATCCAATTTGATTACTTGTTTGCTAACTTAAATTTCCCTCTGTTTTGTACCAAGTACCTTAACATAGCTTGACTAAATACTTAGGTCTTCACAATTTACAGTTCAGAAATAGCCACTAAATCAAACCTATTCACCATCTTGAAAGGTTTAAAAATTAATTCACTTCCTGTGAACATGTCCTTCATCTAAGCTAGCTGTTAATCCTGGTGTAAGGCCAAGTGATTAAATCAGAATCTCCATAGGAACACAATCTGAAGTACAAGATAAAGTGTTTTCCAACCATGCTAGATTATTTATCTTATCTTCTACTGCAGTTTATAATACTTACGCAGTAGGAGCTTGTACATAATGATTCTAGAATAATTTAAAAATAAACAGAAATTTTCTGAATTTATTATTAGATTTCACCTAAATCTTCCAAAACTATCTTATTTATTACAATTATTTTCAATGCATTTGGGTGTATAGATATTCACTTAGATGCAGTATCTTGGGTTTGCAAAAATCTTAAGAACAATTAAAATGCAAATTTATTGTAATAAATACAAATAATCTGAATAAGAGGGAGTATCATTTACTGAATGTCTACATTTGTCAGCAGTACTACTATCATATAAGCATACATATATACACACAAACATATGCAAGGATATTTTAAAATAAATATTTTCTGTTTGTATTTTCTATATAACTAGAATTTCTGTAAATTTCTGCAAAGCCTTCACTTATAGAAAAGAGTATGGCAGTTTCTCAAAATATTAAAAATAGATCTACTTGCCCTGCCTGGTGGCGCAGTGGGTTAGGACGCAGCACTGTAAGCTAGCCACAGCCGCTGCAGTGCGTGTTCGATCCCTGGCCCAGGAAGTGATCCACATGGCGCAGCAGATCTCTCTTGACACACCTGCTGCTCCTCTCAGGAATGTGCTGCTGCCTGTTCTGCTCCCCACTCTGTCTCTGGTGAATCCTCTCACTGCTCCTGCACCTCTGGCCTGTACCCCAGTTATGTATGCACAAATAAATAAATCTTAAAAAAAAAAATAGATCTACCAGTTGTTCCAGCATTTTCGCTCCTGGTATCCACTGGAAGGATGCAAAAACAAAAATTCAAAGGAATATACACAATCCCCTGTTCATAACAGTGCCATGTACAATTGCCAGGCTAAGGAAACAACCAAGGTTCCCAAATACAGATGAGTGGATCAAGAAGGTCTTGAATATATACACAGTGGAATACTACTCAGCTGTCAGAAAAGGTAGACTCTTGCCATTTGCAGCAACATGGGTGGATTGGAGGACATCATGCTAAACAATATAAGTGATAAGGAGAAAGACAAATACCAGTTGATGTCACTTCGACGTGAAAAAGAGAGAACCCAAACAAAGGGTCAAATAAAGCTAAACAAAGAACTAGCCCTAGAAAGCTTACTGTACAATTGATTCTACTGGAGAGGGAGAGGCAAGAGGATGGGGGAGAGAGCACAAGGGTCTACAGAGGTAGACTATGCTTGTCTCTACTGAAGAGAGGAGAGGTCCTTGTGGAATTCACAGCCACCTTGTTTTCGGGAATATTGTCTTGGTGCCCAGAGTTCTTGCTTGTCAGCTAAGTGTAGGGTTATGCAGGGGGCTTCCCACAAAGGGAAAGGTCCTGGTATGAGGAACAAACTGAGAAACCAGTGTCTGCTGAAAACAGCTGGTAGATAGGAGAATAGAGATAATGTGCTTTGACTAACAGGAACACACAATGTTGTAAACCAATGTTTCCTCACAAAAATGCGTACACATGCCCATTTTACATTAGAAATACATTATTACACACTCAAAAGTAACTCATTTTCCACATGGGTACACTATTTTATGAGAAAAAATATTATCAAAATGCTTTATGAAAATTTTTTGGTTCTTCTGGGTTCATCAGTTTGAAAGTGGAATGTGTCATGAGATAGTGTGTCTTTTTTTCTCCTAATTCTGGTAAGTGCAGAATTATACCAATATAAGACAGCTGGAGGCAATTGTGATGTAGCACCCACTAGTCACTACATTTTAGTGTAATTCTAATTTTTATTCCATAGCCCTGTGGACTTAATTGCACCTACTCATCAAATGTAGGCAGAATAAAATTCTACAGTTCACATTAGAACAAGTGATAGAATATAGAATACTCAGCAAGGACCTTTTGAAATGCCCTTCTTCTGCAAGCATTTGGCCCCCTTTTAGTTCTTATTTCAACAATTCACAATGAAAATTATCCCTAGATTTTACATTAAAATAACTTAAACTGTATAAAATTTTAATTATTCCTTTATAGGTGACAGATATATCATCAGTAGTGTTGAAATATCATTACAGGATATTTGCATTAATGCACAGGCCCTCCATGGTGGCTCAATGGGTTAAAGCGCAGCACTGCTTCCATGAGAGGTTGATCCCCAGCCCCGGAGGTGATCCACACTGTAGCTCGGCGGGGAGGAAAACCTCTCCTGTCTCATCAGCTGCTCCCCTCAGCAGTGTACTTCAACGATCTGCCTGTTCTGCTCCCCGTTCTGTCTCTGGTAAATCCTCTCAATGCCCCTGCACCTCTGGCCTATGTCCAGTTCTGTATGTATAAATAAATAAATCTTTTTTAAAAAAAGAATTTAATGCATAAATGAAGAGAAATAATTTAGTCTGAGCTTTAACCTCTCAAACATTTAATTAGAAAAATATCTAATACTACTAAATGGCAGAAAAAAATATTTAGGATCAATAAAATCAATGGAAAAAATGAACAAAAATTAGGGTCATTTTAATATTATTAGATTCTAACTGCACTGTAGTATTTATTAACAAGGTCTCTATCTTACACATCTTCACTTCTACTTTCAGTCAATTTCCCCGAATGGGTGCCCCCACAGCTTTTATATAACAAACCTGTTATATTTCAGATTTTCTCATTAAATGTGTGATTTGAATCCCCAGGTCGGCAACAATCCTTGAAGTAAATTTCCTGGAGAGTTCTTTAAGATTGAATATTGATTTAAGGATTTTCAACTGCATGCAGATATAATTTCCTTCTTGAGGCTCAAATATTTTTATTATAGTCTTTTGAATGCTCAATAGAAAACTAAATTTTATTCCAAATAAGCATCAGGCTTTATTTCTCAATTATTTTTACTGATTTTTAATAAAAATTTTAAGTTTTAACTTTTTCTTAATGTTTGCATGAATATGTTTAATTTCAAAGGAACAAATCTCAATATATTCAATGTCATAGGTTTTTTTCTGTTTTTCTTCATCTCCTGAGTAAATGAAATTTAATTTCATCAGATTTCGTATGAACTCATTTCTTGCTGCCACTAGTGTATATCATAATTCTTTACCTATATTTGAGAATAAACTATTACAAACTAAAATAATAAATGCAAATACTGTACAACATAGATCTAAATTATACAGATAATACAGAACACAAATACACTAGTCAAGAAATGACTCCTTCATTTTTAACACATTTTGTTATTGATGGATCTGAAATGAGTCGATTTATGATACAAATACTTCCCTTAACACAAAACATAACCCGAATTTATTGTACAAGAATACTAAAATAACGGCTTATAATGTAAGTGAAAAACTGAAAATGAAGACATATGGGGAACTTTAGAAAAATTATTTTACTTTTTTTAGATTTTGGTTTACTAATCTGCAACACCAAAGAGCAAATTTCTATGTTCCTTCAGAATTTCTCTGTTCTGCTACCAACAGTATTGTAAGCAGAAGAATAATGTGGAAATCAGTTAGCAAAACAGTAAGTTATTTTCATTACAGGAGTTATGATTTAGTAGCTTTAATATGTTAAATTAGATATTTTTTGCTGGAGTTTAAATAAATTTTTTCAAAAATATTAAACACAGTAATATCTCACTTCAAAACCAAAGAATTATAAGTAACTAGAAAATTACCTTACTGCACTTTTACCTTCAAAGGAAATACTGTGCTTTCTGAAACTTACTTATTTTTGACTACTTGTTTTTATGGATTTCTCCCAATATGTTTTAGACTATTTGTTAATATAAACTAGAATTTGTATGTGATAAAAATATTTTTAACACTTCGAGTTTGAAATATGTGTCATTTAACACGTGATTTTCTTAATCTCGAATATCTGAGTTTCCAGTTAGTTAGCTAGTTGGTGGGTTAAAGATAAATCAGAATGTGATAGTAGTATAATATTTATCTTAAATATAGAGTTGCCTGTGTGTGTGTGTGCAAACATATATACACAAACATAAATATATATATACATATACATAAATATATGCTATAATTTTATTGGTTAAATCTGCCAACATCCTCTAATATAACTTCAAATATTTTTTATATATTAGATGGACAAAGGCACTAGGAAATGATAGTATGTGGTAAATTAACATAAGTCACTAGCTGCAGGCACCATTGATTTATCTTTCATTATTTTTTATTTTTATTTTTTATTTTGCACCAAAGACACCAAGATTAAAAAGCCAGTCCCTCCAGCCCTGCTCACAGTTTTCAGCCTCTGATTTTTCACTAGAATGAGATGGAGTATGGGCATAGGTGGTTTAGTAGAAGGAAAAATAGAATAAAATGTATTCGAAGAAATAAAACAAAGAAAAAATCCAAACAAACAAAACATGTCTGGTAGCTGAATGGAGGCTGGGAGTCAGTTGCTTAGAAAGAGAAAGCGTGATTAATATGTTGTGGTCTTTCATTCTCCAACTTTTCAATTAGAAAAAAATCCAAACTTACAGAAAATTGAACTAGCATGATGAATACCCATATAATACCTCTAAGCTAGATTCACCAACTGTTAATATTTTGCAATATTTACTTTCTCTTTTTCTCTCTTTAAATAGCCATAAATACACATACACACTTTTTTTGAACCTTTTCAAAAGAGGTTGCTGACCTCATGACATTTTCTTCTTGAGTATTTCAGCTTCATATGTCCACTGACAAGATGAACTTTCTCCTACATAAATGCAGGAATTGCCACACCAATAAATTTAAACATGTAACGTATGTTATCTACTATATCGACCATATTCAAATGTTCCTAAACATTCAAATAATATTCTCCATAGTTTTTCCTTTTAACTGAATCACTCTCCAAACCAAACATTACTACTTTAAACACTGCAGGCAAGTTATTTTATAAAATTAATACGAATTGTACCTTTGTTTCCTTGTTAAATCTAAACATTTTTGTTAAGATTACATTTTAGGTGATATTGTGTACTTGCATAATATCAGAAAGCACATATTTACAAGTTGGCCCATTATAGATAATGCTGAATTTGCCTGATCATTTAGATAATGTCTGCATTTAATAATACCTTTCTGCCCTGTAATGGTATCTTTTCCTTAGAAATTATCAAATAAACTGTGGGGTGATGCTTTGAGCCCATATGGATATATTGTTCCCTAATACACCCCTGCCTGAATTAACCATTATATTACGGTTGCAAAATTGGGATTATCTAATACTGTTATTCCTTAAACAGTTATTAACTAATATTTTTCTTTGCAAAATGTTTCCTTTTTAAAATTTTCCTAACAAAAACATTTTCAAATATACACAAAGTTGAAGAATATAGTAGACATCACCCAGTCTCAATGGTTAGTAACATATTTATTGCCAGTGGTGTTTCACTTACATTTTTATGTCAGCGTGTTTGAGTTGCAGGATTATTTTAAAAGAAAACTCCAGACATGGTAACATTTCACCCTTATATGCTTCAGCCTACTTTAAGAAAAGCTGTAATTTAAGTAGACTCTATTTCTCTTTTCCTACCAGATTAGAAGAAATCAATTTAGAATATATAGGAAGATGTTGGAGAGAGCCAACAGGGGAGAGCAGTAAGTTTTAACAGCTCATAGTGAAACAGCACAAACAATGAAAAAGTAGAGACAGATTATGATTTTTGTGCTACAGTAGGGTATAATGCTGCAGATTTATGATGGTCACCCAGAGTTATGCAGAAGAAACTGTGTATAAAGTTTTAAAACTTGTGCATAAAAAGGACATGAATAATGTATATAGACAGATAATGATATAAATAATAAAATGTTTTAAAATGAATACAGGGTTTTGTAGTGGAATACGGCATATTCAGTCCCTGGGAAATTTATCTGTAAGGCCAGGAATGAATAAAACAGTATTGTGCATTTAAAAATAATAAAAGTAATATAATTTCACTTTAAGCCCTGGTGCCTAAAGTGAAGTGGAAATAAATTTTTTTAAACAGGACTACAAAACACATGACTATGGATGTCAAAAATTATCAATTAGCCAGATTTAGTCCCCAGTTATTAGTAGACAGTATTGAATAGATGGATTTAAAGATAAGTGAATATATTGTTAGGTGTGAATCATTTTGTAGTGTCATTAGCTAAACCTAAGTCAAAAATCTTTTAAATAGGAGCTCAATTACTGTTTTAAGAAGAAAAGATAGTGGCCTCCTGGGTGGTGCAACGGATTATAGTGCAGTGCTATGGCGCTATCTGAATCCACTGCAGCACCAGTTCGATCCCCGGCCAGGGAGGTGACCCACATGGTGCAGCTGACCTCTCCTGACCCACCCACCACTCACCGCTCCCTTCAGCAGTGTATTTCCCCAATTTGTCTGTTCGACTGCCCACTCTATCTCTGGTGAATCCTCTCACCTCTGGCATTCTGGCCTGTACCCCAGTTATTATAGGCATAAATAAATCTTTAGCAAAAAAGGAGGAGGAGGAGGAGGAGGAAAGATAAATCCACTTGCTGGGATCAGAATAGGCTAGGGTAGGGAAAAGACTAAACACAATTATTCATTTGGTCTCTATATTTTAGGTTTAACTGAAAGTATTTTTTTAAGTTATTAATTCATGTGTCCGCTGAAAAGAAGAGCAATATTTTCTTTTGATTAAATCATGTAGTTGGCTTTATGTGAGTTGTTCTGTTAACATGTTAGGCCCTTTTTCAACTAGTCTCTGTTCTTTTTTCTTTTATTTGCTGGGTTTGGGACAGATAAATGGATATTACAGTGAGCATTGTTCTGTGAGCTTTTAGTTTTGATACAGCTGGCAATACACCATTTGGCATTCTAAGCATATGGACTTTTCTTTTTTCTTCTTAGGAACAGAAAGCAGTCTACACTTTACTCATCTGTCTTTTTGAATTTGGTCTCATTTCTTTTATATCACTGTAACTGGCACTTGTTCCTTTCCATTCACTGGAAGATCTTCAGTGTGCAAAATATTTTAGGCATAGAGTGAGAGTGAGAAAGAAATTGAATGTGCAGAACATGAAATTGGGTAATGTTTACAATGTAGCTATATGTTTGCCAAATCTAAAAAGAGCTAACAGAACAGGGAGGGAGACAGCAAAGTTTGGAGGGGGCACAATGAAAAAGGGTGAAGTCAGGGTGCTGTGGTGGTGGGAGTGATGGTGACCTGCATCTGAGCAGATGTGCTCTTATGCCTGTGAAAAACACAGTGTTGTAAACTAATGTTGTCTCAATAGAACAACAAAAAATTAACTAAAAGCTAGAACTCTTAAAGGACCAAAAAGGTTTTTTGCAGTTGGCTTTGGAGTATTTTTGTTGTTGTTGCTAGTTTATTTGCGATTATTGCCTCTTTAAATCTTCAGCTGAAGACAGTCCCTTTGAAACAAATTCAGGCTTTTGTACAATAAAATAGTTGGCACGAGAATAATAATTAAGTTGACCTTTCCTTGATTCCCCTATTCTAGGTTTATTTCTAGTTGATAACATTTAACATTCACAACCAAAAATATCTTTTCAGGACCTTATCTTTAATATAAGCACAATAGAGATTAACATAATCAATCTGATAGTTGAAATGATGCCCATGAGCAAATTTTAATGTTGGGACTTATTTTTCATTAGTTTTTAATGAGAAAATCCTGCAAGAATGTGCTGTATAATGAGATTTAACCAAAATAAGGTTTGTAGGAACTTGCATCTTAAATGTAAAAATCAATAGCCTTGAGTTTTCTACCCAGAGACTGATTCAACAGTCCCTTCATGTGCATACCCCCAGCACTGTATCTTCCCTGGTGAATTACAGAGTTATTACATGAGCATGTGTTCATGTCAGTGGAGTCTCCATGTTGGCAAAGGACAGGGGAAAGACCTCTTTTGGTTACTAGACCACTACTTTTCTTTCATCTGTACCAGATATTGTAAGCATAGGTTTTGTTGTTGTTGTTGTTTTGAGATTACATTGGTTTACAAAGTTATTCGTGTGGGTATAGCATGGATTTTTAAACGTTTGCTATAGGACCAAAGGACTACGCCAGGAACTAAATCTATCACCCTTCCTTCTAAAATTGTTCCTCCCTTGGGCTTCCCTGGAGGCCAAGGAATTGAGTCTCAGCACTACCACCACCATGGCCTGAGTTCAATTCTGAGTTTGATCCCCAGCCAGGGAGGTGGCCCACACATGGCTCAGCAGAACTCTCCTGTCTCGCCTGCTGCTCCCCTCAGCAGAGTAGTTCAGTAGATTTAGCCACTCTACTCTCTACTCTGTCTCTGGTGAATCCTCTCACCCCTCCACTGACCAACCCTGGCCAGTTCTTTTATGCATAAATAAATAAAAGTAAATCTTGAAAAAATAAAATAAAATTGCTCTTCCCTTGTTTCTGAACAATCAAACCTTGTTTATGAAGTATCAACTTGGGGTCAATAAATACTTAAACAATGAATTAAAGAATAAGCCTGTCTCACTGGATTTAATAGATTTCATAATCCCAAGGAAAAAAGTAGGATATGTATATTAATTAAATCAGCTTTATCGAGATATAAAAGGTACCCATTTTTTTTAAGGATTTATTTATGCATACAGTACTGGGGTCAGGCCAGAGGTGCAAGGGCAATGAGAGGATTCACCAGAGACAGAGTGGGGAGCAGAACAGGCAGACTGACGAAGTACACTGCTGAGGGGAGCAGCGGGTAGGTCAGGGGAGGTCTGCTGGGCCATGTGGGTCACCTCCGTGGCAGGCGGGAATCGAACTCATGAGGAGGTGGCTTTAGCCTCTTAGTGCTGTGCTTTAACCCGCTGCGCCACCAGGGAGGGCCGGTACCCATTTTTTTTAAGGATTTATTTATGCATACAGTACTGGGGTCAGGCCAGAGGTGCAAGGGCAATGAGAGGATTCACCAGAGACAGAGTGGGGAGCAGAACAGGCAGACTGACGAAGTACACTGCTGAGGGGAGCAGCGGGTAGGTCAGGGGAGGTCTGCTGGGCCATGTGGGTCACCTCCGTGGCAGGCGGGAATCGAACTCATGAGGAGGTGGCTTTAGCCTCTTAGTGCTGTGCTTTAACCCGCTGCGCCACCAGGGAGGGCCCCATTTTAAGGAGAGAGTGTAACATGTTTATTTTTTTAAATACACGTTTGTCTTTTTTTTTTTTTCCAATTTATTTTTGTACAGAAGAACTGGGGTGTAAGCCAGAGGTCCTAGGGGTGAGAGGACCAGAGACAGAGTGAGGAACAGAATAGGTCTATGTACTGAAATACACTGCTGAGGGGACTATCAAGGGTGATGCAAGAGCAGTCCCATGCACCACGTGGGTCAGCTCCCTGGACCAATCAAACCCAGGTCACAGAGATAGTGGCTGGGATCTAAGCCCTAGGCCAGGGAGGGCCCTAAAAAGATTAGGTTTATTGAAATAAAGGAAGGCAAAAGTCACTTGCACAGACAAGCAAGTGGACATAACGAACTCTGAAATATTTTTATTAACTGCAGTTCACATTTGATTTGAGATTCTCGGACTTCCTTATTTGACAGTTTGAGGAGTACTAACAATATGTTTTTATGAAATGGGCCGATGTTTTTCTCACAGTTAGAGAAGTGTTGTCGAATCGTAGGAGGAAGCACACTGAGTTAAAGAGCCATTCTCATCTCCTAATATTAAGGGAATACATTACCAGCATGAGTATCATTTTGATGTTAGTCACCTGACTGAGGAAATAATTGTTGCATTTCTCCACTGTAAAACTACACTCTTTGCCCTTTGCCTCCTCATAATCTTTTTGGAAGACAGTCACTTTGCAAAACTCACATTTAAAGAATTGAATGTGATTAATTTTTTGTATCTGCATCTTTGTACAATATTTTATTTTTCCCCTTAAAAATCGGCTCCCATTTGGACCTTCCTGGTGGAGCGAGTTTAAATCTCAGCACTGTGAAGTTATCACCAGCCACTGCAGCACAAGTTCGATCGCCAGCCAGGGAGCTGACCCAGATGGCTCAGCAGACCTCTCCTGACCCACCTGCTGCTCCCCTCAGCAGTGTATTTCAGTCGATCTGCCTGTTCTGCTCCCCACACTGTCTCTGGTGAACCCTCTCACACCTCTGGCCTACACCCCAGCTCTTGTATGCAGAAATAAGTAAATCTTTAAAAAAGAAAAATCAGCTCCCAGAAATGAAATTACTTGGTTTAAAATTTGGGGCAATAATAATAATTTGTAATTAATTAAATATCATTGCACATTTAATTACAAAATGTGCAGACTAGGGAAAATATTTTCTCCTGTCATACTGTCATTTTCATATATAGCCTTCCAAATTCTATGCTCATATCATTTGTGCACATGCACACACAAGTACACACAGGTCACCTCATACAGCAAACACACTCCATGTTCTCCCTCCACATACTGCAATCCCACACATTTATAATTTTTTATTTTACAATTACTTTTTTCACTTGTTATTTAAACAGTAGACTGTAGTACCGAAAACATAAAGCTGTGGAATTAGACTACCTGAATTTGAATCCAAGTTTTGCTACTTGTTACCTCCTGTGTGACCTTCAGCAATTTTCTTGCTCTCTGGGATTTCTTATAGAGCAGTTGAGAACATATTAAATTACAATATACATGGAAAGCTTAGAAAAGTTATTGAAAAGTCATCAATAAGTTGTCCATAAATGTTTTAACTATCTTTCATTATTATTGTTATTTTCTATGTAATTAGACAGGATCGTGTCTCACTGTTTCTAATGGCATCACAGTAATTTGTTATATAGGTATGCTAAATTTATATATAAATAATCCTCTTTTCATATGGCTACTGTTTTAAAAGTATATTTTAAAAGTTAAAATAATACCTGCACATTCTTAATATTAAATAGAATCTTAAATCATACTTAACATAAAATGAAAACTTCTTACACTTTCCCTCTTTCCAGAAATAAACACTTTAAATTTTTAGCCATTATAAATTTAAATTATATAACTTAATTTTTATTGTTCAATATATCAGTTTTAAGCATCCTATGTTTACTGTCTGCTGTGAAACGTAACTATTTGTTAATTTATTTTTAAGATTTATTTATTTATTTATGCATACAAGAATTGGGGTAAAGGACAGAAGTGCAAAAGGTGAGAGGATTCATCAGAGACAGAGTGGGGAGCAGGACAGGCAGATCGACGAAGTACACTTCTGAGGGGAGCAGTAGGCAAGACAAGAGAGGTCTGCTGCGCTAGGTGGGTCAACTCCCTGGCTGGGAAGTGAACTCATGGTACAGTGGCTGTGGATAGCTTCATAGCGCTGTGCTTTAACCCATTGCACCACCAGGGAGACCCAATATTTTAATTTTTAAATTATATTTGTCTGTATTTTACTGCATCAAATGACAAAATAGACTAAGACCTACATATGCTATGCAGTCACTATATACTTAATTTCTCAAAACTTTCAGTATATCTAGACTATGCAACTTGCCTGCAAGTATTTTTTTTAATTGTGGCAAATTTTCATAAAGTTTGCCAATATATTTTTTTAAAGAAAAAAATCCTCATATAAGTGAAATTGCACAGTTCAAATGCTTGTCGTCCCAGTGCCAGCTGTATATACATATATTTATACATATGTCTACATTTTCTGTTTCTTTTATTTTCAACATGACTTTAAATTCACATAGAATTTATGACTTAGAAAGATTAATTACACATCTCTTTTCCGTGGACAGCTACTTTCCCTATTACTGTCTATTGATCTTTATCCTACTGATACCAAATACTGATATTTTATATATAAACTTTTAACAAAGGTGTGGATCTTTTATTGATTTTTCCGTTCTGTTCATTATATGTCTCTTCCTTTGCTGTATCGATTCTACTCTAACTTAATGTTTTTCTTGTAAGACAAGTATGCCTAGCACTAGGACCACTCTTTCTAATATGATTTAGCTAATATCTGTTTATTTTTCCAAATACATTTTAAAGTCATATGTTAAATTCACCTGAAAATTCTCACTGGGATTTTGATTATAATTGCATGAAAGATGTACATGAACCTAGAAAGCACTTTCATAATTGCATGTCTGGGTCTTCCTACACAGAGACATGTTTCTTTTGCTGTGATCAATTCCCCTTCACTTGTCATCTGAATCTAAATTCAATTTAAATACCTCATACCAACGTCAAATTATTCCATACCCATTTCAAATTCTGTTCTCTTAATTAAGAGTTCATTAATATCTCTGATTAAGTGAATTACTGAAGATTAAGTGAAGTTCATGAGATAGTAAAGTCATCTAGAAGATATACTGTGTTGTTAATTTAGCAGGTGTTCCATACATTTTAGTCTAGTCTACGATACAATATATCCTGTACTATACAATTTACTTTAGTAAAATGTTCTTTTTTGGAAACTTGCACAAAATATATCGTATATATTGAACAACAAATAAAATCCATAAAATGTGTATATAAGTTATGGGAATGTTTCTGGCTATCTCTGTGATCTTGACAAGTTATTTAACTGCTCTGACTTTCATATACATACCTAAGTGAAATAAGAGGAACTTTTTTAAAGATTTCTTTATTTATACATAGAGAATTGGGGTACCAGCTAGAGGTGCAGGGGTAGTGAGAGGATTCACCAGAGACAGAGTAGAGATCAGAACAGGCAGACTGATTGTGATATACTGTTGAGGGGAGCAGTGGGTGTGTCAGCTCCCTGGCCAGGGATCGAACTTGTGCTGCAGTGGCTGGGACAGCTTTATAGTGCTGCTGTGCCACCAGGGAGGTCCCAAAAGGAACATTTAAAAAAAAAAATACTTAGATCTCCAAGGGATTACAACTGAGATAAAAATGCATAAAATGATGTAAAAATAAACTATTAGATTATTTAAAAAAATACTTAGATCATTGAATTTTTTATGTTATGTCCTATAAACATATATTTTGTTTTTCCTCCAAATATTCAGATATCACAAGTCATTATTTAGCATTAGATTTTATTACCTTTATCTTCTCTCAACCTACCTTCCACATTTCATATATGCCCTTCCTGTTGTAATTTGCCAACTAATATACCTAATCATTCATCATGGCTCAGCTAAAACTTCACCTCACCTGAAAATCTTTTCTAATGTTTTCCATGCTCATCTCATTTGGCTCCCTCTTTTTTCTTTTACCACTAGCATATTTCAGTCACTGTAGTATCACAGAAGTGTTTCTTTTTTTTAAAGATTTATTTATTTACACATACAGAACTGGGGTACAAATAAGAGGTGCAGGATCAGTGAGAGGATTTACCAGAGACAGAGTGGGAAACAGAAGTACACTGCTGAGGGGAGCAGCGGGTGGGTCAGAAGAGGTCTGCTGCACCATGTGTGGGTCACCTCTGGGACCTGTATAGAACTCATGCTGAAGTGGCTTTAACCTCTTAGTGCTGTGCTTTAACTCACTGCACCACCAGGGAGGTCCCTCACAGAAGTGTTTTTAGGAGCAATTATGTTCAGTATCTTTCTGTGGAAAATAGTGAACTTCACAAACAATGCCCTCAGCAACTGACTAAAAGTGAAGTATTTCCTTACTCGTTCTATCCATGAGGAAGTCTTAGTTTCCTCTCGTTCTAAGTGAAAGCTACCATTTACCTTTGTGACATGGAATAAGGTATTATGTTTTACACTTTTTTAAAAGATTTATTTATGTATACATACAAGAACTGGAGTGCAGGCCAGAGGTATGGGGGGGTGCGAGGATCTACCAGAGACAGAGTAGGAAGAAAAATAGGCAGATTGACTGAAATATACTGCTAGGGGAGCAGAGGGGAAGACAGGAAAGGTCTGCTGTGCTATGTGGGTCACCTCTCTGACCAGGGATCAAACTCGTGCTGCAGTGGCTGTGGAAAGCTTCATATTGCTGGGACTTAACTCCTTTTGCCACCAAGGAGGTCTTGTTTTGCATGTTTTAATAGGAAGCTGTTAATGTTTCTTGAGACTCAGTGCAGGGAGCATGATAATTTTATAGAGCAAATGATAACACTACTTTATTATAGTAATTACATTTTTCTCTAGTTTTTGATATAACTATTTCTCTGACTCCATTTATATTGTTTTGCCTAAAAATGCATACACTTGGGTGCACTTATATAACATGAATTTAAAGGTGAGAAATATCTGGAACCTTACTCATAACTTTCCTTTGTCCTATGCAGAGATGCCAATGTAACATGTATACAACACGAATATAAAATACTATATGATAATGCAATAATTGAATAAAATTACTATTTTTTAATGAAAGGAGCACATATATACATACTTTCAATTAATTATGAATAGATATTTAAGGAAATTGGTTCACTCAAGGATGATATTTTTCACAAAGTATATTCCCAGAAATAAGCTTTTAAACAGTTTCCAGGTGAAAAAAAATTGACATCAGAACACCTTGTCTGGATCTCAGATGCAAGGCAATCAATAGCTTAAATAATACTGCTGTTCTAAGTTATTACACCTTTAATATACAGAACAAAGACTATTTTCCATGATTGGTGAAAAGCACTTGACATTTACTATTTTACCTCAGGAATAGGAATAATGACCTCGTTTAACAGGTGAATAAGTGGAGCTGAAGTCCATTCTATTAGCTCTTATTCTGTATTGTTCTTTTTATTTGGAAAACCTATTTGAATAAATTTGATTTCTATATTCTGATATCTTCTCATTTTCAAAAACAGTTTTGAAAATATTGAAACACAGCTTTTAGGACTTTCATTTCCCCCTTCATACTATTTTCGTTCTATTTCTTTAGAAATAAAGCTAGGGTTACTAAAGCCTCTGTCCTCACATCCTCATAATAGGCTAGTACCAGTGTCACTGTAGATAAATGAGCTGATCTAGCTGATGTTCCTTCCTGTCACCACGAATTGAAAACCCAGCTGAGAGCAATTATAAGTATATTACTATCTTGGCAGGAGCTGTCAAAAATCACATCCTTGGTATGATGCTGGGTATGTGTATGCTGAGTGATAGTCACAGAAACAGGTCATTTCCGATCATTTCAGAAATGGAAAAAAATTCATGAAGTTCTAAAAACTTCTGTTTCCATGAAATCAACAAACACTGCAAATTAAATATATTTAGTGTGTGTGTGTGTGTGTGTGTGTGTTTTCTGAATGCCTGAATACTATTATTCACAAAGTGCAAGGGATTATAGTAGATACAAGCATTCTGAGCCCAATTTAGTAAAATTCAAACTTAGCCAGAATGCAAGTAACCGAAATGTGTGTGTGATAACCTGAATTTAGCATAAAAGCACATAGAAAAATTGTTAACATTCATAAAAATATACCTTTAATTGTCTATGTTCTAAAATAAAACTAGAATTCTAGTTTTATTGTTCATTACTGGTATGTAAAGAAACTCAGTTGAAATTAGTTAACTGGGCCCTCCCTGGTGGTGCAGTGGGTTAAAGTTTAGCAATGCTACCCGGTGGCAGCGGCTTCAGTGAGAATTCGATCCCCAGCCCGGCCCCGGAGGTGATCCACATGGTGCGGCAGACCTCTCCTGTCCCTCCCGCTGCTCCCCTCAGCAATGTTCATCAATCGGCCTGTTCTGCTCCTCACTGTCTCTAATGAATCCTCTCACTGTCCATGTGCCTCTGGCCTGTACCTCAGTTCTGTATGAATAAATAAATAAATCTTTTTAAAAAAGAAAAAGAGACCCTCCCTGGTGGCGCAGTGGGTTAAAGCACAGCACTAAGAAGCTTAAGCCACTTCCTCATGAGTTCGATACCCGCCTGCCCCGGAGGAGAACCACATGGTGTGGCAGACCTCTCCTGACCTGCCCGCTGCTCCCCTCAGCAGTGTACTTCATTGATCTG
>NW_004567120.1:7302286-7337897 GCF_000260355.1 Condylura cristata
AAAAAAAAAAAAGAAATTAGTTTAACTAGGGGCCTCCCTGGTGGCATAGGGGACAAAAACAGCACTGGCAAGCTGTTGCCAGCCACTGCCACACAAGTTTGGTCCCCAACCAGGTATCTGGCTGACATGGCGCAGCAGACCTCTCCTGTCTTGCCCGCTGCTCTCCTCAGCAGTGTATTTCAGTCAACCTATCTGTTCTGCTCTCCACTCTGTCTGGTGAGTCGTCTCACCTCCACACATCTCTGACCTACACCCAAGTTTTTGTATGCATAAATAAATAACTATTTTTTAAAAGTTAGTTAATGAATTAGAATACTCCATTACTCAAAATTTCCTATTGTTTATTCCAGGGAACTTGATTCTTTGATATGACTTGTCTAACAATCCTCCAGAACACAAAGTGAATTTTTGCCAATTTTCTTATGGGTTAACAGCCTATTATATAAACTTGGACAACAATGATCATTTAAACAAAAAGTTTAAAAGTTTGCTAATTGTTTTTGTTTACATAAGAATATCATATGTTATTATAAAGTCCAGTTTCTTGTACAAAAACAAAAATATGGCATCCATACTTGAGAGGTTAATGCTTGAGCTTCAGTGGTAAGCTTGGATCAGTAGAGCAATCTATTGGTATTTCCAAGTAGATTGGATAACCTGAAAGTATTGAATGATGGGTGTCCTATTCACCAATTTGAGAAGTACAAACACGTAACTCTTTCCAAAGAAGCTCTTTAGTTCTTTCTTAATGGGAGTTTCTTGTGAAGAAGCTATACTGCACCATCATAATATAGCTTCCAGATATATTATTTATAATCTATATGATGTATAATCAATATGGTGTAGAATGAATGGTTATCTCAACTACTTTGGAAAAGGAGTGTGTAAAAATTATCTTTACCTAGAATCACATTGCAAAAATGAAGCAAAAGTAATAGCGTGAAAATATTTCCTCAGCAACATTTAAGTTGCTGCTTCAGGCATATTGGCATTACCCTTACGATGGAAAATGTTCTTCACATGTTTCTTTCAAATGTTTGTGAACATCATACGCTTACCAAACAAGTTATTGTTTTTGTTTTTCAAAGATTTATTTATGCATGCAGAACTGGGGTACAGGCCAGAGCTTCAGGGCAGTGAGAGGATTCACTACAGACAGAGTGGGGAGCAGAACAGGCAGATTGATGAAGTGCACTGCTGAGGGGAGCAGCACTATTTGGGTCACCTTTCTGGCTGGGGAACCAAACTTGCACTGAAGTGGCTGTAGCTTGCGGTTAGCTTCCAGTGCTGAGCTTCAACCCCTTGCTCCACCAGGGAGGGCTCGACAATGGTTTGTTTTTTTGTTTGTTTGTTTGTTTGTTTTGTTAAGATTTGTTTATTTGTGCATACAGAACTGGGGTACAGGCCAGAGGTGCAGGGGCAGTGAGAGGATTCACCAGACAGTGTTGGGAGCAGAGCAAGCAGGTCTTCGAAGTACTCTGCTGAGGGGATCAGCGGCCGGGTCAGGAGAGGTCTGCCACGCCATGTGGATCTCCTCTGGGGCAGGCGGGGATCAAACAAACACATGAGGAAGTGGCTTTAGCTTCTTAGTGCTTGCTGTGCTTTAACCTGCTGGCCACCAGGGTGGGCCGACAATGGTTTCTTTTAATAGGGTAAAAGATCATAGTTTCTTTGACAACTCCTTTGTGCCTTTACTTTTAATCATCAATGAGAACATCCTATGATTTTTTGGTAAGATAAATGTTCATTGCTATACACAATTATACTATATTACTTGACCAATATATCATATTCTGTATCATTTAATCTATATATTAAATTTGCCCCCAAAGTGCATTGATACATTATTAGACCTCTGAAGTCTATTGGTCTGTGATTGGTAAGGGAAAAACATAACAGAGATAGTTTTAATTCCAGTATTATAGTATCTTCTACAGTCTCCATAAAGAGAAACTACCATATCCCATTATCTAATAGAAGATTCATAGAACTGTCTTTTCCTTTAAAAAAAAAAAAAAATTCCACGGTTTTGGAATGGTTATTCTCCCTAAAGCAATTTATAGATTTAATGCAATCCCAATAAAAAATTCAATAGCAGGGGCTTTCCTGGTGGCACAAGGCAAAGCACAGCACTGTGAAGCTCTTTGCAGCCACTGCAGCACAAGTTTGATCCCCGGCCAGGGAGCTGCCCCTCATGACGCAGCAGACCTCTCCTGTGTCGCCGGGTGCTCCCCTCAGCAGTGTATTTCAGTCAATCTGCCTGCTCTGCCCCCCACTTTGTCTCTTCTGGCCTGTACCCCAGTTCTTGTAAGCATTAATAAATCTTTAAAAAAATAGTATTTTTCAAAGAAACGTAGAAAACATTACTGAAATTCATGTTTATTTCACACAAGATCAAAAAAGCTAAAGCTCTCCTGACTAGAAAGAGAGAAAATAGTGATATTATACTTTCAGACTTCAAACTATATAATAAAGCCATAATAATAACAGCATGGGGAATGGAACAAGAAGAGATACACAGACCAATGGGAAACAACTGAGAGCCCAGAAATAAAACCACACCTTTATGGAGAGCTAATATATGCCAACACAGCTATGCATACATACTGGAACAAAGAAACCCTCTTGGCACTGGGAAAATTGGACAGCCACATGAAAAAGGATGAAATTAGACCATTATCTCATACAATACATAGAAGCCAGCTCAAAATGAATGAAATACTTGGATGTAAGTCCTCAAACCATAAGATATATAGAATAAAACATTGGCAAACTTCATAACATAAAATCCAAAAACATCTTTGAGGACTCATCCCCAGCAGCCAGGAAATAAAAAGAGAATTTAAAAACAGAGACTATATGAAATTAAAAAACTTCTGTACAGCAAAAGAGACAGTGACCAAAATTAAAAGACATCTTACTGAATGGGAGATGGACAGGAGTGATATTAAATATCTATAAAGAGATGTTCATTATCACCTATCATCAGGGAAATGCAAATGAAAACCACAAAGAAATGCCACCTCATACCAGTAAGAATGACTTATATTAAAGAATGCAGAAACAAGAAGCCCTGATGAGGGAAAAAGGAACCCCCTTAGCTTGTTAGGGTCAATGAGGACTGCCTCATACCTATGGAAAGCAGTGTGGAAGCTCATCTTTGAGTAATTAGAATGTGGCTGTGATGAAATGTGGCCTGTTCCCAAGCTAGGATTCAGGAGGCCACACCTCTTGCTCTATCTTAAAACTCTCTTAAAACACTACCCAAGCACCAAATGAACAGCTTGTAGTGGCTTTTTGATTGATTGCAAGCATGTTGAACTTGTTGCTAAGGTTTCCTTCACTGCCAGCCATCTAAATCTAAAGATTTAGCTACCCAGCTGACCTGAAGCTGACTAAAATACAGACATTAGCTAACCAAAGCCAGAAAAAGTGTCTAGTTCGAATTCACACAAAATTGTTGATCCACAAAGTTATGATCTAAGTAAGGATTTATTTTGAACCACTAATTATTTGGGTGGCTTATTGTTCAACAGAAACTGAAGAATATAATCAGTGCCATGTTCTTAAAACTGCCATTCCAGGGGAAACTTTTACTTCCCCGTGGGTGGAACCTGCATTCTTGTGCATCCCTGTATAGATAAGGTGTAGGGGGCCAATCATCTTGGCCGAAAGCCAACCTCACCATATTTAGGAAACCACGTAAAGGCCAGCCAAACCAATCACCAGCTCCCCCTTTGTCACGAGGCCTGTGCACCAAAAGAGACTATATAATCTGCTCTCCCCTTTGTTCTGGGCCCTTCCTGCCACCCAGGTGCTTCTGGTGTGTGGTTAGGCCCAAGCTTGAGCTTTTATAAAGTTTCCTCTTGTCTTTACAGCGGTGTGGCTGGCTTTTTCTGGGTAGTGCGTCCCATTCTGTCATGGCAGAAACTATATCTACAGTAAGGAACACTATGTTTATTATTAACCCCAAAGTCACTCATTCAACTAATAAAAATACATACTTCTTCTACATCCCAAACTTTTCCTTGTGCTTATAGAAATCAGTAAATAAAACAAAAACAATATTATTTTCTGAGACTATTGCAAAAAGTTAGATACTAACAAAACACAACATGTAAGACTCTAGATGGTCATAAACACAAAGGGAAAAAGTAGTTGGCCAGAGAAAGTCTCACTGTGAATAAAGTCATGATGGAATGAATTATATAGACATTTGAATGAAGAGCTCCCTAGGTGAAGAAAATAATAACAGAGCTATTAGGTAGGTCCCTTACCTGGTACATATTTTTAGAATGGTTGGATTAGAGTGAGCAATGAGAAAGTAGTAAGAGATGATATTAGGTAAAATAGGTTACATCTTATCTTACTTCATGTTAACTTATTTGCAGTAATATTAGAAGTCCTTCAAGATGTTTTTAAGTTTTTCCCTCCTTCATTGCAATAAGTGATGCCATGAGCTGGGTCCATTTTGCCACATTCTCATTACCTTGCTGAGACACTGCAAGGAGACCAGATGCAAGCAGGAAGACCAGTAGATGTTACTGCGCTGAGAAAGGGCTCTAAGCCTGTGATGCCCATAGAAAGGGGGATTACAGATTCCCTGTCCCATCCACGGAAGGCTGCAGGAACAGCTAAGACAGGGACAAGAATATTTGTATAGCAGATGGCTTTGAAGATAAAGATACTGATTCTTGCTAGAGCAAAAAACAGCTTTGTTTGGGTGGCTATAAAGACATTTCCTTCTATGGCAAAGAACTTGGAGAGAAAGGGGGAGCTGCAGAGGAAGCACAATGAGCGGACATGTGAAGAAGCTGCACTTGCTTCTCAGCCTTGGATCTGTCCCTGGGACTTGGGGGGCGTGGAAGTGTTACAGGGCAAGGAGCGAGAGTGTTACAGGGCAGGGCACCCCTGAACACTTTCCTGGGGACCACCCTGTTACAGAAGGAGACACTTAAAAGGAACAGAGACGCGGGTGAGAGACCCAAGGGGAGGATAACAACGGCAGTTTTTCATCTTGATTTTGTTCTTTTCCATGCAGACTTGCCCGGCCCTTCCTGCCCCTTTCCTGTTGGTTCCCACCACAAGGTGCATTAGACTTGTGTCAAGCTTAGGGGCTACAGTGGCCAAGCTTTGGGCCATCTCGTCCACAGGGGAAGAGAAACTTTGAGTGTTTCATAGAGAAACTATTCTAACTACATCGTTTATTTCCTCTCTATTGCACACTAATTGTATTAAAGTGCTTTTTATTGAAGATCTTATGTGCTAGGGTGTATTTTGTCCTTATGCAACAGATGGCAGAACCCATTTAGAGCATGCAGGTTTGGGGGTCTCAAGGTACCCCTTATTCTACCCTGTCACAGGGCATTGGAAGTAATGGAAGACATTATGTTTTTTGGATACCTTAACATTTTAAAGGTAAAGCTGACAGATTTTTTTCTGATATATATGTATGTAGAGTGAGGAAGAAACACGGAGTAAAAGAGAACTCAAAGGATTTGCTCTAAGGAATGGGGGAAAAAGTGTCAATATAAACGTAACTGGAAAGAAACTGGAAACCGCTGATATAGCTATCACTTTTGAGAAAACTATTGTAAAATGAAAGTAAAAAATAGGCTTGATTGGAGTAAGAACTGTTGGCGTATTGATACTGAAACATCAGGTGTTCAGGCCTAGTCTCCCAGCCAGGAACAGATCCCAGGTCACAGTGGCAGCGCTGAGTCCCAGCCACCAGACCACCGCAGGCTGGAGCCACAGCAGCAACTTTGCCAACACTCAGGCAAGCAAGTGAGGAGGGAGATTGTTTTTAGAGAAAGAAAAAGTTTGAGCAGGAAAGGAGCAGAAATAAAGTGGGGTTCCTAGGCTGGTGGAACCAGGCCAGGGAACTGAAGTAGAGTCATGCCTTAGGGAATACAGACCACCTTTCCCTCATTATGCTAAAACCACCAGTCTCTCTGTGCGTGGTTAGTTCTTGGTGTCTCACTCTCTGCCTTACCTCTCTGCCCAGAACAGTCTCCAGGTCCCAGCCTTATCTTTTCTTTAAGTCCTTGTTCCAGAATGCCTTGTGGCCTCCAGCCCTGCTAGTGCTTGATTAGGCCCCTTTGGAATTCCTAGCCCTTATCTCTGGAACCTCCCTTAACTCTCCTGAGGTCCCTCCCTGCACTGCCCCTGAAGCTGCCTATTTATCTCCGACTTGCCTTAGGACTCAGTATCATTTTAAAAGGTTAAAATCTGGCCCTCTCTGGTGGTGCAGGGGGTTAAAGGGCAGCACTGTGAAGCTATCCACAGCCACTGCAGCATGAGTTCAATCCCCAGACAGGGAGCTGACCGACAGGGAGCTGACCTACATGGCATGGCAGACCTCTCCTGTCTAGCCCACTGCTCCCCTCAGCAGTGTACTTCGCCAGTCTGCCTGTTCTGCTCCCCACTCTGTCTCTGGTGAATCCTCTCACCACCCCTGCACCTCTGGCCTGTACCCAGTTCTGTATGCATAGATAAATAAATCTTTAAAAAGATGTGATTTTATAAACAAAAACCAAATATCTTCTTTTGTAACAGGGTGGTCCCCAGGAAAAGGGGGAGGTTCCAGGTTCCCTATCCCATCCAGAAGGAGGGTGGAGCTGAGAAGAGAAGAGAAGAATCTGAAGAGGACACTGAAGAGGAAGGAAGCAGGATGGAAAGCCAGAGGGAGACCTGAGGAAGCCACATGGAGCAGAGACATGTGAAGAAACTGCACTTGCTTCTTGGTCCTGGACTGGTTGAAACAGACGTTGGGTGAGAGACCCATGGGGAGGTGACTATGGCAGTGTTTATCTTGATTTTGATTTTGCTCTTTTCCTCCCAGACTTGTTTGGCCATTTCTGACTCTTTTGCATGGTCCCTGCCAGAAGGTGCTTTAGACTTGTGGCAGCTTTCAGGCCTTGCTTTGGACCAACCCCTTTTGGGTGGACTTTTACCCACCAGGGGATGGGTAACTTCAGGTGTTTGATTTAGAAACGACATTCTTTGTCTTCTCTGTATTGCACACTAAGTGTATTAAAGTTCCTTTCTATTAAATGTCTTATATGTCTTTTCTTGATGTGGTGAATGGCAGAACCTATTTAAAGCAGGCAGATTAGGGATTCAGTGGTGCCTCTCTCTTCTCTCCCAGCCCTGTAACAGATTCTCCCTGCCATGTAACAATTTCACCTTTCTTCTACTAAATCTAACCTTGGATATAAGCAAACATGTGTGTCTCTTTTGGAAACTAGCCGTACATCGCTGAAACTTTTCTCACAGGTATCCTAAGGACCTCTTTCACTGCACCCAAAATGTCAATGAATTATATACTCTGTTGCTGCATCAAATGCAAGTAGCTCTCTTTTATTTTTTCCTCCACCTTGGCGCATTTAGATATCATCTCGCTGGAGTGGTGTCTCTGGGATAGCAATTCCCTAGAGACCCCAAATAAAAGCCTTCTTTTCACTTGCAGCTAAAGCGCTGGTTCATTGCTGAAATAGTTTAAAGCACTCACACACTGACACTTCATGTTATATTGCAGTTACAGCATATATACTCCAGCTGTGTGCTGCCTTCAGAACTAGGGTACTCAAATGAGCTATAATCACCTGGCAAATGATTATGCAAATATGTGCCTGCATGACTTTATTCCACCTTCCCTTTGGATACATTCCAGGATTACTAACATGAATAATAGCAAATACATTGAGGCAGAAGGGAGCCATCTGAGCTGCTACAATGCAGGATAATAATGCCATCTTATCCAGGTTGCCCTAACCGTGCTGGAGGACAGCAGATGAATTCATAAGCTGGGCAGGACGACTGACAGCCTCGTTAATTTGAAAGCCAGGGCTTTGTTTCTGACTGGGAGACTGACTTGCTGACTCACTTTTCCTTCAGCAAGTCGATTTGTCTCCCTAGGCGTAATTATCATTACAAAAGAGATAATGATTCTTGCCTCCTTGGATATACTGACAGTTAATACACATTCAAAAGCTAAAAATAAGTGAGAAGAAAATGCCTTACAATTCAAGGTGTAACAAAGATTATTTTTCTTGAAATAATGCTAGTTTTTCACATTGTGCAGAACACTAGTGGCTGAAATTCTGGTTTATTTATTTATTTGCCATAATAGCATCAAGTCAAAACATCAACCTCTCAAGCTAATTTCACATTGTTCTTTCAGTGCACGGTGCTGATGTTTATTGAGGGGAATGTTGGCCCAGAAAGCTTTCATCTTTTTTACCTTTTATCAAGGAACTGTCAGTCAAATACAATGGAAATGTATCCTCAACACATAAAAGAAGTTTGGGTTTTATGTTTCTGATGAAAATGAGTGAATTGTTAATCAGCTCTAAATAACATTGCAAACTGTAAACGTGATATAAAATTTTGGGGGAATGTAGCCCCTGGTCTGGTAAACAAAGGGACAGACTTCACAGGCTCTATCTGGTGCGATCTGCTCCCTGAAGGTGTATGGCAGTCTTTTCAGATAAAAAAATATTTTACGGGCTCTCCCTAGTGGCGCAATGAGTTAAAGCACCGCATCATGAAGCTCTTGGAAGCCACCACAGCACAAGTTCCATCCCAGGCCAGGGAGCTGACCCACATGGCGTGGCAGACCTCTCCTGACCCGCCCGCTGCTCCCCTCAGCAGTGTAGCTTGTCGATCTGCCTGTTCTGCTCCCCACTCTGTCTCTGGTGAAGCCTCTCACCCACCACACCACTGTCCTGTACCCCAGTTGTGTAAGCATAAATAAGTAAATCTTTTCTAAAAAAAGATTTTACAACTGGCACCCAGCCTTTGCCTTTCTGCAGGGCATTCTTCAGAAAGAACGAGATTAAATTCTGCTCTGCTTTGCTTGTCATCAGCATAATCTTTTGATCAGGACAATTTAGAACCAAAAGTCCCTTCTATCAAGAGTAATTACATTCTTAATGTCAATGACTCCCTGTTTCTTGCTACACACAAAACCAAAAAACAAAACTATATTTAGTGGAAGGACTCTCACAGAATAAAATCTGTTGGACAGCTCTGGTGTTCAAATTCTCACTTTGATTATCTCAAATTATGTGCCTGCCTATTCTTGAGACATTTTTTTTCCAGTTAACAAAACCATAAGCTTCATTTTAATTGAATTGATTGCTCCACAGTTCTACCCAACATAGCTAAGTCAGCTCAAAGCAAAAAACAAGTTCCCTCAGGTCATTAAATCTACTTCTGAGAACTGCTTCTGTTTTATGGGGCCTTACATCAGCTCAAGAGGACTGTCCTTATACCCTTCTATTAAGCGGCAATCCCCCCAATGTTCATTTTGTGAATCCAGAATGAAAAAGATAGGGACCAAAAACAAAATAATAAAGTCAGTTTATTTATTTACAGAGGGTATGGAAAGAGAATGTTTATCGATGGAGAGGGATACCAAGAGGTTAGCCCAATGTAAGATACACCTGCATTCCTAAATCCCTGTTTTCCACCGCTCATGCTCCCCTATCTTGATGCCTCACTAGCCACATAAGCTGCTGGTCTCCAGGGCAGCACTCTCTTCTTACTGGTGTCAAAAGAGCAGTGGCAAGAGTAGACATGGAGGTCTATGAATGATAAAGAAAAGTCAGAAGACAGGTTTGCCCGTGAAACCTCCCCAGATCCTCTCTTCCATGGCAATGGCTATCTTTTTTTTTTTAAAAAGATTTTATTTATGCATACAGAACTGGGGTACAGGCCAGAGGCTCAGAATAGCCCGGCAATGGCTATCTTGCTCCTTCATCCCAGAAACCCTCATCATGAAGCCAAAAATTTTTCTTTAAAAAATGGTTCTGGGGGTCCTCCCTGGTGGCGCAGTGGGTTAAAGCACAGCACTGAGAAGCTTAAGCCACATACGCATGAGTTCGATCCCCACCTGCCCCGGAGGTGACCCACATGGCCCGGCAGATGTCTCCTGACCCACCCGCTGCTCCCCTCAGCAGTGTGCTTCGACCATCTGCCTGTTCTGCTCCCCACTCTGTCTCTGGTGAAGCCTCTCGCAGCCCCTGTATCTCTGGCCTGTACCCCAGTTCTGTATGAATAAATAATCTTTAGAAGAAAAAAAAAAGGTTCTCGGGTCCTCCCTGCCTGGTGGCACAGTGGGTCCAAGCACAGCACTAACAAGCTAAAGCCACTTCAGCATGAGTTCTATCCCAACCCCAGAGGTGACCCACATGGCGCAGCAGACCTCTCCTGACCCACCCGCTGCTCCCCTCAGCAGTGTACTTTGTCATTTGGCCTCTTCTGCTCCCCACTCTGTCTCTGGTGAATCCTCTCACCACACCTGCACCTCTGCCCTGTACCCCAGCTCTGTATGCATAACTAAATAAATCTTTAAAAAGAAAAAAGTTTCTCATATTAACATCATTTTTTCTTCACCTTCACCGCAATGCTATCAAAAGTACAGTGAAATCCATTTGTAAACTGCATCTCATTACAATTCAAGCAAGCAGTGTTTTTGCTGCATTTAATGGAATTTTCCACAAGGGATTTTATATTGAGCTCTTCTTTGGTGGGAAGGACAACGTCTTACTAGGTGCCACCTGAGGTTTCCTTTTCTTGAGGTTCCCAAGGCTTTTCTCTCTGTGGTCTCCAAGCCTGCAATGGAGACAAGCTTCCTTTCCTCCCCAGAAGGTCTCTTGACTTCTATGTATGTAGTAACATCTCTTCTTATTTAAGCTCAATTTCAACTCATAGAAGCCATCCCAATCAAAAGGAGCTACAATTCTCTAATGTAAAGGGAGATAAATTAAATTCCCTATTGAAATTATATACATTGCCATGAGTAATAATAATTATTTTTTCAATGTGGCGATGGAATCAAGGAGAGAGAAAATGCAAGTACAACAATTTAGATCTGCTCAAAGAATTTAACCTTGCCATAGAGATCAAGGACAGCTGGAAGAAAAATTTTCCTTGAATCAAAACATGGCAATGACAACAACAACAAAAATTACCTCAAAACAAGAACTCATTAAAATTATGCTATACTCCAATAACTCATTTAATACGAATGTGTGGGGGAGGGAGGGGGAGAGGATGTCCTGAATAAACTCCACAAATCTTTTTTTTTTTTTTTGAAGTTTATTTATGCTTACAGAACTGGGGTACAGGCCAGAGGCTTAAGGGCGGTGAGAGGCTTCACCAGAGACGGAGTAGGGAGCAGAACAGGCAGATCGACAAAGTGCACTGCTGAGGGGAGCAGCGGGTGGGTCAGGAGAGGTCTGCCAGCCATGTGGGTCACCTCTGCGGCCGGGAATCCAACTCATGCTGAAGTGGCTTTAGCTTCTAGTGCTGTGCTTTACCATGCTGCGCCACCAGGGAGGGCCCACAAATAGTTTTTATGAGCCACACCCACACCCCCACCCCAGATCAGAGATCCAAAACACTAAGGGCTACAAATCCCATAATGTCACCACCAAAGGGAGGATGCAGGGACCTGAGGGTGGAGTTAAGCAGCCATGTTATATAGATATCTAACCAAGCATATGGGCCTTGGGAACCCTTGCTTTTTACCAACTTTTAGCGTAGTATTTGGGGTTCCAAACCAGTGAAACTGGTAGGACACATACACAAATTTATCTTTTTCTTTCTCCCTCAGTTATCAATTTCTTCATTTCCCCTTTTTGTAAATAAACCCTTTAATACCATTTTGTGTGTGAACCTACAGTAAAATCTCTTAAGTCCATTTTATGTGCACGGATAAAGACCCACAATCATGTTAACCCATTTTACACTGCGGTTGCCTTGTAACACTTCCTATGTTGAACATTCTCACTTCCTTAGTTCTATTAATTATCACAGATTTTAAAATGCTGTCAAGGTCTTTCTCATAAACAATTTCTGCACATGTCAAAACTCTGAAATAACCAAAATTACAAATGTGATTATAACATAATTAACAAGGAGATTTGTTCAACATTATAATTTAAAACATTCAAGAATGATAAAAATTGAGACACCATATTACATATGAATATACCAGGCACTTAAAATGCTGCACGTAAATTTTAGAATACTGATATTAATATTCACATATATGACAAAATTAAACATTTTTCTCATGCAACATTGCTTCCCATTATGTATCAATTTACTGCATAAACACAAAGTAGGTCAAATTCATCTAATGTCTTTCCCATGAAAAAAAAGGGGAAATTTTTGAAAGGAGCTGTATTGAAGTTCTATGAAATTCTCTCTGATCAAACAAAAGACTACCAATTTTATGAATTTAGACTCCTGGGAAACTTTTTTCATAGTCGTTAGAAAAAAATCTAAAAAATTTTTTAAATTAATCCATACCAGAGTTATGATTATAACTCTGCCTAAACACAGCACAATTCTCTTTAAAAAAAATTTACTGATGCATATAAGAACTGGGGTACACCCCATGTTTATTGCTGCTTTATTTACAATTGGAAAAATATGGAAGCAGCCCAAATGCCCAAAAGTAGATGACTGGATAAAAAAGATGTGGTACATATATACAATGGAATATTACTCAGCAACCAAAAAAGAGAAACACATGTCTTTTGCAGCAACTTGGATGGAGCTGGAAAAGATCATGCTTAGTGAGATAAGCCAGAAAGAGAAAGAAAAATACTGGATGGTTTCACTCATAGCAGGAGTATAATGGACCAGGCGAGAAAATAACAAAAATAATGAACATCCATATACCAGAGACATTTTGTGGGTTGGAGTGGGGAATGGGACCAAAAACGGGGGGTGGGGTGGGGAGGGAAGTGCACGGGACTATGGTGATGGCACACGGGTGACTTGGTGATGGGAAACCCGCGGGGATTACAATTGAGATGGAAAAAAAAAATGTACAAAATGATGTAAAAATAAACTGTTGTAAAAAAAAAAAAAAAAAACCCCCCCCCCAAAAAAAAAGAACTGGGGTACTGTGGTACAGGCCAGAGATGGGGTGGAGGGAGTGAGAGGATTCACCAGAGACAGAGTGGGGAGCAGATGGATGAAGTGCACTGCTAAGGGGAGCAGCAGGCAAGACAGGGGAGGTCTGCTGTGCCATGTGGGTCAGCTCCCTGGCCAGGAGTGCTGAAGTGGTTGTGGATAGCTTCATAATGCTGCCCTTTAATCCTGACATTTAAAAATTTTAACAGCCTCATGTAACTGAGTCTAGTTCTTCTATGGAACATGTACCCAAACATAAATGACCAAGGAGGTATAAGAGAAAAAAAAAATATTACATTCAAAAACACAACTTTATGCATATCTATTTTAAACCAACCCTTTAAATTCCAAATTAGTTTCTGTTGATCAAAAATTAACCCCATGTCATGCTTCCTGGAAGTATTTAAACCAGTTCCTATTATATTCCTTAGCACAAGATTTCTATAGGCAAGTCTATACCAATTTTTAACTTCCGTAGTTCAAAATAATTAGGTGCAAAAAGAGGAACGCATTCAGTAAATAGACATGGATCCCTTACTTTTCAATTAACCCATGTGGAACTTGATGCAACTGCAGTGTTACTTGCACTGAAATAGGCTGTTTACTGACTTGAACCACACATGCACCTTCAAAAACAGTCTGAAAAAGGACGAAAGGGAATAAGCAAGTTTCCCCTCCATTCTCAACAACGAAAAGAAAAAAGTCCAAAAACCAAAACCGAATTCTTTCCATGGGGTGAAAATCAATTCCTAAATCTAGAGAATGACACCAGTAGGTGTCACTTAGTTTCAGATGTCATGTACATCTTAAACTTTAGAAAGCAATAATAAGGTTTGGTTAGAGTCATGACCAAGAAAGAATCATATTGCATTTACCATATCGGGGTCTCTAGTTTTCTTCTAAAAGTTAATCCTGGAGCACCCTGCAACAGAAGCTGAAAGAGAAATAATAATTAAATTTTGATCTTTTCCTTAAATATCTCAGCTCATCCACAGGGTCAGAAAACCAATGGTTTTGTAGGATCTCCAGATTTGAGAAGAGGCACAGAAACGTCTAGACCACAGGATAGCACTGTCCTTTTTACCAGTGTCAGCTTAGCAGTGAGTCGAATGCATGTGAACAAGTACAAAAATCAGATGCTGCTTTCACCTGCAGTCTCCCATCTTCTTCCCTTTCTATCTTGCTGGAGACCCCTAAGGCATGAGGTTTTGAGACAAGAAATGTCAAGGTCGTGACTGGAAGACTAGTCAACACAGGCTGGAAGACTGGCCCGTGTTCAGAGCAGGCTGTCCTTGAGTGAGAACAGGCAACATTGAAAAGGGAGTAAAATATACATGGTGACACAGAACATTGTGTGCCCAGACAAGGCTAAATACTGAGAAAATGATTCACTGTCTAGAAACTCACAAGGAGGAGACAGGAACGGTTTATATCAATAAAAATGAGTTACATCAGGCACTGGGAATGCTTAAACTGGGGATAAGAAGTGGATCCCACTTCTCTTAAACCCTATTTTTTTTTTAAGATTTATTTATTCGTGCATACAGAACTGGGGTACAGAGCAGAGGTGCAGGGGGTGAGAGGATTCACCAGAGCCAGAGCGGGGAGCAGAACATGTAGATGTATTGAAGTACACTGCTGAGGGGAGCAGCGGGCGGGTCAGGAGAGGTCTGCCATGCCGTGTGGATCAGCTCCCTGGCAGGGGATACAACTCATGCTGCAGTGGCTATGGTAGCTTCATAGTGCTGTGCTTTAACCCGTTGCGCCACCAGGGAGGGCCACTAAACCCTATTTTGTGTCTGTCATTTTAGTTCCAAGTTCTATCAGCTCCTTTCTTTTCGACCCTGTTCACCACAGCTAGTCTCTCGCACTATTTCAATGGTCCTCTTGCGCTTTCCTCCTTTCCCAGTCAGAAAGTCAGATTGGTTGTCTGCTGGGAGTTGCAGTCAAAGGTCTCTGAAATTTTGGTGGCAAAGCGGGAACAGGGAAGATGGCACACATTCTTGCACCCTGTAACATTCTAAACAAAAGGAAAATGTTATCTATTCACGCTATTTCACATCCTATATTAAGTAAACTTTCGGGGGTGGGGAGGCAGGTATTGTTTTAAGTAGTCCTGAGACCAGAAGAGCATGACAGACATTACCTTGTCCAGGAGCTTAGCCATCTAGCCATGAGAAAACATGAACTAGATTATGAGTGTACTTTGCCCGTGGAAGGAAGAAAAATATTTCTCACTTAGAGACCAGACAGCAGTAGCTGGTATCATTGTCCATAATCATTCCCCAGCGTCTTCTTATAACAGGAATGTATAACCCAGCTTATTTTGTTACAGAAACCCTTGGACCTAGACCTTGCTGCTGTTACTTAGACCTTACCTAAACATTCTGCTGTTGAGCCTCAGGTCTACAAATGTCACAGTGCCCAGCCCAGTCACCAAGCTAAGGGGATCATGTCCTCTACCCTGTTTTCAGGCAATGACTCTGGAACCAGCTGAAACCTGATGGCTGTACAGATGCAGGTGGCAGGGAACCTGACCAAAAAGGGACCCCCGACCCGTTAGCATGCTTCATTGTATACCCTGTGTAGACTTAAGAATCTATTGAGATATGCAGTATAAAAAGAAACATGTAACTCGCCTGTGTAGGCACCAAGGTAGCCCAGCCTAAAATATACTATGATGCTGTTCCCTAAGACACCACCCTATAGCCACCCCTAAAATGCCAGGACTCTGTCCACATCCCATTGCTTTTAGGCTGCTTACGATTGTAAGTCAGGGAAGTTGCTGTCGCTCTCCTATTGTGTGACATGCAATAAACCTTCCCAGCTTGAAACCTTTTTAGTGGCTCTTTCAAAATTTATATGAAATTGTTAGAAACCAGAGAGAGCCTTCAGAATGAGTAAAAATGTTCATGCACTATGCAGTACCTTCCTGCAGAAGAAGTGTATTTTCTGGCCCCCTTTACAACTTTGATCATGTGATCTCCTTTGGCTAAAGAAATATACCAGTGTAGGGTTTCAGAGGGGAAGTTTCCCCACCCTGCTGTGTTCTTGTGCAAATAATTAATATTCAAAAGCTCAGTGGTAGAAAAAGACCAAAATTAATTATATCCGTATGGCTCCACATTCTGGAGTAAAAGGGGACAGACTGAAGTTTTATAAACTGGAGCATCGAAGAAAGAGGAAGAACTCCCAGCTGATTAGATGATTTCATGAGAAAACCTTGCTTCCATGTTCCCTCTGTTTCAAGGTAGGTTTCCCTGGTAAAGTGTTATTTCTAAAGATGACCTTATCTTGGTAATATCATTCCTTAAGGTAATGGTAGAAATTGAGTTTTATTGAGACCTGCAGGACTTCAGATGGCCTTGCTCCACATGCCATTTTAACACAGGGGAAAACCCTGCTCTGGACATCTTGGGCAAAGCCTACTTGAGCATTTTCGGGGAGGCAGATCCACACCAGTCCACAGGACCAGTTCTAAGAGCCATTATGTGGTTTTGTAGCAGGGTGGTCCCCAGGGAAAGGGGAGGGCGCAGGGTCCCTGTGCCACCCGAAGGAGGGTGGAGCTGAGCAGGGAGGAAAAGAAACTGAAGAGGAGACTGGAGAATATAGGAACCAGGTTGTAGAGCCAGAAGTGTTAATAGGGTGGTCTTCAGGGGCACCCCTCTCTCCCTGCCCTGTATCAGAAGGTGACTGGAAGAGGGCAGAAGAAGCCGAGAGACAAGTGAAGAAACTGCTTGTTTCTTGATCCTGGACTAGTTGAATCAGAAGTGGGTGAGAGGCCCGTGGGGAGGTTAACAATGGCAGTGTTGACCTTGATTTTGCTCTTTTCCTCCCAGACTTGTCTGAATGCTTCTGACCCTTTTCCATGGGATCCTGCTGGAAGGTGCTTTAGACTTGTAGCAGGATTTCAGGTCTTGATTTGGACCAACCCTATTTGGACATTTACGCAGGAAGGGATGGGCAACTTTGGTGCTTGATTTAAAAATTATATTTTCGGCCCTCCCTGGTGGCGCAGCAGGTTAAAGCACAGCACTGAGAATCTAAAGCCGCTTCCGCATGAGTTCGATTCCCGCCTGCCCCGGAGGTGACCACATGGCGTGGCAGACCTCTCCTGACCTGCCCGTTGCTCCCCTCAGCAGTGTACTTCGTCGATCTGCCTGTTCTGCTCCCTGCTCTGTCTCTGGTGAAGCCTCTCGCCACCCCAAAGCCTCTGGCCTGTACCCCAGTTCTGTATGTACAAATAAATAAATCTAAAAAAAAAAATTATATTTTCTGTCTTTTCTGCATTGCACACTATCAAAATTCTTTTTCATTAAATGTCTTATATGTTTTGTCTTGATGTGGTGGATGGCAGAACCTACTAGGAGCAGACAGGTTTGGGAGTTCTGGGATATTTCTCTCCCTGCCTTATAACAATTCTATATACCTAGACTTTGGAAATAGGAAGATAAAACTTAGAGCAATTACAAGAGTTTTATGGCCTTGTTTATCACTTGAAGTTTTAAATTATTCAACCCTTAACGTTAGAAGTCAGTCCTGTACAGCAGCTGAAACAAGTTCAAAATAAACTTCCATCAAGAGGAGGAATCTCCTTCTGTCAGCTACCAAACTTGCAATTCTTGGGTTTCCTGCAACAGTACCTGAGAGCAAAATCAAATCATCACCAGTAAGTTTTCAATTAAAAGGAGTCATTGCCTTATTTCTGTTAGCCAGCCTGGAACAGAAGCCCAAGAGCACGATCAACATCAAAGTACAAATCACACCCCATCCCTCACATTAGGGAGGTACAAAAACATCACAGGCATCAAAACCTCATACAACTACCCCATGCTCTATATCATACCTTCCACAGCCGACCTTAGGAAGCAGAATCTTAGGGTCTTGTCTTATACTGGCAATCAAGCAAATTCAAGAATTCACTGGTAAATATGCCCAAAACAAATGGGGTAGACTAAAGTTCCCAGCAGCAAACTCCTTCCAACTTTGTCCAGATAAAAGCTCTCTCATTTTTCTAATCATGCAAAACCTGAATATCCTCAAGAATCCATTAAGGCTACCAGCATTTACCAGTTATCTCTCAAGACTTTTTCCCCTTTATCACCTAGGCAGAGAGTTGCTAATTCAAATCATCACTGTGCTATTGTTGGCTTGTAACAAATTCCCTCAGGCGGAGACCTGAAAATAGTCACAATTTAAAAAAATACAAAAAACAACCCAAAGGCACAGCAACTCATCACTGAGCTATTGTCTTTAGGATTGCTAATCAGATCTATAAACCAAGGGATATCACAAACAAAATCCAAGTCTCAGCAACTAAACTTACACTAGCAAAGGTTGCCTCAAACAGCAAAAACCTTAGGAGGCTAAAAGAATGAAAAGTTCTGAATTTCAGAGTAGCCCTCCAAATGGCTTCAAATACCATCTTGAAACAGGCATTAGAAGGAGCAGACACAGTATTTGATCTGGACACATGTTTCTGGTGTTGTTTTTTGGAGTTCAGGGTCCTTGGATTCACGCTGGGAAAGGTTTATGTTTTTGTTTTAAAGATTTATTTATTTATGCATACAGAACTGGGGTTCAGGTCAGAGTTGCAGGGGCAGTGAGAGGGTGGGGAGCAGAACAGGCCGACTGATGAAGTACACTGCTGAGGGGAGCAGCGGGCGGGTCAGGAGAGGTCTGCCGCGCCATGTGGGTCACCTCCCGGGTGGGGATCAAACTCTGCTGAAGTGGCTTTAGCTTCTCAGTGCAGTGCTTTAACCCATTGCACCACAGGGAGGGCCCCACACTGGGAAAGCTTTTAACAGAGCTCCCCTTTCAGCAGCAGGCAACGAGAGAGAAACTCAGTTATATTTAAAGAGTAGGTTTAGTAGGGAAAAGGACAGGAGTATTGGACACTTGCATAGACACAAGCATCCAGGGAGAGATGCTCCGGACGGGACAGGTTTGCAGAGGGACATGGTTGCAGTCAGAAGGCCTTAGGAGAGCGAACTCCACTGAGGAAGGTCAGTGCAGAGAGGTCCCGGCATGGTACAGGTGGCATGGTAGAGGTCACGGGCAGGCAGGAGGCTGCTGCCCTGCTGAGGGAGAGAGCAGGTGGAAAGAAGCACCCACATAGTCACAGTTGGGCAGGACTGCTGCCCGGGGGCCAGTGCAGAGACTGCCCCGAGATAGCCATCTCCTGGTACAAGTGAGCAAACTCAGCTTCTTCACATGTCTCTCTGCTCTATGTGCGTCCTACTTGCTCTCCATCTGTCTCTGCTTCTCCTCAGCCAGATCTTCTCTTGTTTCTCCTCCCTGCTAAGCTTCATCTTCTTTGGGTGGGGCAGTGAAACTGGAACCCTGAAAAGTCCCCTTTCCCTGGGGGCCACCCAAGGACATGCCTTCTCATTTTGTGAGTAAAAACAAACAAAAACCAGATGGGCAGGAAGAGATTAAGTTATTTAACTTAAAGTTGGTCTGTGGCAAGCCTAGGATTCTATAATCAGTTCTGCTGTCTCCAAGTCTGCTACTTCTTGCTCTACTATCTTACCTCTAGAGTCATATTTGCAAAATATAAAAACAAGAGCTATATGCAGTATTATAGTAGACATTTTACACATTATCTCACTGATTACCCTAATAGTATGTTTTTTAAAGATTTATTTATTTATGCATAGAGAACTGGGGTAAAGGCCAGAGGTGCAGGGGTGGTGAGAGGCTTCACCAGAGAGAGTGGGGAGCAGAACAGGCCAACTGACAAAGTACACTGCTGAGGGGAGTAGTGGGCATGTCAGGAGAGGTCTGCTGCACCATGTGGTCACCTCCAGGGTGAGGACCGAACTTACGCTGAAGTGACTTTAGCTTCTTAGTACTGTGCTTTAACCCACTGCACCACCAGGGAAGATCCTATTAGCACATTTTATCAGTGAGTGAACAGATAAATGAGATTAGCCAGCAATGTGGTGTCAGGACTTGATCCTGAGTATTCTGGCACTATAGTTGGTTTTCTAAGTCACTGTATTCTAATGTTTGCACTACAGGCAAAAGAAAAGTATATACAGTATTAAGATGAGGGGAAAAGTGAATAAAGGAATCATCACAAATATTTAAGAAAAATCAGTACTGCTATAAATGCATCTGTAAAATCTTAAATTCACCTCTAAAATTATGCAAAATATAGAAACTCCTTAGGAACCTTGGGACCCAGTTTAAAAGGTTTTGGCCTATATTTATTCTCATTGGTCACTGAACAGACAATGGAAAATTATGTTAAACTATGAAGGGCAAATTCTCCTTGAGCCCAACATCTCCACATCCAGAAGTTGTATTATAAGCATATTCTGAGTTCTACCATGCTCTACATTCTTTTACTAAGCAAGATAAAACATATAGCAGCATTTATAAGACAGCAAAATTACTGGGTTATAGTCATTCTGTGGAAACATTGTGAAATCTTTCAGCATTCTCTGCCCCTTAGGGAACATTAGAAGTTGGAGCCCAATTGAAGAGAAGGTGCTGAGGTTAGTCTCAATTCACATTTTAACAAAGGTTTCCTTTTTTTTCCCAGGGCTCTTTTGCCCAGAGGACTCTGCCTAAATTCTCCTACCATGCCTTGGCATGAAACTCTAATGGATATTTACTTGTGAAATTACTTTGCAACTCAGGCAGTTGGAAATGTTTTATTGGACTTGCCTAAGTATCATTAACACAATTGTGCAGAATAAGTGAAGAAGAAAATGTAGGTTGATGGTAAAACTCTTCAAGTATGTCTTTTTCCCATTATCCAGATAAGGCTATATCAGAAATTGTCAACCTGAATGGCACCATTTTATCACCTTCGTGCTTTTCCAACTTTCTTGCTTTATTCTCCGGAGAGTTCAAGTTCAATGCCAACCGCTGATCTTGCTTCGCAGCTGCCCTTATGGCTGAATAATATAAATGCAGGTTAGTATGGCCTGCACTGCACTATAGAAGATGTGACATTGTATAATGATTAACACCATGAACTTTAGGGTCTGTAGGATCTGAGCTTAATTCCTGACCTTGCCTCTGATTGATTTTCTGACCTTGGAGCAAATAAATAAATCTGTCTGAGCCTTTGTTTACTGTTCTGTACAATGGAGGAAGAAGTAAAACCTACATGGCAATTTTTTCATCCATTCACAAATATTTGAGACCCTATTTTTTTTTTTGCCACATGAATGTGTAATAAACACATTTGTATAAATAGTAATGTACTCAACAATAAAACAAAAGATATGGAAAATAGATTTCAGAATTTGGTAAGATGGGTACTATTGGGGAGAGACTTGGGAGGAGAATATTCTTCACTTAAATAGGAGGGTCAGAGTAGAACTCAGATGAATAAATATCTAAGCAGTGGCTTTTACTTGGAATGAGGGTGAACAGGTTAGTGTGGTCATCTATTTGAGAGATAATGATGCAGACTATGAGAACAGATACTAAGTGGTCAGATTCCACAAAAATTTTTAGTAGAGGCTAAGATCTATCATGTGAGGGGGAAAGACAAGTTAAGGAAAGCCCTAAGCATTTTCTCCTGAGAAACTAGAAAGATACAATCGCTACCTAACAAGGAAAATGCAGGGAGCAGGTATATGTATGGGAAGAAAGATCAAGAGTTCGGTTTTGGGGACACTGAATTTGAAATGTCTATTAGGTATTCAAGAATGGAAGTAGAGATGGCAGTCAGCTATGCCAGTCTGGAGTTCAGGAAGGAAGCATGAGCTGAAGTTATAAATTCTGGATGTTGTGAGGATTATATTAAACATGTAAAGCATTAAAAGTAAGAGTTGGGGGCCTCCCTGGTGGTTCAAGGGGTTAAAATGCAGCGCTATGAAGCTCTCCACACCACTGCAACAAAAGTTAGATCCCTGGCCAGGGAGGTGACCACATGGCGCAGCAGACCTCTCCTCCTGGCCTGCTGCTCCCCTCAGCATCTGCTCCCCACTCTGTCTCTGGTGAATCATCTCTCTCTCTCTCTCTCTCTCTCTCTCTCACACACACACACACACACACACACACCCGGCACACCTCTGAACTGTACCCCATTTCTATATGCATAAATAAATACATCTTTAAAAAGAGCAAGAGGTGAACACATAATGAAAACTCAATATATGCCAGATTAAAGGGTCTAGTCATAACATTAAGGAATATAATTCTAACTGCCCAGCAGAGGGTCAGACACTTAGCAGCTTCATATATGTGTGAAGTGACCAAAGAGTAATGCTATTACACAGACTATTGTGCATGTGAGTGATTTTGAAAATGCAACACATGAAGTAGCCAAAATAATTTTTTTCATTTAAAAGTGAATTCTATAAGTTGATTGTTTTTTCAATTTCACAAATATTTATTAAAAATCAGTAGGACTACTCCAAGCACACACACAAATTCCTATTCGAGATTTATTTCTTTCTGTTTCCTGCCCAGAAGATTCAAGCAAGATTTCTTTGATTAGTCTTTATTTCAATTTTATAAAAAAAACATTGCCAGGCCCTCCCTGGTGTCGCAGTGGGTTAAAGCACAACATTAAGAAGCTAAAGCCACTTCTGCATGAGTTCGATCCCCAACCTGGAGGTGACCACATGGCACGGCAGACCTCTCCTGACCTGCCCGCTGCTCCCCTCAGCAGTGTACTTCGTCGACCTTCTTGTTCTGCTCCCCACTCTGTCTCTGGTGAAGCCTCTCACCGCCCCTGAGCCTCTGGCCTGTACCCCAGTTCTGTATGCACAAATAAATAAATCTTTAAAAAAAAATAGACTTTTGACCACAGTTTTGTACTCCTGTTATAGGTTGTCATTTGTAATAGCTTATTTTGTTTATTTAGGCAAATATAAATAAATGTGACTATATAATCTCTACCCTTCCTTTCTTACACAAAAGCATACCTCGAAGCACTTCTGTAATATAACCTGAAAAAGAATTTTTATATAATATTTTGGATGTGTTTCTGAAAAAGAATTTTTATATAATATTTTGGATGTGTTTCTGTCTTTGGTCTTCATTACAAACCATTGTGTGTATATATATATATATATATATATATATATATATATATATATATATATATATATATATATATATATATATATATATAACAGTTTCTTTATTATCAGCCCCAACTTGATAGACTATTATAATTTTTAATCTGTTGCAATCACAACTAGTGAAAAACCTTGCAAACGCATCATTTCATATGTGTTGTGAAAATATATCTAAAAGATAGATTTTCAGATTTGAGATTCTGGACCAAAGGATGTGCACATTTGCAATTTTGAACAATATTGCCAGATTCACTGCTACAGAGGTTTCATGTTTTCATTTTCAGCTGCATAAATGAAAATTCCTGTTTCAAAATTATGAAATACCTTATGAATTAGCATGCCATCCATGTACAGAGACCATGTAAATCTTCTCCAAATTATTAAAATTAAACTATATGTACTGATGAATTGAGCGCAATGATTTTTTATTTCATAATGGATGGTTGTTTTTGTCTGGCATACCGTGCGAGACATAAAATTGTTAACCTTTATAGTAACAGTTTGTGGGTTTCTTTTCAGAATGCTGATTGGAGGGAAGATACATCACCATCTTAATTGCCAGTAATAGGTGAATCCATGCAGTAGCTAATGCAATCACAAATGACCAGATGGTAGAAAGCATTAATGAAGACCCTCTTCTTTGAGCCACTGTGTGTTAAGAAAAAATTCTCTGCTGATTGTAAATCAGTCTTGATATAAGGCAGTGGATTGTTCATTATGAACCAACATGAATTGCAGTAGGATTTAGCAAAGACAAAGAACCAGCAGGGCTTTTTGACAAAAGAAGAATATGGATGTTATGAACTAAAAATTTAAAGATAATAAAAGATGCAACAGTTATTAATAGTATTATATATTTTGTCAAAATATATTCTTGTGTGTATATTTTTTTACTATCAGAACATTCCTGTGAAGTAGGTAATTTTTAAGATTTATTTATTTATGTATATAAGAGCTGAGGTACAGGCCAGAGGTGCAGGGGGTGAGAGGCTTCACCAGAGACAGAGTGGGGAGCAGAAAAGGCAGATGTACTGAAATACACTGCCGAAGGGAGCAGCTGGCAAGACAGGAGAGGTCTGCCAGTCGTGTGGGTCACCTCCCTGGCCGGATGTCAAACTCAAACTTGTGTTGCTGTGGCTGTGGAGAGTTTCATAGTGCTGTGACTTAACCCCTTGTACCACCAGAGAGGCCCTGAAGTAGGTATTGTTATTAGATTAACTTTATAGGTTTTTTTTTTTTTTTAAAGATTTATTTATTTGTGCATACAGAACTGGGGTACAGGCCAGAGGCTCAGGGGCGGCGAGAGGCTTCACCAGAGACAGAGTGGGGAGCAGAACAGGCAGATCTACAAAGTACACTGCTGAGGGGAGCAGCGGGGTGGTCAGGAGAGGTCTGCCACGCCATGTGGTCCCCTCCGGGGCAGGCGGGAATTGAACTCATGCGGAAGCGGCTTCAGATTCTCAGTGCTGTGCTTTAACCCGCTGCACCACCAGGGAGGGCCTAACTTTATAGGTTTTTAAACACAGACAACTTGTCTAAAGTCATAGACATCTAAATCAGAGTTGGCATAGGACTCTTATAGTATGGGATCTTTGATAATTAGCTATACTGACTCACTGACTGTGTTGGGGTAGTGTTTTAGAAATAGTGAGTAATGAAAAGTAGAATATTGCCTTAGGCATCTTAGGATCTAAATGGGAAAATATAATTTTGTTCTGTGTTTATCATATATTAAGGGATTTCTAAAATGACGATTGGACTTAACATCCCAGTGCACAAAACAGTCAAAGCAGGCCTTGGGGACCCTTTAAATGATGGGCTTTTGTCAGTTGCAGGTGCAGCCACTATGCCTGTCTATAGAACTCTGGAACAAATAATTGAAAGTTCTATAAGAAAAACTTTTCACAGTTGAAAGGGTTTTGCTGACATCTTGGATTTTTACACAGAAAACTTCACTTTTTGACCTAAGTTTGCCACATTGATTCATTCTCACTTGACTGCTGAACAGTGGATATAGGCCATACTTAGCCATCTGCTTCTCCTTCTTTGCAGATGACCCACACTTGAATATTTGGTCCTTGACATTCAGTAGCTGCTTTAGCAGCTGGCCAGAAATCTTACTTACAGCTGTGATAAACCCAGGTAAAATGGTTTAAAATGTAACTATTTCCATTCTATATTCTCAAGACCCACTGGGGAGGGGGGACTTTTTAAAGAATCTTATCTTAACAGTGTAAATTAATAAACTGTGATATATAATTCACTAAGAATAATGCTTACTATCCTGTGCACAAAGAAAACTGTATTCCCCGAATGCAATTTGGCAATAGGGGATATTTCCTCTGCCCTTTACCTCAATTGACTGTTCAGTAACTTCAATTGATGGACAAATCGAAGCATTGTCAAATACTTAATCTCTGGGTTCCTCCATAAAGAATCTAGGGCAGTTTTTCTAATCCAAATGACAAAGTGATGGTTATCTTGAAATTCTGATGTCCATGTTCTATTTCATAGCTAAAGAATTAGGCTAAACAAATAAAAAATGATTTTTAACAACCACTAAGACTACTTAGAATTGAACATTTATTCTGTATCTGTCTGTACTAACTACAATTTACATATATCATCTCATTTAATTTTCTTAATAATTTTAGGATTTAGGTCCAATACATACCCGTACTTTTCAGTTGGGGTCACTGACTCAGGATGCCTTTTTTAGAATTTGAATTTGTAATACTCCAAAGTTTGTAATAGTGGCTGAAATATACTGCAGTCTATAAGTTATACATATTCTGAAACAAATTTGATTTCATGCAGAGGTCATAGAAAATATATTGTAAATACACACAGTAAAGGATTGAAAGTGTTCCTGCAAAATGACTGAGATAAATAGGCCTTTTTTGAATGATCCCCAATTAAATACTCTTTCCTCCCATTCTCCTTCCTTGTAGGATGGTCATGTGGTTCAGTGATATGATCAAAATATATTGTAAAATTCTAACATGTTATTCTAAATGTATAGATGGTAGAAGAAATTTTATGCAGGTAAGCCAGTAGGGTTATCATTGTTAGCTCATGCCTCGTTTGCAGCAACTCCAATGTGGGTAGTATTGTATTGGTGCTTTCAAAAAGAAGGTAGTTCAGGATGTAGACATAACTGAATTATTTTTACAGTAAATTGAACTTTGTGACATTGTCATTTTAGTTAGTCAAAAATGGTTCCGTATAAAAACTTTTACATAATTTGGTCCCTCCCTGGTGGCGCAGCGGGTTGAAGCACAGCACTGGGAAGCTAAAGCCACTTCTGCATGAGTTCAATCCCCGCCAGGGAGATGACCCACATGGTGTAGCAGACCTCTCCTGACCCGCCTGCTGCTCCCCTCAGCAGTGTACTTCGTCGATCTGCCTGTTCTGCTCCCCACTCTGTCTCTGGTGAAGCCTCTCACCGCCCCTGAGCCTCTGGCCTGTACCCCAGTTCTGTATGCACAAATAAATAAATCTTTAAAAAAAACTTTCACATAATTCAATAAACTGAATGTTCAAGACGAATTTCTTGGTGCTAGCTCTATGTATTATGGGACAGAAACCTTTTTGAAAGGCATTATTTGACTAGCATGTATGGTCTATTACATAGACTCAAAGTCCATAAGGAATTTGATAGATTATAGTGCATATAAACATATCTTAGGTTGGAATATTTTTTGTAGTTCTGTCCTTGACATGTTCATACTTGGGGGCAGTAAAGCTCTGCATATAAATTAATATCGATCTAAGTCCTTCTGTTATTATTTCCATCAAGTTCTTATTGCAAGTAGCAATTACTTTGTTTTCTGTTCAATTTACTTTTGACATAGACAGCAGCTGTATGATATAAACATACAGCCAATCTACTTCATTGCATCTCTAGTACCAAGAAATATCCCTGCCATTCACCATTCAATAAATATTTGATGAATGGATGATAGAATGAATGAATTATTTTAATGGCTATATGTATTCATTGCAAGTATGTGCTAAAATTTATATAAGTGATCCACTGTCTATGGTCATTTTAAATTACTTCTTATAAATAGTACAAAAATGAACATTTTGTTATATATATTTGGAATGTCCTATAGTTCTATCATAGATATTTGAGGGAGATTTTTTTAATTAAAGAGCATGCATTGTGGGCCCACCCTCGTGGCACAGTGGGTTAAAGAACAGCACTAAGAAACTAAACCCACTTCAGCATGAGTTTGATCCCCAGACCTGGAGGTGACCACATGGCATGCAGACCTCTCTTGAACTGCCCGTTGCTCCCCTCAGCAGTGTACTTCATCAGTCGGTCTGTTCTGCTCCCCACTCTGTCTCTGGTGAATCCTCTCACTGCCCCTGCACCCTTGTCTGGTTCCCCAGTTCTGTATGCATAAATAAATAAATCTTTACCAAAAAAAAGTATGCATTGTAAGACTTTTGATTCATTTTTTCAAAATATCTTCACTTGATCTACTTTGTTTAATGAAGTATTGCTTTACACCCCTGTTAGTTTTTTACAGTAAAGGATTTCTCCCCTCAGGTATGTCACTGTAGCTCTCCCACCATCAAAACACTTGTAGTCTTCCAATGTAGTTCAAAGTCTTGTCTCCCATTCTCACCCCTCCCACTCACTTCCCACTCTAGATGCTTTAGATTTATGATCAGCTTTCAAGGGTTGATTTTAAAATTTTTCTTTGTCTGACCTTTTCTTTGGTTTATTTACATTCCACACACATGTAAAACTATCCAGTATTTATCACCCTCCTTCTGGTTTATTTCACTGGGCAGAATTCCTTCCAGCATTATCTATGCTGATACAGATGTCATGAGTTTATCTTTTTTTAATCACTTAATAGTATTTCATTGTGTGTGTATGTGTGTGTAAAATAAATACACACAAACATATATCCCACAACCTCTTGATCCATTCATCTGTTTTGGAGCATTTAGGTTGTTGCCACATCTTAGCTATTGTGAATAGTTCTGCAATAAATATAGTGCAGGTTTCCTTTCAAATTAGTTTTTGTGTCCTTTGCATAGAGACTGAAGAATGGAATTGCTGGGTCATTTGACTGATCTATTAGTCTTTTGAGGACTCCCCACACCACTCTGAGTGGTGTGAGGTAGTATTTCATTGTGGTTTTGATAGCATTTCCCTGATAATTGATGATGGATGTTTTTTTATCTGTCTGTTGGCCATCAGTATGACTTCTTTTGGAGAACTGCTTATTTGGCTCTTTCATCCATTTTTTGATTGAGTTGTTTTCTTTTTGAATTGTATGCATTCTTTGACTAGCTTGCTATCAATCCCTTGTCAGATGTGGTATACAAATATTTTCTCCCATTTTGTATAGTGTCTATTTACTCTTTCATTTGCTGTACAATAACTTTTTTAGTTTGATGTAGTTCCAGTTATTAAATTCTCCTTTGTTTTCCTTGCTGCTGGTGATAAATATAAAAAATATTTCTGAAGTTTATGTCATGAAATGTTTTATCAAAGTTCTCTTCTGTGTTTGACTTGATATCTCTTCTTTGAGTTGATTTTTATGTATTATATGAAACAGTGGTCTGTTTTCATTCTTTTGCATGTGGAACATTCCAGTATCCCAATAACATGGTGTGTTGTTTTACACTCCCAGGACCCATGTATGTACAAGAGACCCTTTTGTCCCATATAACCCATCAACTCTAGGTATTACTAAATTTCATTAATTACTATCATTCTGCTTCAGGAAAAAATAATATTTGGTTTTATTTTGCATAATTTAGTCACTCTATAGAGCTGTAGGGACAGAAAAGCTCCCCACACTGAAAGGTTCATTTGAGTCTGAAGAATAATGCAACATATTCATTATCACATGGATAATGTGATTCAGGGCAACTTACATACAGGAGTCTTCAATTTTAGAACCTGTGGCCAGGATTTCAGCTTTAGGCTGGATCTACACCATCATCTTCTTGACAGAGATCTACATGAAATCTTTGTAGCATGAGACTAATGATGCCAAATGTCCAAGGGGATGTTATTTGTGTATTTGTTCTAAGATTAATAGAGATTTGTGTGGCACAAGATTGAAGGTTAATATACATAAAAGTAGTGATGGGGAAACTGGCTATCTTCCCAGGCAATTACCAGTGATGGACTTAAGATGGCATGGATACAAGATGGAGTCACCTTGGTTTTCCTGTACACTATTACTCATATTTTAGTTTTCTGTGCTCCTTTTTGAAGTGTTTATTAATATCCTTTGTCCATTTCTTTTGTTATGGAATGTAGCTAGTTGCTATTAATTTTGAGTGTTTATATTTCTAGGTTATGAGTCGTTTGTTATTTGTTATTCAAAATTTTTTAACTTATCCTTGTTTTTCAAAATAACTTTGATGTGAAGCTTTAGATAAGTTGTAGATAAAGTCGCTCTTTTTAAAATTACTGTAGAATTGTTGCAGGGTCTGACACAAATGAATGGGTCCTTTGCCTTCTAGGTAAATAATACGACAGAGAGTGCTAGGTGTACTTAAACCAGCAAGACTTTGTAGAGAGATTTATGAGAGGGAGCCAGTGTGGGAAAGGAGAATATAGCCTGGTTCTTCACAGGGAGTTAGGAGGAGATATTTAAAGAGTAAGTGTATAAGGCAAAGCTGAAGAGAGTAGCATCATAACTTGTTGTTGGCTGTGCTATACCTGGTCATGTGCAGAAGGTTATATCCAACTGCACTTGGAACCTCTCAGACTTCTCTCTCTGGGAAATTGTGATAAGAACTTCAGATGGCCAATAAGTACATGATAAAATGTTCATCATCACTTATCAGAGAAATACATATCAAAACCACCATGAAGTGCCTCCTTAAGCCTGTGAGAATGGCCCATATAAAAAATATAAGAGACATCAAGTGTTAGCAAGGATATGGAAGAAAAAGAATCCTTGTGAACTGTTGTTGAGAATGTGTGTTGGTCTACTCCCTGTGGAAAACAGTATGGAGGTTTCTGAAAATATTAAAAATGGATCTATCATATGACCCAATGGTTCTACTTATAGTCATCTCTTCAAAGAATTCAAAAATACCAATAGTAAGGGAAATATCCACTATTATATTCATTGTGGCACTTTAAAAAAAAAAGATTTATTTACTTATGCATACAGAGCTGGGGTACAGGCCAAAGTTGCAGGGGCAGCAAGAGGATTCACCAGAGACAGAGTGGGGAGCAGAACAGGCCAACTGATGAAGTACAATGCTGAGGGGAGCAGTGGGCAGATCAAGAGAGGTCTGCCACGCCATATGAATCACCTCTGGGGCTGGGGATCAAACTCATGCTGAAGTGGCTTTAGCTTCTTAGTGCTGTGCTTTAACCCGTTGCGCCACCAGGGAGGGCCCCATTTTAGCACTTTTATAAAGTCAAACTATAAAAACAACCTAAGTGCACAAAAGTAGGTGAGTAGATCACGTAGATAAATAGACCAAGTGATATGATACATATATATAAGAATATATAAGAATGGATTGCTACTCACTTATAAAATATATGAACTTGCCATCTGTGATAATATGGATGGACCTAGAAGCGATTATGTTAAACAAAATAAGTCAGAAAAAGAAAGTCAAATACTGGATAGTGTCATTTATGCATGAACGTAGAGAAACAAAGCAAAGAGTCAAAAAAAGCAAAATCAATAATAAATCCTAGATATCTGACTGTAGAAGTGAGGGTACCAGAGGTAGAGTGGAAAGGGGAAAAACAAAATTGGAAGCAAGACAAGGGACTGTGTTGGAAAAGCAGGTTTGGTGTGTGACAACCACATCTGAAGGAGATCCTATACCTCTAAATCACAAACAACATTATAAGTCAATGTTACTTTGATTAAAAAAAGATGAACATTTAAAAACTGTGAAAATACATAAACGCATAGTACTAATTTAAAAAAAAACAATAAATAATAAATGAAAAATTAATACAATGGATTCTTTGTCGCCAAACTTCCAACAGGATTATCTTCTTTGGTGAAGGAAGACCTGGGTTGACAGTGCTCCTCATATTAACCTAAGATATAATCAAATCATTTAAACATGATTTCAAATATAGTTACCTCCATTATTTGATTTGTTTTTTTTTTACAAAAGTTTATTTTTGTACATTTTTTTTCCATCTCAATTGTAATCCCTGTGGGTTTCCCATCACCAAGTCACCCGTGTGCCATCACCATAATCTCGTGCATTTCCCTCCCCACCCCCACCCCATCCTCCATTATTTGAAATAAGGAGTTTCTGGCTTAGTGAAATATTGTAGGATGCCAAGATGATCAACAAAGTTGCTTTTTTGTTGGTGCATCTAATGTAGAATGTGTTCACTTTTATGAAGATCCTTTCAATAAATCCAATTGATTTTTTCTTTTCATGTATAATCAACTTTTATTCATTGAGTGAATGACATAATCAAAACACATGTGTAATAAATAAGTTGCTGCAAAGTAAAACAAGCACAAATTAATTTAGAGAAGGAAATAGTTAAATTCATGTACAAAAAGCCATCCATTTTGAAATGCTTTTTTTTCTGCAAATACAAAGTATTTCTATCCAACTTTCTATCTACTTTATTCTGTTAAAATGTCAAGTCCAGGCCCTCTCTGGTGGCGCAGCGGGTTAAAGCACTGCCCTAAGAGGCTTAAGCCACTTCCTCAGTTCGATCCCCGCCTGCCCCGGAGGTGACCACATGGTGCGGCAGACCTCTCCTGACCCGCCCGCTGCTCCCCTCAGCAGTGTACTTCGTGGATTCTCTCGCCCTCTGCATCTCTGGCCTGTACCCCAGTTCTGTATGAATAAATAAATAAATCTTAAAAAAAATGTCAAGTCCAGTTCTATTTGACATTTTACTTACATGAAAGTCAAGGAATTTAAAAATTATTTATTGGTTGGATTAATGTTTTCAAGAACAAATGTTCTAATGGCAGAAATGTTGATAGCTTTGTGAGTATTCTGAGAAACATTATGGGTAAACATGCAATGGGTCACAAGAAAACTATTGAAACAGCCTTTCAAATACAAGAATTTTAAGAAAACATCAGATACCTGAAAGAGATTATTGAAATTCTGTCAATGGGTTCTGATGGAGCAAAATAATTAAAAAGAAATTTATTTCACTGAAATTGTTATTTTTAACCCTGTATTGAATTTCTTTTGCCATTGCAAACCATCTTTGCCATGTATTCTCCATTCTGCCATGTATTCTCCATGCAAATTTTGGAAATTTTGTGTTGCATGAAGAACCTATTATATAGACTGTCATGAGACCCTTCTTTTTTCAACGATGGTAAATATTATGTATGTATAATTTACTGAAAGGCATATGAAAATTGGAAATATAGCAAACTTCAAATCCAGTTCTATTTAATCAATTTAAAATATATTAACATTGTTTGAAAATACCGAGAAAATCTATGCTTTAAAAAAAATTCTGTTGTACTTCTTACCATAGTATTCTGAGAATGCCAAATCCTAACCTGTAGAATATCAGGGAACTTTCAGGGCGTTTTGAAAGAGATGTCTCCTTCTCACTCATCAACCCACAGTAATTTCACACAATCTTTGAATCTTTGTTGAACCACTGAGGTGGTTCCCTAACGTAATTGTCTCAAAGTAATTATCTCTCTACTTTACCTCTCTTACTGACATTTGATACTTTTCACTTTGCTATCTTAGAAAAACTTTCTTTGACTTCCATGAGTCCACTAGGACTTGGCTTGCCCTAAAGCTTTGTAACAGAGTCCTTGGTCTCCATTTTATTTTTCTTTCTCTTACTGTCCCCTAAAGACAGAAATTCTCCAAAGCTCTGTTCTCAATCCACTTCTCTTCTGATTCTATAAATGTTATGGGAGGGGTTTTTCCCTGGTGGCTTAGGGGTTAAGTCCCAGTCCTACCATCACTAAGGCCTGAGTTTGATTTCCATCCCCTGCCAGAGAGCTTGCACACATGGCTCAGCAGACCTCTCCTGTCTCCCCCACTGCTCCCCTCAGCAGTGTATTTCCATAGAACCGTCTGTTCTGCTCCCTACTCTTTTTCTGATGAATCATCTCACACTCTCACCCCTCTGGCCTATACCCCAGCTCTTTTACACCAAAATAAATCAATACAATCATAAAAATAAATAAATCTTTCTCGGATCCTTCACCCATGTATATTACAGGAATTGGCTGTGGGGCTGGAAGTGGGCAAATATTCATTCAATAGTCACAAAGAGGGAAACATTTATCAACAGAACATAACGTGCTTGATTTTGGACTCAGTTACACTGAGGTTACAGTAAGAAAAGCAGAGAGGTCTGGCTTGTTATTGTTTAATAGTGTGATCTCCACAGAAAGGGGCCTGTCTAGGTTTCCTGCCGCACCTAAGGAAGGGTGGAGTGGAACAGCAAGAGGAAACTATACAAACCTTGGGAGAGAAGGCTGGAGGGCAGACCAGAAGGAGACCCAAAGGGGGCACTTGGAGCAGAGAGACATGAGGAGGAGGTGCTCTTGCTTCTCAGCCTGGGACTGACACTAAACTCTTGGGGGACTGGTAGGAGACACTTGAAGATGACATGGGTGAGAGCTTTGTGGGGCAGCTGACAATGGCAGCCTTTATCTTGATTTGTACTTGACTTTGCTCTGACTTGCCTGGTCCCTTCGCTCCTTTCCTATAGCTCTACACCAGGAGGTGCCTTAGACTTGTGTAAGTTTTTGGACCTCAGTGGCCCTGCTTTGGGCCAATCGTGTTTGGTTGACCTTTTACCCATGAAAGGATGGGAAACTGTCAGTGTTTCACAAGGAAACTATTTTAGCTATATTCTTTCTCTTTATCGCATACAAATTAAAGTTATTTTGCATTGAAAAAGATAAACACATGCCTTTTGCAACAACATGGATGGGGCTGGAAGGGATCATGCTTAGTGAAATAAGCCAGAAAGAAAAGGAAAAATACCGGATGGTTTCACTCACAGCAGGAGTATAAAGGATGGGGGGTGGGGGCTGGGGGTGGGGATAATAATAATAATAGCGAACAGCTATATACCAGAGACATTTTATGGGGTGGAGTGGGGAATGGGATGAAAAAACAGTGGAGCGTGGAAGTGCACTGGGCTATGGTGATGGCACGCAGGTGATTTGGTGACGGGAAGCCCATGGGGATTACAACTGAGATGGAAAAAAGGCACAAAATAATGTAAAAGTAAACTATTATGTTATTTAAAAAAAATTCTTTTGCACTGACAGTCTTCTACACTAACAGTGAGTTTTGTCTTTATGCATTAGGTCGCAGAACACATTTAGAGCAGGTAGTCTGCCATGAACAATTGTCTTATGCAGGTGAATAGTTTTGAATGTCACGAAAAATGAGGGTAAAGATTGAGGCCATTGATATACATTAGGGTCTTTAGGAGATGGTTTTAATTCCCCTGGTAAACATTTTCATCTGAGATCCTTTGAGTAGAAATAATTGAGAAAAAAATCAGAAATTGATAATGAACATTAATTTTTATTCTAAGATGTACCTCTTTGAGTACATGAAAAATATTAGTAATTCCTCTGTCTGAAGTCCTGTTTTCTATGATTACAGTCTAATATGAAACTGCTCATGATTGTAGAGTATTATTTAGCTCTGATAAAAATGAACTTCAGCCTTTGAAGTTTCAACTTAAATGGAACTATGAAACTCATAGAAAACTTCCTATGTAGGTTGCAGTTTTAACTGGAAAGAGAGTATATGGATATATTCATAATTTTTGGTAAAACATACATAAAATTTAAATAACAAGATATTTATTATTAATGTTTGCCTGAATAAAGGTTTTAAAGATGTTCTAGGGTTGGTAGGTTTAAAAATGGCAACTCTTGGGCCTCCCTGCTGGAGCAGGGGTTAAAAACAGCACTATCAAGCCATCACCAGCCACTGCAGCATGAATTCAATCCCTGGCCAGGGAGCTTGTCCACGTGGGGCAGCAGACCTAACCTGTCTTGCCCGCTGCTCCCCTCAGCAGTGTATTTCGTAGATCTGCCTGCTCTGCTCCCTGCTCCATCTCTGGTGAATCCTTTCAACCCCACAACACTGGCCTACACTCCAGTTCTTTGATGCATAAGTAAATAAAAATAAACTTAAAAAGTAAAAAGGACAATTCTGCTTTTATACATTTCATTGCTGCTCGGGGATAATTGCGCAAATAAAAATTCTGTGTTGGTCTACATGTCTTTGCTGCCATCTGTTGGTTATCTGAGAAATTTGTAAACTACCTTCTAATGGCAAAGGCAGAATGCTTAAATAGAGGCTGAACACAATTTTTGGGGTCATCTGATCCTGTAACATAAGATGCTAAAAGTACTTAGTAAGGAAAAAGCTACCAGAAATACAGCTGTATGTGTGTAGAAATTTATGCATTTTCAGAATGGGTTTGATGGTCTTGGCATCCATTTTATTTATTTATTTATTTATTTATTTATTTATTTATTTATTTATTTATTTATTTATTTATTTATTTATTTATTTTTAAAGAATTATTTATTTGTTCATACAGAACTGGGGTACAGGCCAGAGGCTCAGGGGCGGCGAGAGGCTTCACCAGAGACTAAGTGGGGAGCAGAACAGGC
>NW_004567120.1:7338142-7354114 GCF_000260355.1 Condylura cristata
TTAAAGCACAGCACTGAGAAGCTAAAGCCACTTCCGCATGAGTTCGATTCCCACTTGCCCCGGATGAGACCACATGGTGCGGCAGACCTCTCCTGTCTCACCACAGCTCCCTTCAGCAGTGTATTTCAGCACATCTGTCTGTTCTGTTCCCCATTCTGTCTCTGGTGAACTTCTTACCCCCTGAACCTCTGGCCTGTATCCCAGTTTTTATATGCATAAATAAATAATCTTAAAAAAAAAAGAAAAGAAAAAGTTCAGGTAAATAGTGAAGAAAACAGAATGTATTATTTTTTCAAAATGTAATTGTTCTAACCACATTTAAATTGCTCCTGAACATATGCACAAAATTTAACAACTCATAATTTTAAAAAATCCATTATTTGTTGCTGAGGGAATGAGGGTAGAGCCAAGAAAATGAAAAGCCCTTTAAAGTTGGCATATATCGAATGACAGGCAGAGCTGCCCCTTTGCAAATTGGTCTTTGTGTTCATTTTCTTTATCTTACTTGCTCATGTGTTTACTGTGAACAAGATAAGAAAATCTTCCTTGTGGATTCTAGGGTTGCAGAATGTGCTCAGGGGAAAATGAGAGGTCAGAGAGGAAGCAGGAAGGGGCAGTTTTGCTGTCCATTATTCCCACGTTATAGTTTGTATTTGAAGTAAACACAAGCGAGCCTCCTCCGCTTTTGCCAACCTTCCTCTTTTCACCCTTGATTTAACTTTACCTTTTTTCCTCTATGACCATATATTTTAAAAAAAAAATAATGAAGCTGTTTGTTTGTTTACTAAAGATTTGTTTTATTTAATTATGCATACAAGAGCTGGGGTGCCGGCCAGATGTGAGGGGGTGGCAGTGGCTGGGAGGATTCCCCAGAGACAGAGTGGGGAGTAGAACAGGCAGATCGACTGAAATACACTGCTGAGTGGAGCAGCGGGTAAGACAGGAGAGGTCTTCTGTGCCATGTGGGTTAGCTGCTGGCAATGCCTTCATAGTGCTGAGAATTAACCCCTTGCACCAGGGAGGTTATTCATTTTCTTTTTTTTTTAAAGATTTATTTATTTGTGCATACAGAACTGGGGTATAGGCCAGAGGTTCAGGAGCGGCGAGAGGCTTCACCAGAGACAGAGTGGGGAACAGAACAGGCAGATCAACGAAGTACACTGCTGAGGGGAGCAGCGGGCAGGTCAGGAGAGGTCTGCCACGCCATGTGGTCCCTTCCGGGGCAGGCGGGAATCGAACTCATGCGGAAGCTGCTTTAGATTCTCAGTGCTGTGCTTTAACCCGCGGCGCCACCAGGGAGGGCCCCGGTTATTCATTTTAACTGATCCAATACTGGGGTTCCCACATTAGGAGTGACCGCCGTCATGTTCCCACCACCAACTCAACCACATTCCACCACCATAAAATACTGTGCTTCCTTCTTTGTTTTTTCCCCTCCCTCATTCCTTCCCACCTTGGCCTTTCAGTTCTGTAGTAACTTATCACAGGTTAGATCTTCAGTTTGTTTTTATCTGGTTATTAATTTAGTGACTTTATATTCAACATATTAGTGATAACATCTGGTATTTATATTTTTCCTTCTGACTTATTTCACTTAGTATTATTGTTACAAGCACTGTCCATGTTGCCTCAAATGGCATGAGTTTATTTTTTTGATAGCCAAGTAATATCGCATTTTTTTCTTGATCCACTCCTGTGGGGAACTTAGTTTGTTTCCATAGTTTAGCTATAGTAAACAGTGCTGCAATAAACATGGGAGTGCAAGTTTCCTCAAATTAATATTTTTCAATGCGTTGGGTAGTTGCCTAGGAGAGGAACTAGTGGATCAAATGCCAGATCATTTCTGAATGTTTGTCGGCACCTCCACACACCTTCCCATGAGGGCTGGAACAGTTTTCTTTCCCACCAGCAGTATAGGAGAAACCACTTTTCTCTATGTCTTTGCTAGTAATTGTTGTTTCTGGTCTTCTCATTGTGGTCTCGATATTCATTTCTCTAATAATAAGTGATTGTGAACAATATTTTATGTGCCTGCCGGCCATTTGAATGTCTTCATTTGTTCTTTTGCTGATTTTTTGATTGGGTTATTTGTCTGGTTTTTGTAGAGGTGAATGAGTCCTTCATATATATTTGATATCGTTCCTTTGTCAGATATATGGTGTGAAAATATTTTCTCCCATTCAGGAGGGTGCCTTTGTTTCACTTACAATTTCTTTTGCTGTACAGTATATTTTTAGTATGATGCCACCCCCGTTATTTACATTCTTTATTTACATTTTTTTTCTTTGCTTTGGTAACAGAACTTTAAAGACATCATGAAAGCTTATGTCGTAAAATGCCTTGCCTATGTTTTCTTTTGTGCATTTCATTGTTTCAGGTTTTTTGCATTCACGTCTTGGATCTATTTTGAGTTGATTTTGGGGTATGGTATGAGATTGTGATCTGGTTTCATTCCTTTGCATACAGCTGTCCTGTTTTAAAAATACCATTTACTGACAAGGCTATCCTTGTTCCAGTCTATATTTTTGGCTCCTTTGTCATAGATTAACGTTTCATATGTATGTAGATCTATTTCCGGGCACCCAATTCTGTTCTATGGGTCTGTGTGTATGTTCTTCTTCCAGTTCCAGGCTGTTCTAGTTAGTGTGGCTTTATAATATAGCTTGAGGCCTAGAAGTGTGACATCGCCATCATGTTTGCAACATGTTTGTCCTTTGTCAAGATTGCTTTTGCTAGTCAGACTCTTTCATGATTCCATATGAATTTCAGTGGTATTTACTTCAGTTCTTTGAAATATATCAATGGTAGTTTTATTGTGGTTGTGTAGAATCTGTATATTGTTTTGGGTTGAATGGCCAGTTTGACAATGTTGATTCTTCCAATCCATGAGTAAGGAATATTTTTCCATTACTTTGTGTCTTCTATTTCTTTCAGCAGTGTCTTAGAGTTCACTGTGAATAGATCATTTGCCCCTAAATGATCTTCTACATTATCATTTTTGTCTCAGAGCCTCTGAATAAAATGAAACAATCTATACACAAATGATTTTCAGACCAGACATACTGTCCCTCTTGCCATAATGTTGTCAATCTCGGGGATCGTGAACTTGGGGTGCAGAAAAAATTGCATTACAGAGACTTGAGTGAGGGTCTGAGCTCAAGGTTTCGGTTCCAATCTTTATTTTTCTAGGGTTTTTAGTTCTATCTTCTCAGCATTAGCCAATATCAAAAGCATTCTAAACACAACATAAATTTAACATTTCACCTTATTTTGACTTTTTGCTCTTTGCCTATGAAAACTGTATATGGCATTAAATCATGCAGGCAGTGCTCATGATTAAGGTAAATTTATACATGATCAAATTAAGGCATACATTGTAAAAGGTAACGATCAAAGTTATACATTGTAAGGCTTTTTGAGGAACATTAACAACCTTTGCCCACACCAAGAAGGATATTTCTTGTGTCCAGATGCTGGATCTAGTGAGAATCAAAAGAATTTGCTTAAGGTTCATCCCGGGAGGTCTGGCCCATAGTTGTGTAACCTCGAGGCCCGTTTTTGGGTCCTGTTTGTGGGAGTGTGCTCAGCGCGCTGGTCATTGTGACCTCGCCATATCCCACAGGTGCACCTGGCTGGGACTCTATTGCTTATCCACATACTGTTATATGGATCTTTCACAAAACAACATAGAATATATTATAGTGTTTCAGAGCAACAAGCTCTTCCCACGTTTGCCTCATGTTTGTACAAAGAAAAGGTGATGTTACAAATTTTTACATGCCAATAAATAGATGGGTATGCCAAAGTTTTGTTTAATATTGAGCTGTCACATTGCATCTCTATACCTATTTTATTTTATTTTGAAGATTTATTTATTTATGCATACAGAACTGGGGTTCAGGCCACAGGGGCATGAGAGGATTCACCAGAGACAGAGTGGGGAGCAGAATAGGCAGATTGACAAGTACACCACTGAGGGGAGCAGTGGGAGAGACAGGAGAGGTCTGCTGCACCATGTAGGTCACCTCTCTGGTGGGTATCGAACTCATGCTGAAGTGGCTGTGGCTAGCTTTAACCTATTGTGCCACCAGGGATGACCCTATATTTATTTGTTTGTTTGTTTTTATAATATAATAGTTTATTTTTACATCATTTTGTGCCTTTTCCTATATTTATTTTAATCTTGAAGAAAGTAAAAAAAAAAAAAGATACTATTTATACTTGAATGATGATGGTTATTTCTAGACCATAAGATATACTAGTTAAGCCTTTTCATTCCATGAAAGCAGTATTTTCTTTTCTTATGTTATTTATCTTTTGTGTTTAAATATGCCTTCATTTTTAGCATAGTGTTTTCTACAGCTAAGCATAAGTGACATGATGCAAACAGGAGGAAAAACTGTATGGCTGGGAGAGCCAAGAAAGGCAACAGTTTTGTAGTATTAGGAAAACCCAAGTGTAAACATAGGTGAGTGTAAGTCTTTGAATCAGAGTGATTTGAAATGGTGTTTTTAAATAATGAATTTTAGAAATATGTTTTAATAAAAACATATTGTTTTAATTAATGCCTGCTGATACAATCATAGAGAGTAGATAACGAAGAATACCACTGGCCTAATAATGAAATAGGCGAGGTAAATGATTCAACTCCATCTCAGTTATGCCCATTAATATTATATAATTTATTATACCCACAACCTAGAAGATGACTAGGAAACCCAAAGACATTTGTTCAAAAGAGTTAACTGGTACTCCCTGGTGGTGCAGCGGGTTAAAGCACAGCACTGAGAAGCTAAAGCCACTTCCGCATGAGTTCGATTCCCACTTGCCCCGGATGAGACCACATGGTGCGGCAGACCTCTCCTGACCCGCCCACTGCTCCCCACTCTGTCTCTGGTGAAGCCTCTCACCACACTGCATCTCTGGCCTGCACCCCAGTTCTGTATGCATAAATAAATAAATCTTTAAAAAAAGTTAACTATGTGAAACAGTAAGAAGAGTAAGTTTTGTTTCCTCTGAAGAGAATAAAATCATCATTTACAAAAAATATTTTTCATGTACTATTTTGCTTACAGAATAATAGAAACTCAGGAAGATTCAGAAACAAAATAAACATATAAGCATATAAGCATATCTTCATCAATAACTATGTGTTCCACTGAACACTCTAGGAAATACTTCCTAAGCCAAAAAGAGAGGATTAATTTAAACCACTATAGGCATAATTATAAACAACTTCCATTGCTTAACTAATTTTAATGACAAAATCATGCATGATTCATTAAAAATTATTCTAAAAATAAAGTTGTAAAGTTTAAAAAAATACTCAAAATCATCTGTTCTCTCCCTCCCATCTAGTTACCTTTCCAGAAGTAGTTACTGCTTATAGTTTTGTGTATATTCCTCTAGATCGCCCTTTCTTTTAGATTTAGACTAAGGATGTGTGTGTGTGTGTGTATCTGTGTGTGTGTGTGTGAGAGAGAGAATGAGCAAGAGAGAGATTGAAATTCCATTAATTTGCATTTTGGTATGTTCATTCAGCAATTTTCATTGGGCAGCTATTATTTTAGCACATACAGATCTACTGAATTATTTTTAAAACCTTCATAATAGACAAATATATGAAAAGACCATAAACTATAAATTATGAACAATCTTTTAAAATATTTTAAAATTTTTATTTATGCATACAACAAATGGGTTACAAGCCAGAGGTGCAGGGGTTGAGCGGAATCGCCAGAGACAGAGTGGGGAACAGAAGAGGCAGATCCACTGAAATACACTGCTGAGGGGAGCAGTGGGGAAGGTGTGCTGTATCATGTGGGTCGTTCCCAGGCCAAGGATACAACTCATGCTGCAGTAGCTGATGATAGCTTGATAGCACTTAGACTTTAATCCCTGAACCACCAGGGACACCCTATGAAACTTTTTTTTTAGTGTGTGTATATATATATGTGTGTGTGTGTGTGTGTGTGTTTATATATATATATAGTGTATATATATATGTATATATAGTTTCATATATATGTATATATACACACACACATATATATATACATATTAAAATAATATAATAGTTTATTTTTACATCGTTTTGTGCATTTGTTCATCTCAGTTGTAATCCCTGTGGGCTTCCCATCACCAAATCACCCGTGTGCCATCACCATAGCCCAGTGCACTTCTCTCCCCCCACTGTTTTTTGATCCCCTTCCCCACTCCACCCCTGTAAAATGTCTCTGGTATATAGCTGTTCATTATTATTATTATTCTCTCACCTGGTCTGTTATACTCCTGCTATGAGTGAAACCATCTGGTATTTTTCCTTTTCTTTCTGGCTTATTTCACTAAGCATGATCTTTTCTAGCTCCATCCATGTTTCTGCAAAAGGCATGTGTTTACTTTTTTTTTTTGGTTGCTGAATAATATTCCATTGTGTATATGTACCACATCCATTTAATCCAGTCATCCATTTTTGGGCATTTGGGTTGTTTCCATGTTTTTCCAATTGTAAATAAAGCAGCAATAAACATGGGGGTGCAGGTATCTTTTTGAATCAGTGTTTTTGTGTCTTTTGGGTAGATACCTAAACGTGGGATTGCTGAGTTTATGGAAGCTCCATGTTTAGCAGTTTGAGGAATCTCTAGACAGTTTTCTATAGTGCTTGTATTCATTTGCATTCCCATGAGTAGTGCAGGAGAGTTCCTTTTTCTCCACACCCTCACTAAAATTTGTTGTTGCTAGTTGTTTTTAAGATGTGCCATTCTCACTGGGATGAGATTATATCTCATTGTGGTTTTAATTTGCATCTCCCTTATTACAAGAGATGCTGAATATTTTTTCATATGCTTGTTGGCTGTCTGCATTTCCTCTTTGGAGAAGCGTCTTTTTAGCTCTTCTGCCCATTTTTTGATGGGGTTGTTTATTTTATTTTTGTTGAGTTTCATCAGTTCTATGTATATCTTTGTGATCGACCCTTTATTGCTAGTTTTGTGTGAGAAAATTTTTCCCCAATCAGTGGGATGTCTGCTTTTTGTAATGTCTATTTTGCTGTACAGAAGCCCTTTAATTTGATGTAGTCCCATCTATTTATCTTTGCCTTCACTATTGTTGTGTTGGGTGCTGTATCTTCAAAAATGTCGCTGAAGTGTATGTCGTGTAGTGTTTGGCCCATCTTTGCTTCCAGGTATTTCATGGTTTCCATTCTTATGTCTAGGTCTTTAATCCACTTTGAGTTGATTTTTGCATATGGTGTGAGGTAGTCATCTAGTTTCATTTTTTTGCATGTAGCTTCCCAGTTCTATGAAACATTTTTTAATTGACATGCCTCAAACTTTTTTCCATACACACAACAAAAAAAGCACAAATCTGTGTTTATACATAATTATGCACATATATAGTTTTCTTCTGTAATATAGTTTCTAGAAGTACATTGCCAGACCAAATAGTAGCCCAACAAAAATTAAGTACAAAAGCCTTTGCATAAAACAGTGTTGCAAACCAATGTTACTTCAAAAATATCTATATAAGCAGATATTGCAGTATATTGAGCTCCACAGACACAGCACGGGGTCAAGTAAGTATGGATGGGTGACTGTATCTCACTGAGGAAAAAACAATTAAACATGGGCAAATGAGATTCTAAGAAGCCCAGAAGCAAAATGGCATCAAACACATTTTTGTGCAAACTTGTTTGGGGGAACACAAGAAGTGCCCAGATGCTTCAGTCAACTTCTCAGAGTTTCCTAAGTATTTCTCAGAGTGGTGGAGTCCATGACTGCTGAAGAGAAAGGAAAGTCTGAAGATATGGCAAAGGTGGAGAAGGCTTTTGTGAAAGAGAAACGAAAATTTATATCTCTACAAGTGGGTTGACAAAAAGTTCAAGGCTACCAAAAGCACCCAAGGGGCCTCCTTCAGACTTTTTTCTTTTCTTTCTTTTTTTCTCAGTATCACTCAAAACTCAAAGAACATTGCGGTCTATGCATTGGTCATGTTGCAGAGACACTGGAAGTGTGTGAAGTAACACTGCTTCTCATGACATGCAGCCTTCTGAAAAGAAGGCTGCCAAACTGAAGTAAAAGATATTGGAGCATCCGGAGCTAGAGAGAAGCCTGCTGCGGCCCCATAAGAGGGTTGTCAAGGCTGGATAAAGCAAGAAAATGAAGATGAGAAATAGGAGGAAGATGAAGAGGATGAGGAAGAGAAGGGAGATGAAGCAGATGAAGCTGAAGGATGATGATGATGAATAATTTGGTCCTGGCAGTTTTTTCCCCTTTCTATAAAGAATTTAACCACCCTGTACACATCTCACTCTTTTTTAAGAAAAAAAAAAAAGAGAGAAAGAAATATAAGCCTGTTTAAGATTAGTTTTTAAACTGTACAGTGTCCATTTTGTTTTTAAAGATTTATTTATTTATTCATACAGAATTGGAGTACAGGCCAGAGATGCGGAGGGTGAGAGGATTCACCAGAGACAGAGTGGGGAGCAGAACAGGTGGATCGACGAAGTACACTGCTGAGGGGAGCAGCGGGTGGGTCAGGAGAGGTCTGCCACGCCATGTGGATCTCCTCCTGGGCAGCAGGGATCGAACTCATGCGGAAGTGGCTTAAGCTTCTTAGTGCTGTGCTTTAACTCGCTGCGCCACCAGGGAGAGCCACAGTGTCCATTTTTGTACAGTTAACGCACTACTGAATTCATCTTTAGCCCCGTCTTGGTAGTATTGTCAATAGCCACTAATTTTGCCAAGTATAGTATGGGGGGTTGTAAATTGACATGTAAATTTAAAGCAGGCTCTTGTTGGTGTATACCACAAATTAGTTCTATATGGAGCTGGTAAATTTTCATCTTCAGTTGTCTCTGGTGCAGGTTATATGATACAATTGTTCTGTTAACTGAATACTACTCAGTAATTGCAAAACAAAACAAAACAAAACAAGTGCAGATGTTTGGTTGACATTCTGCCTGCTTCTTAGTATATACAAATTTTTTTATTGAAAATAATCTGTGTAAAATCTAATCTTATATCTAGAACAATCAGACAAAAGTTAGCCTTGTGATGAAAGAATCCGTCATGGTCACAATTTACTCTTGTATTACAAGTCCTGGGAATAAGAATCTTGTCAGTCATAGCCAAATAAATGCATGATTATATACATACCAAAATGCATATTACATTTTGAAGAAAAAATTAATGGTTTAGGGCCTCCCTGGTAGCTTAGGGGTTAAGTCTTAGCACTAAGAAGCTATATCCACAGCCACTGCAGCGTGAGTTCGATCCCTGGCCAGGGAGCTGACCCACATGTCGCAGCAGACCTTTCCAGCCTCACCTGCTGCTCCCCTCAGCAGTGTACTTCAGTCACTGCTCACCACTCTGTCTCTGAGTCCTCTCATACCCTGTAGCTCTGGCCTATACCCCATTCTTGTATGCATAAATAAATGCAAATAAGTCTTTAACAAATGTTAGACTAATTTAATATTATAATTGTCAAATTCTCATGTATGAAATCAGATAAACTATGTGAAATCAGAAAATACAAGGCTTTCTGTAAAAGACAGAAATTTTTTCCTATATAAATTTTTTCCTGTACTTGGAATCCCCTGTCCTATTCATAAAATGGTCCTACTCAATTTTGAAATCCAGTTTATCTCCTTCCTTCATACCCAAATTGAGATTTTTAAAGAAAATATTTACATTATTTACCAATTTGCCATAAATTTAAATAAGCAACATATTTAGGCAACTGTATTGAGAGTGGGTCCTCCATCTCTTAGAGTTCACACTGCTAGTTATGTTAACAGTGGCTTAGATATCCAAGTTCTCAAATTCGAAATGATTACATGCATGATTGCTATTTAATCAAATAAATTGTTCTGAGTATTAAATAACAAGAGTCATGTAAGTCAATGGTTAGGGCTCTGAATATCAACTTGTCATCTCTGTCTTAATAAGTTAGAAGTTTGAGAATGTCTCTGTTTAGCACATGACATAGTTTGACATCATCCTCACTTTGCCCCATCTTCTCCTTAAGTTTTCACTGCTTTTCCAGAGCTAGAATTATAAAATCAAATAATGAATGCAGACTAGTACAACCACTATGGAAAACTGTTTGGAGGTTTCTCAAACTGCTAAAGATGGAGCTCCCATATGACCCAGCAATCCCACTCCTAGGTATCTACCCAAATGACACAAAAACACTGATTCAAAAAGACACCTGCAATCCCATGTTTATTGCTGCTTTATTTACAATAGGAGAGACATGGAAACAACCCAAATGCCCAAATGTAGATGACTGGATTAAATAGATGTGGTACATATACACAATGGAATATTACTCAACAATCAAAAAGATAAACCCATGCCTTTTGCAGCAACATGGATGGAGCTGGAAGAGATCATGCTTTGTGAACTAAGATAGGAAAAAAAAAATGCCAGATGGTTTTACTCACAGGAGGAGCATAAATCAAACAGGGGGTGAAATAATAATGAACAACTATATACCAGAGACATTCTCTGGGGGTGGAGTGGGGAATGGGATCAAAAGGGGGGGGGCAGGAGTGCATGGGACTATGGTGATGGCATATGGATGAATTGGTGATGGGAAGTCCATGGGGATTACAACTGAGATGGAAAAAGGCACAAACTGATGTAAAAATAAACTATAATTAAAAAAAAAACATACTCATATAAAAATCAAATAATGTATGATTGTGTTCCCTAATATCTATTATAATCTTCTCATTTCATGCTTCCTTGCACTGAATTTAACTTTGGTCTGCTAAGTCAGTCAAGGACAGGGTCATCTAATCAGTATGTGCTTGCCTGAGAAGTATGATGATGAAGGGAAAAGAGGAAGAAAATGATTAAAAAGAGAAGAGAGAATCAAGAGAAGAAAGTTTCCCTTATTCAGCCTCTTGACAGGATATCTTCTTTTCTCAGTGGAAGTACTATTAGTTTGTTTGGTGAATCTCTTACACATTTTAGAGGTTGAAGTTAATTTTATGCTTTGCCTATCCAATACCCATTCTCCTTTTCTTACATACTAACAGCCCTAATTTGGGAGGGAGGGCTGTTATGGAAGTGGTATAGTGTCTTTTTCATTTTCACTAAGGAAAGCTACAGTTTCCTGACTCCATTGCGACTAAACACAACATGTAACTTTGTTCTGACAGGTGAGAGGCAAATAGAATTTTACTGTTAGGCTTCCAGAAGAATTTGTTTATATGTAGTAGTGAGGGGAAATTGGGGTGTGACATTTTTTATTCTTCAGTATTTTTAAAGATCTTTTCATTCATTTACATATCGATGTAACCTTGAGGTACATATATGGTGATTTCCCACATCACCATATATGCATACATTACATTCACAGGGTTTCACTCACTGGTTATATAGAATTAAAAACTACTTCATGAAACTATTAAACGTGGGTGGTAGTTAACATAGGGAAGAGGAAATTATAATAGTTGAATTCATTATTAGGAGTTTGGAGAATTTCCTTCCAAATGAGTTTAAAGTAGATGATTAAAAGTTTAGTCAGGGCCCTCCCTAGAGGCACAGCAGGTTAAAGCACAGCACTAAGAAGCTAAAGCCACTTTCACATGAGTTTGATCCAGCCCTGGAGGTGATCCACATGGCACGCAGACTTCTCCTGACCTGCTCACTGCTCCCCTCAGCAGTGTACTTTGTCAGTCGGCCTGTTCTGCTCCCCACTCTCTCGGGTGAATCCTCTCACCACCCCTGCACCTCTGGCCTGTACCCCATTTCTGAATGCATAAATAAGTAAATCTTTAAAAAAAAAGTTTGGTAAAAGAGAAATGGACTGAATAACAACACATTGGATAAAGGACAAAGAATGATATGAAAAACATGGCAAAAAAAAGGACAAAGATGAAATAAAAAAGAAAAACCATAAACATGGAAATACTTAAAACTTTCAGTATAATGAGGCCCTCCGTGGTGGCGCAGCAGGTTAAAGCACAGCACTAAGAAGCTAAAGCCACTTCTGCATGAGTTCGATTCCCGACTGCCCCGGAAGTAACCACATGGCGTGGCAGACCTCTCCTGACCCGCCCGCTGCTCCCCCCAGCAGTGTACCTTGTTGTCTGCCTGTTCTGCTCCCCTCTCTGTCCCTGGCGAATCTGCTCACCATCCACATCTCTGGCCTGTACCCCAATTCCATATGAATAAATAAATCTTTAAAAAAAATAAAAAAAATAATAATAATAAAATTTAAAAATAATAAAATAAATTAAAAAAAACTTTCAGTATAATGAAAGTCCAGATATGTTCAATTGTTTCAAATGAATAAAACAATGCAAGGAGGAATGGGCACTTTGTGTTTCTAAGAACTACAATGTTATCAGTTGTGCCAATCTAAGATTCATTCCCAATTCCCAAGCAAGGGTTTCTTGCGAATATTTGGCTTAGACTAAAGGAAATAAATATCATTTACATTGGTGAAATGAATCTCAACATGCATGTGTCATTTACTCATTCTTTCTCTGTGAATAAAAAATAAAACTTTGAAACATTGGAAAAATGTTAAATGTGCTACCTCTGAGAAAATGATCTTCGGGTTTTTTTGCTTTACATCTCTACATCTTTAAAATATCCATAAAATATGAGGTAGGGTCAGTGGAAGTGATCAGTATTTTAGCCCTTCCGCCATTAGCATCAATGCTCCGCACCTGTGGTCTTCCCCGTGTGCCTGATGGCGGCACCTGGGTGTGGCGTGGGCCTGCGTGAGTGGGCGCACCTGAGCCAGAGACTGAGCATACAAGGGCGTCGTCACAGAGGATAGGACGGCAGAAGACTGTGTTGGAGAGTGGCTACAAAGAGAAAGAGTGCATAGAGATTTGGAGGGGGCCCCAGGTTGCTGTCTCCCTGCTGGCCTGCTTCCCTAAACCTGTGAGGATGATGCTAAAATTCTCTTTCAATCTGCCTGAACTAATGCTAAACCTACCTGGCCTGGGATGGTTGCAGAATATATGGTTTTCTGTATCCGGTTTATAATTTCCTTGTTTCTGCTAAATGAGCCAGATTACCAGAGATAAAACTTGCCATTTTATGTGTAGCAGCGTTAGATAGGAATTCATGAAGGAAATTCATCTTGTTACTGGGGACAGATGATTTTGCATCGTCAAGTTCTAGGCCTATTAGTTTGGGTTTGAATGAAGCTAGTAAATTAAACTGTCATGCTTACTCTGCCAACAGTCAGCTCCAGAGACCATAGACTGGAAGCACTATCAGTTGAAGACAGTTTAAAGAGAGGTTGTGACTTCTCTGGGGAACCTGATGACAAAGATTAAGCTCTGTTTTTCCTGGGATTTTAAAAGCATGATGATGCATTGAGATAACTGAATGAATTATTTCTTTTAAAAATTCTTAACATGATTTTGTGATTATGAGAGGAAGAGGGACAATTGTATTCATGGTTCATTCCTCATAAAACAAGGAAATAAGTAACTTATTTAGACCAGAGAAGGTAGAAAATTTTATAAATGAAAGAGAATGCTGTGTATTTATTAAATATTTTTGGTGGCATATGATAATTTACTAGAGTAAAAAGAAAGGGGAATATATTAGCTCCCAACCAAAAATTTCAGGGTATTATTTATGGTATTATAAAGGATTTAACTAATGTCTGCAGAATTCTTTCTTGTATATTTTTTTCACATGCTGGCTTTATTCTCAGCCAGATCTACGATGTAACCAAAGATATTAACATACACTGCCTGAAATTAAAATATACAAAAACTGCTCTTCCTCCAATAATTTCAGAAAAGTCCCTTTGAGGGCTTGCATTGTCCTAACCTACTTCCTTTGCCTATCACCGAGCCAGTAAGTGTGGCCATGGAGATATGCTAACCCAAATGGTCATACCCTGACCATACTGTAGCTATGAATGAGGCTCTAAACTCTGAAATGAATGATACCAAACCATCCAATCGACATTAATACTAATAGATAACAGAAGAGTGATTATTCAAAAGAGAATCAGGTGCCATTAATAAAAGGAGGGAAAAGTATGTTGAGTGGGCTAATTGAACAGGTGTTCATGACACACTATAATAAAGTGTATATAAGTGTAAATAAAAAACAAAGATCCTTGGCCCTCCCTGGTGGCGCAGCAGGTTAAAGCACTGCATTGAGAAGCTAACGCCACTTCCGCATGAGTTCGATTCCTGCCTGCCCCGGAGGTGACCACATGGCGTGGAAGACCTCTTCTGACCCGCCTGCTGCTCCCCTCAGCAGTGTACTTTGTCGATCTGCCTGTTCTGCTCCCCACTTTGTCTCTGGTGAATCCTCTCACTGCCCCTGAGCCTCTGGCTTGTACCCCAGTTCTGTATGTACAAATAAATCTTTAAAAAAAAAATCCTTATACTGACACTAGAGGGGGTTGTATTTCATAATAAAGTGAAAAATCATTTCTCATATGTGTGTATATTCCAGATATATTTTAATATAGTAGGCTCAGATTTCAGATTTACTCTATTGATAATATGTCTCAAGATCTTAATATACCCAGTCCTGAAACATTTTACAGATGGGCAGAAAACAAAAAAGTCTTTATAGTATCAGGTTTGACCATTTGATTTTCTTTTTCATAATTTTAAATGGTTTGTGCCTCACTTCCACATATGGATTCACAAAACGGAATCAGACTTTTAGAATTCATTAAATATTTAATCTTTGAGAAAAATTAGTATATTTTACCAATAAAATAAGGCATATACAGAGAAGTCCAATCCCATAAACATAATTGAAAGTAGATGACTTTCCTGTACACATGGTTTTATGTCAGTAGTATGACAAATTCAAAACCATAGCTACTAACACATGGCATATACTGTGGGTGTTTTCTGAAAACACTAATATATAGTGGGAGACTCATGTAGGTTTTTCCCAAACAAATGAAATAATCCGAGAAGAACTCAATTCCTGGACAATTGCCTATACTGGCAAAGTGCCTGTAATTTGCTGAAAAGTACATTAGTGATCTGAATATTTTAACAATTATAGCAAATAATATGACTAATATTAATCATCTCTTGGACCCTATCTGTTAGGTTTTTTTTCCTAAGTCTTTACAGAAAATGTGCATGAGGGTTTTGACAGAAATTATTGCTCCATGAAAACCTATTAGTATTCTAATTTTAATCACATTTCCATTTATAAATCTCCTTTAGGAGGCTTTTTGAATTTTAATCAACTGGTTTGTCTTTTATTTTAACAATTCTTTAATAAAAATCATTGGAAGGGAATTATTATCAAAGATAATTACTGTGCTAGAAATTTTGAAAACATTTAATTTTGACATATTTCAGGGGATATCAGGAGAATGTTGTTACATGACAGGTTTAATGCATTATGATTATGTGACCTATCTGGTATATGAGGTATATGTATATATGATATATATAGATAGATAGATAGATATAGATATATGTGTGTGTGTGTGTGTGTATACATTTCAACAAATGTGAAGTTTTTTTGGTGATTTTTTTGGCTCAAAGTAGGGCCAAAGTAAATGGATTCAGTAAATGTGAGCAAATCAGCAAACAAACATAAGCTTCTAAATCATGCATAGTGTTGTAAATCAGTGTTACCTCAAAAAAGAAAGAAAAAAACAAAGCAACCAGGTTATAAGTTTCAATGTTTTATCTTTTGTTTTGTCAATACATAGAGATATTTACTCTATAGACCAGTCAATAATGGCCTCTTTTTACTTAGATACCCTAATTTTAATGTATTTGTACATATAAATCTTGCACTGACTGATAATATTAGAAGCTAATTTTATGAGTAGACAAATTAGGATTTATTCTAGAAAGTATGTAAAATCTCTATGTACATGGGAAATTTTAATTACCTCAGTAATCTGTATTCTTACAGTAGAGTTCTACCCTCAAGCAATGTCATAGATGAATGTGAGTTATTCTGTAAAAAAAATTGGAAAATATCAAATCAACAT
>NW_004567120.1:7354424-7359757 GCF_000260355.1 Condylura cristata
GCAGGCGGCAGGCGGGAATCGAACTCATGCGGAAGTGGCTTCAGATTCTCAGTGCTGTGCTTTAACCCGCTGCGCCACCAGGGAGGGCCAACATATTTTTAATATTATAAAAATAATCATGAAATCACCGCAAAATACTACAGCACAACACACCTATATTTATTTGGTATAGGCATTTATAGCATAATTTAAATATAAGCTTTTGCTCATTCTTGTCAGCGCTTATGTATCATCAGACTGCTCTAATCTGGCTTTTGCCATGAACATTGTTATTATCATTACTAAAAATTACACCTTTACCAGTGTAAAGGGTACTACTAGATCATCTTAAGAATGCACATGTACTCATCACAGAAGCCATTGTAACTATGCTGCCCCAGCTATGTCTATGCTACAAATTTTTCCTTTTCGATCAAGTGAAAAAAGAATATTCCCTTGAACAGAGATACATTCAGTATTAGATTTAAAATATCAGATTTAGAGAGCTGTATAAAATTATTAATAATAAACAGGTGGTCAATCTTAATCTGTCATCTCCCAAGTTGCATTATGCTGCTCAAAATAAAAAAGGCAAAAACAATAAAAGTCAGGAATTTAGAACCATTCAGTCACTTGCCAAAGTATGGAAAGAATTCCCACGATGGCACCACTCAGATGGCTTTATGTATTTTTTGGCTATATAACATAACATTTGCAGTGATAAGTGATTAAACATTCACTTGTATTTCAGAAGGTAGGTGGCCAAAAACCCCAAGGTGTCTCAAAATTTGGAAAGGGAGGGAGGAACCAGAAACACAGAAGATTCAGAGTACACAGACACTGCCCCAGTGAGGCTGCCGTCATCATTGGTGGCCTTGCCAAAACAGAAACAGGCATAGGAAAATAGGCACATTGAGTCACACATTTCTAGAATTACTGAAGAACCATGCCCCATCCCTCCCCTGAAGTTGAGTGCAGTAGTTAAACTTGAAATCCTTGAAATTTTTCACTACCTGGTATGAAGGTTGGTGGCCACTCCCCCACTGCTAGGTAAAATGGTAAAGCTGATTTCCAGTGGCAAGAAACAACCCCACTTACATTGGACTCAATTAGAGTTGGAAAAAAATTGTTTAACTCCCTGTGGTTTGCTGGGTGCGATCTGGGTATACCATTAAGCATCAATCCTTCACTTACCTGAAATCCCAGGACTTCCCAGGGTTCCTAACTGCTGAAGACAAGGGTGTGCCATCTACTAAAAATATACATTGACCTTGACTTACATTTTGTGCTACGTATTTAGCTAGGCTTGTTGGCAGCTAACTTGACGACCCCAAAACACATCAGCTCCCCCACCTACCCAAGCTTGGCAAATATTAGGAAAGCCTATCTACTTATGCATTATGGAAGTTCTCACAGTATCTGTCTATGACCCAAGCCCAAAAAATTCCTGGACACTCTGTGATCCAGAGCCTCTAACAAAGTACTGCCAGCAAAATCTGCTGGATCAAAGCAAAACTGCAAACTAAAGTGTCAGTTGAAGTTTAGTGCAGTGCTCCTGTGAGAAAAATTACTTGGTGATCTGCCTTGATCACCTTTCAACTGAAAGTGATAACAGAGTCATTCCTCAGTTTATGCAGCTGCAGCCCAAAGGGGAGATTTTGCCCTTAGTAATCAACTACAGAAACCTCCACATCCCCCAGATACTCTACCCACACCCTGTGACCCTTGAACCTCCTCCCCACTTTGACTTATTATCATTGGTAACAAGGTTTCAACCAATAAAACAACACAAAGCACAACATCCCAGCCCAACATGCTTGACCTATCACAGCAGTACTGATAATGAAAGCTATCTAACTTAATCCATAGAAATAATCACAAAGCAGCAAACAGAATGAAGAAGCAGAGATATTTACCCTACACAATGAAGTAAGAAAAAAATCTTGAGAAAATCCTCTACACAACAGAAATAACCAAATAGCGGAATAAGACTTAGCAGCAACAGTTTTAATAATGCTCACTGAAATTAAAGGAACAATGGAAGACCAAATTGAGAAATACAACCAGGAAAGAGAAAATATGGAAAAGCCTCAAGTAGAAATCACAGAAACAGAAAATGTTTAGTTGAAATTTAAAATAAAATAATGCAATTAACAAGAGGTTCATGGAAGTCAATGAAAGAATGATTGAGAAAGAAGATAGGGTAGTGGGGATCAAACAGAATACCAACGAGTAGAGAAAATAATTAAGAAAAAATGAAGACAACATAAAATAAATGAAACTGTATCGTGAGAAACAACACTCACAATAGGTGCGACAGGAGAAGAAAAAGAGAGAAGGGTAGAAATACTATTTGAAGAAATAACTCCTGAGAACTACCCCAAACTGGAGAAGGAAACATATTTAGATCCAAGAAGCTCAGAGTTCCAAACAAAATTAACACAAACATAAGTACACAACACACAGAGTCAAATAATAATTAAAATGGGAAAAATTAAAAATAAACAGAAAAGCCTTAAAGCTGCCAAAGAGGAGCCCTCCCTGGTGGCGCAGCGGGTTAAAGTGCAGCACTGACAAGCCAAAGCCACTTCCACATGAGTTCGATTCCTGCCTGCCCCGGAGGTGACCACATGGCGTGGCAGACCTCTCCTGACCAGCCCGCTGCTCCCCTCAGCAGTGTACTTCGTCCATCTGCCTGTTCTGGTCCCCACTCTGTCTCTGGTGAAGCCTCTCGCTGCCCCTGAGCCTCTGGCCTGTACCCCAGCTCTGTATGCACAAATAAATAAATCTTAAAAAAAAAAAAAAAGCTGCCAAAGAAAAGCAGTCACAGATAAGGGAATTCTTTTATTTTTAAGTAATATAATAGTTTATTTTTACATCATTTTGTGCATTTTTTCATCTCAGCTGTAATCCCCGTGAGCTTCCCACATAAGGGAATTCTTACAAGATTACTCAAGTATGTCTCAGGGCAGAAGGGTATCAGATAGCACCATCAACTCATTGAAAGGGAAAGAGCTCCAGACGAGAATCATCTACCCAGCTTGGCTCACACTCAGATTTGAAATAGAGTCTATACAAAAGTTGATAAATGCCATATAGAATGTCAACAAAATGAAGGGAAAAAGTAAAATGGTCACAGAAATATATTTGAAAGATTCATCATCATTTTATGATAAGAACTCTCAATAAAAATGTGGAAAGGAAATGTGCTTCAAAATAATAAACTACCATATACAACAAATTCATAGGCAACATCATACTCAATAGCCAAACACAAGGCTTTTTCTTTTATAAGATCAGCACCAACAAAATATTTTCCACTCTCATCACAACTTTTCAATATAGCATTGGAAATCCTAGCAAGAACAATTAGACAAGAAAAGAAACAAAACTTATCCAAATTGAAAAAAAAAAAGGTGAATCTATCATCGGCGTATGGCATAATATACATAAAAAATTCAAAAGATTCTAGTAGAAAAAATAAATTAATACTATAAATTATCAAACTATGATATTTACATACAAAATTCTAATACATTTCTATATAAAATAATGAAGTTGTAGAAAAAAGATTCAGAAAAACAGCCTCCCTGGTGGTGCAGTGGTTAAAGTCTTAATGCCATCAAGCTATCTCTAGGTACTTAGACAATAGTTCAATCCCAGCTAGGGAGCTGGTGCACATGAGGGGGGTCAGACCTCTCCTGTGTCACCTAATGCTCGCCTCAGCAGTGTATCTCAATAGATCTGCCTGTCCTGCTCCCCACTCTGTCTCTGGTGAATCCTCTCCCTCTGGACCTCTGGCCTAGACCCCAATTCTTTCATGCATACATAAATAAAATAATCTTTAAAGATAAGAAAAATCAGAAAAACAATTCTATTTACAAAAGCATGGAAAAGAATTAAATATTTTATAACTAGTTTAACCAAAAAGTAAAAGATCTGAATATGCATAACTATAAGACATTGTTGGGGGAAAAAACCCAAAATAAATAAAAATAAAACCAAAAACAGGAGAGACGAGGATGGAAAGATACCTCCTGCTCATGTATTTAAAAAAATTAGCTATTGTTTAAAAATTAGCCATTGCTAAAATAGCTACCCTATTTAAAGCAATATACAAATTCAAATGAATCTCCATAAATGTTTCAATAGCCTTCTTCTTCAAAAAAAATAGTACAAAACAGTCATGAAATTTATGTGAAACTGGGAAAGACTTTGAATAGCAAGTCTACTCCTCAGGAAAAAAAAAAGAACAAAAATGGAGTTAGCATCATGCGCCCTGACTTTAAACTACATTACAAAAGAATAAAGCATCTTGGTATTAGACTAAAAGTACACAAACTGATTAATGGACCCAAATTAGAGCCCACAAATAAAACATAAACACATGGACAACTAATTTATGAAAGAGTTGAGCTATTATGACAAAGAGTTGAGATACAATGGAGCATGGATCATCTCTTCAATATATGGTGTGGGGGGGAAATAGAACATTCACGAGTAAAAATGTTTGTCCACTGGCAAGGGAAACAAAAGCAAAAATAAATAGGGTTATATCACGTTAAAATATATCACAAAGCAAAAGAAAAATGTATCAAAATGAAAAGGCATCTGCTGAATGAGAGAAGATATTTGCACAGTGTGAGTCCCAGTCAACAAAGAGTTAATGCTAAACTATACAGATAACTATAAAATACAGCAATAAAAACAAAGCAACCCTACTGAAACTGAGCAGAGGGTCTGAATAAACATTTCTCCAAAGAACACATAGAAATGACCAATAACTAGGTAAAAGTGTTTGTCAAGGGAACTTGAATTCCTGGAACTTTCTGGAGGTGATCATTTGGTCCATTACTGCCCTACTCCTTTTTGATACCCCCCTACATCTGACTGTTACCGGTTTTTGGATTATTTTAACAGCAGAAAATAGAAGAAGAAACCACAGCTGACTCTGTGATGGCCCATGACAGCTCGCCCTGCTCCACCCTGAGAGTCTGCAGACCAGTGCTGGGATAGGAGCTGCAGCCCACCCAGTCAAATCTGCATCCATCTGCCCCTGCCCCTGCAGGATGGGAACTGCCCCGTTTGGCTGGAAGAGCTGTGCGCAGCACTTTTATTGCAGCCATAACAAAGATGAAATTTTTGGGGTTTTTTTTTAAGGGTTTCTTTTCTTTCTTTTTTTTTTTTTTTTAAGATTTATTTATTTGTGTACACAGAACTGGGGTACAGGCCAGAGGATCAAAGGTGTCGAGAGGCTTCACCAGAGACAGAGATGGGAGCAGAACAGGCAGATCAACGAAGTACACTGCTGAGGGGAGCAGCGGGCGGGTCAGGAGAGGTCTGCCACGCCATGT
>NW_004567120.1:7360032-7373053 GCF_000260355.1 Condylura cristata
CAGGCGGCAGGCGGGAATCGAACTCATGCGGAAGTGGCTTCAGATTCTCAGTGCTGTGCTTTAACCCGCTGCGCCACCAGGGAGGGCCAGAGATGAAATTTTTATGAGAAAACTTTGTTAAATTAATTAGCCAATATACCCAATTTGCCACTCTGATTACTAATGATGTCAGATATGTTTTTTCTTTATCCATTTGTATTTTACATACTATAGTTTAGTTGTTGATGGGGTTCTTAATACACATATCAACTTTTCATATATTAAAACTTTTTCATTCCTTCTTTTGTTTTAACATCTATTTTCGTCCTCTGATATAGTAGCTTTATATTCCCTAAGAAGCAGAAATCTTAATTACTATAGAGTCTAATCTATTATTTTTTCCTTTCTTGCCTTGTTCTGTTTTTTAATCTTAAAAAGAGGAAGCCCTTCCTATTCAGAAGGTAGATTAATGTTTATAGTTTTCTTCCCTTTATGGCTTGTTTTTGTGTATATGATACTTATTCCAATGTTAGATGATTTATATTTAACTGTTGAAGCCATCTGGAATTTTACTGTGCTACATAGTACGACAGGAAAATACAAAATCATTTGTCCTTATAGCTAACCAATTTTCACAGCACAATTGTGAAACAATTCTTTCTTTACCCCTAAGTTTGTGATGCCTTGTCAAGAATTGAATCTTAGAAATAGAAATAATTTTTATTTCTCCACTTCATTATAATTTTATCTTTTTAAAAATTATGTTTAGAGATAATGTTGCTTTATATGTATATGCTTAGGGGTAAAGTTTCACACTTGTACATATACATGTTATCATACTTCATCCACCACCAGAGCCTCGATAACCCTGAATAACAATTTTATTGTATGCTGTGATATTTCATTTCCTTGCTTCATTTGAAAAAAATATTTACTGATTTATGCATACAAGAGTAGGGGTGTAGGCCAGAGGTGTGGGAGGTGAGGGGATTCATCAGAGACAGAGTGGGGAGCAGAATAGATGAACTGACTAAACTACACTGCTGCAGGAACAGTGGGGAGACAGGAGAGGTCTGCTGCTCCAAGTGGGTCACTTCCCTGGTGGGGGATTGAACCTGTGCTGCAGTGGCTGTGGCTAAGTTCATAATGCTGTGCTTTAACCCCTTGAGCCACCAAGGAGGACTGTCTTGCTTTAATTTTCTATTATCTGATCACTCGTTATGTGAATTATAGGCTCATTTTGTGAAAATATAAAATAAATCTTATTTATATTTTAATTGAGGTTGTTTTGGTAGTACAATTTGGAAAGATGACATTTTTACAATATTCATTCCTCTTGAACCAGAAAATATTGTTTTCTCAGAAAAGTTTCTAATATTTATCTCAGGAATGTTTTTTTTTTCTTTTTCTTCTTTTTTTTTTTAAAGATTTATTTGTACATACAGAACTGGGGTACAGGCCAGAGGCTCAGGGGCGGCGAGAGGCTTCGCCAGAGACAGAGTGGGGAGCAGAACAGGCAGATCGACGAAGCACACTGCTGAGGGGAGCAGTGGACGGGTCAGGAGAGGTCTGCCACGCCATGTGGTCACCTCCGGGGCAGGTGGGAATCGAACTTGTGCGGAAGTGGCTTTAGATTCTCAGTGCTGTGCTTTAACCCGCTGCGCCACCAGGGAGGGCCTATCTCAGGAATGTTTTGTATTTCCCGCACATAGATATTTTACATTTCTTACTAAGACTTTCGCTGAGAATTTCAGTTATTCTATGCTGTAAGCTTCACTGCCGCAGTGGAAGCTCCATGAGGCAAGAAATCACATAGCCCTTATCAGTATATGTACTGGTTTCCCAGTAATAACAGTCACTTACTAAATACTTATTTATTGACTGAATATTTCATTAGCATTTGAGCTGTATCTGAAATATGCTGTTACTCACAAAATCACATAAGCTGGAGAAAATCTTTGGTGTGTAGATTAATACTTTGCTAACCTAAATTCACAGGTCTTAGGTTTCTTGACAAAGATTATAGACAGAATTGATGGAAGAGGAAAAAGCAGAACCCCCATTTGATTTCTAAACAATGTTCTTTACATTGTACTATGCTGGCTTTGACAAACGCTAAGCAGATAACTGTACTCCTAAAATACAGTGCTGTAAATCAATGTTACCTCAATACAAACTAAAATAACAAATATTCCTGCAAGAGAAAAAGTCTCTTTGAAGTAGTCTTTATAGAAAATTTCTTAATCTCTATGCTTAGGGCATAAAGGTGAATTGGAGAGATATGGACTGATGGAAATCTATAAAAAATATTCTTGTGGGCCCCGCCCTGGTGGCACAGCGAGTTATAGCACAGCATTACAAGGCTAAAGCCCTTCAGCATGAGTTCAATTCCTGGCCAAGGAGGTGACGCACATGGCGCGGCAGACCTCTCCTGACCCGCCCGCTGCTCCCCTCAGCACACTGTACTTTGTCCATCTGCCTGTTCAGCTTCCCACTCCATCTCTGGTGAAGCCTCTCAATGCCTCTGCACCTCTGACCTCAGAACTCCAGTTCTGTATGCATAAATAAATAAATCTTTCAAAAATATTTCTGTGTGATGTGTGTATATGCACATATATGCACACATATATCAGCATATATCTATTTTCCTGAGTATTTGCATATGTGGAAAGAATATGAAGCTCTCAAGTTATCAAAAGATTAGGAACAAGAGTCATCTTCACACCCTCTGTGGATGACCCCAGTGCCTACTTTATAACACATCTATCCATCACTACTAGCTCCATAAGGTGTGCAGAACCACTTAGGAGTATTTTATATAAATGGATTCACAACTCAGAAATGAAACAGAATCCTTATTTATTGATTGATTTTCTTGCTCAATCCTAGCATGAAGGTGTCTTCCAACAGATATAAAATAATGAGACTCAATTTTCTGTGTACATTCAAGGTTTTATGCATCCATTAGCCCTGTTTTTTTAAACTACATAATGACTACCTGAATGCTGGTAAGTGAATGAAACATGACTATACCACATTTCAACTATATGAACAAACATTTTTCTTCAGTTAAACAAAACATGCATTATCAGAGCTTTGGAATTATTTTATTTAGATCAGGTTTAATTAGCTACAGTTCCACAGTGGTACAATTACAGAAGCAAAAGTTTTGTATCAAAACACAGATTCAATCCCCTGTCTTTTAATTAGCAAATGTAGCATTGAAATTATAAGACCTTTCTTAGAATTTTAGAAATAAAATTTGGAAAATGTATAACATTGTACTTTGCACATATTTATATTAGTTAGTTGGTAATGATTTTATCTTAGATAGCAGGAATGTGTAAACTAAATTACACAATCTATTTTGCAACAATTGCTTAAAATCCTCCAGAAAAATGGCCATAGCAAATTAACAATCTTCAAAATGGTTTATTTATAATCCCTGTGTTAAGAGGCCAGAGATGAACATTTTAATACTATGATTCCTAAAAATATTGGAATATACTTACTAAAATTCTGTAAGATTCATGAGATTCTGTGTGTCTACCTTTCAAAAGTACAGCTTATGTTTTATAAGCCAGTGCTTATGTACTAAACACATTACCCACAAATATTACACTAACCTGTATTTTAAGACAAATCAAAACATGAATTTTACATAGTGTTACAACCTGATAACTATAGTTATAAATATGTTACTTGCACAAATATATATTGCATAGATAGTAATTTACTTACTTTTATGATGTAAGTTTTGGCCCATATAGTTTAATACCATGCTAGGATGAGCAGGGAATAAGATTTTATATTGTAAGATTAAATCTTTTAGATAACAATCTTTCATAGAAACTTCTGATTATTCAATTCTCAATAATACGCAAACTATAAGACACATAGCTCAAGTCATTATTAAGTATACTACAGCAATATAGAAATGTTATTTAGAGATGTTGTAAACATTGACTTGGGAATGTGGATATGTAAGTTTATACAGAAAAAATAGATTATCTTTATTTTTGAGCCATGAATCTTGGAATGTAATGATAAAATGAACTGAGTTATAACAAACACAAAAAAATCTAATTAATGATTTTAGTAACTATCAAAGACAACTCAATTTTTGCTTTACCATGCAAAACCTTCTTGCTGGCCTAAATTGAAGATCATCAAAGTTACAATATACTTGTTACCAAAACATGATAAAATCAGACTGTTGCAACCAATCAATGGAACTTAGCATTTAAATTATTTTTGTTTATTAACAATCCTTGAAGTTAATGGCATGGTCTTTTATTTTGATTTATACATTAGAAGAAAATTAAGTTTAACTGATTGAAAGACCAGGCTCCCTAACAGGTAAATAATAAAATGTATTTTCTGAAAGAAATCTAACCAAAAATACAAACAAGGTAGTTGTGACTGTGAATGTAGTTTTTATTCTTTTTAGAGAGAACTTATAATATGCCACCTGTCACCTATGAAGTGACCTATTGCTCTTTGCTTTCTTCTCTTAAATTTGAAAAAGTGGTTACGTTAGTAGAGATATTCTCTGCTTTTAATTTATATTTGAGAAAACTCTTCTATGGGTAATTGAAAACTTCCTATAAGTACTTAAATGAATACTTGACAGAGGCATTATAAAATGACATCTCTTTTGATGAGTTAATCCTTGCCTAATTTCTGATTTCAGACTAGTATTTCCAAATTATAGACTAGCCAGTACCCTACATCTCAAACAGCTGGAAAAAGAACAAAAAATAAGCCAAAAACTAGTAGAAGAAAGGTAATAATAAAAATCAAAGCATAAATAAATGAAATAGAAATTTAAAAAACAATTCAAAAGACCCATGAAACCAAAAGTTGATTCTTCAAAAAATAAAACCACTAGCCAGGCTCAAAAGGAGAAAACACAATAAATAGGATTATAAACGAAAGAGGAGAAATTACAACAGACTCAGTAGAAATCAAAAGAGTAATCAGAGGTATCTATGTACATTTATATGAAACAAGTTCAACAATCTAGAAGAGTGGGACAAATTCTTAGAATGTTATAATCATCCAAACCTAGTTAAAGAAGAAATGGAACAACTAAACAGAACAATTACAACAGTGAAATTGGAACAATTATCACAGCCCTCCCCCAAAACAAAAGATCAGGGCCAGACAGCTTCAGAAATAAGTTCTACCAACGTTCATAAATTAATTAGTACCTACCCTACAAAAAATCATTCAAGAAAACTGACAAGGAAGGAATACTACCAAATATGTTTTAGGAAGTCAACGTTACACTAATACTAAAACCAAGCAAAGGCGACTCAGAAAAAGAAAAAAACAAAATTAACAGGTTACTATAAATCAGAGTCATTCTGCTGGGGAGGGGAGGGTGAGGGGTCCAAAAAGGGGAAAGAAGAGCATAAGGGACTATGGAGATGGTGAACTGGTGGTGGGAATTCTATGGAGACTACACTTGAGATAAGAAAGCATACACGCACAAAAATGAACAACGATGTAAAAAATATTTATATAAATAAATAAATCATATATATTAAAAACCCCAAAATAAAGGTAGGACTTATTGGAGGTTAAATCAAAATTACAGGTCAAAAAAAAAAAAAAATTAAAGCAGGCCTCCCTGGTAGTGCTGGAACTAAAGTCTCAACACTGCCAGGCTATTGACAGCCATTGGCATGAGTTCAAAACTCAACCAGGGAGCTAACCCACAGTGCAGCAGACCTCTTCTGTCTTGCTTGTTGCTCCCATCAACAGTGTATTTCAGTAAATCCCCCTGTTCTGCTCCCATTCTGTCTCTGGTGAACCCTCTCATCATCACTCCCCCCCTTCCCTCTCCCCCCTCCCCACCCCGCACCTCTGGCCGACAGCCTAGTTCTTGTATGCATAAGTAAATAAAAATAATGTTTTTTTAAAAATAAAAGAAAATTGCACTGAGACTTTAAACCCTGCGCCAGCAGGGAGGTCCCCAAATAGTGCAATTTTCAATGGAGAACTCAGTATCTAAAGAATTAGAAAACATATCAATTTATATGGTAGTAATAATATACGTGAACAGTTACCATCAGTCAGCATTTGAATATCGGTTTAGTAACTGCCCTGCACACTGAGACACAAACAATAGAACATTGGAATGTGGCATTCACATGCCTTTATCTTTCCAAAGTCTTTCAATTTACGATTAATTTTGGGGAGAGAACTGTCCTCCCTGAGCTAAAATTTTATGGTTAGTTCTTAATTTTAACATGTTTCTTCATTTTTCTCTCAGAATAGCACAGCGAGTTAGAGTTCTGGGTCCTTAAAGGAAAAGTGTTACACTTTCATCTACTAAGGAGCACATTTAACTCTATGTAGTACATGACAATGGAGCATGAGGATGCACACATGAATATAAAATATGCTGCCTCATCTGTCTCCACTGCCTATATATGTGGAAGAGAGAGACAAGGGATTTATTATGGATACCTGAGCACAGGTTCCCGATGGGACAGGAATATGGCCCCAGTGTATGATGCTTATGTGAATTTATTTTTGTTTTTTCTATGCCAGTATAACTTGGAAAACTAATTTGAGAAAAGCAGATATGATTCATAATGAGTTCTGTTCATTTATAACTAATGTATTATTTTTGGGTGACATGGCCATGTCACATTTTAAAAAATGCATAAAATAAGAGAGGGAAGCTTCTGGGTGGTTGATGGTTAGTCTCAGTCTTGAGACTTAGAAAAAAGATTTAGCATTGGGAGGGAAGCTACTCTCAAAAGTATAGTTATGTGAGTCAAGTTCACACACATGCACACACACACACACATCAGAACTCTTTTCCACTATGAGAAATGATATATCTGGTAAAGGAAATGTTCATATTATGTGGCCACTGGATTCTACTCCTGTGGGAAAGACACATAGGATATCAAATTATCATTGGAAGTTTGCTTAATGAACGCTGAATCAGAACAGTTGAGGATATGCAAATCTTCAGAAACACTGAACCTCCAAACCTGGGGAAATATCATGCTTTGTGGGTCCTCCCCCATGTGCTTACAACTGCAAGGCATGACCCAGACTCAGAGTGCAGCAAGAGCTTATTTACAAAGGGGAAATTGTGAAAGATAAGGAAAAAGAAGAGTTTCTGAAGCCACACATGGCCATCTGTCCTATTCACATTGTGCATAGGGTCCCGTAGTCCAAACCAAAAGTTGCTTGCACAAGATGTTGTCCCTTTAAGGAGAGCTTGGAAGTGGTGAGGGACCAGGACCAAACTCAGAGTGGCAGTTGGAGATAGTCACAGTGGCGCTGCTGAGGCAGGAGCCAGAGGCCCGGAGCCAGAGGCCAGGCAGGCAGTGCCAGAGGCAGCCTGAGTGGAAAAGGCAGTGGTCAGGAGCAATGGATAGCTCTTAAAATTGTTGGGCAAAGGTCAGCAATGTCAGTCAGTTCCAGTCAGCCTAGGGTGATATGGACAATCAAGCAGCACTGGAAAGCTTTCAGAGGCAATGCCAGAGGACCTGGCACCAGAGTACAACTCTCAGAGGCACTGGCCACAGGCCAGCTGCACCTTTTAACAGGTGATGTGGAAGCAGGAGCAGCAGCCAGGCAGCTTCAATTGACAAGATGAAGCACAGCAATTGAAAACAGGAACTAAAGTCTTGATGAAGGACTACCCAGAAGAGAGTGTCTCAACCTGTCTTGACCTGAGAGTTTCCAAAGTGAATGTCTCAATGAGTCTCAGAGGTCGAGTGTTAATCTGTCTGCTGCCCCAGATTATATCCCTTTCCAGTGCCTGAGTCTCAAACCTGATTTGCCTATTTTCAAAACCATGCAGGTCTCAAAATCCGATTGGTGCAAGCACAAGCTCAAAACTTACTGATGCATTTTCAAAACTGCAGGTTTTACAACTGGTATGGGAAACCTACTTTGCACTGAGGTCAGCCATCCAAATTGGCTCCCATCAGGTTCTGTGGCGTGAGCAGTGTCCCTGAAGTGAAGCTAGTCATACTCTGCTACAACCCAGCCCCAGGAGGTGTGGCTTCTGTCACAACACCTGATACATTGACTTGAGGCACTGTCATCGAATATAGGGATGCATGGTCAAGGGGACCTGAACGTTCCGGTCCTCTTAACTGTGGGTGTCTTTTTGGGAGACTGTGTAGAAAGTCCTGGCAAATATTTGCTTCCATGAACCTTCATTTTCATGACTCTTTGGTTCATTCAACCATTTCTGGTTCAGTTTCTCCCCCCTCTTCCAAATTATATGACATGATTCATTAAGCTTTTCTTCTACAATTACACTCTTGTTTTACTTTTCCCTGAGAGTTTACCCACCTTGCTTTGAGTGTATTTTTCTATAGTATTTCATCACATATTTGCAGTTTCTTGATATTTGAAAGGTATGTCTACCTCTTCTGTGAATGAATTTTTATAGAATTTTAAAGGGAGGCTTATTTTTATGTTACTCACAGTAATGATAACATAAGATCACTGCAAACGGTCACTAAAAACCAAAGTCCTGAAACAAAGCCTGCTATATAGTAGAGGCTCAAAACATGTGTTGAATGAAACCTTACCCTCTATCTACAATCAAAAACTAGTAATTCATTAAAAAGTTAGACTCATAGATTACATATTTTTGGCCACATAGTTGAAAACCTGATCACAAGAAAAAAAAAGTTGAAATGAAGCAAAAATACTTTGCTATAAATTTAATGTAACATAGTTACTTGGAGATCATGTGCAGTCCTAACTTGAGTAGATCGTCTCCACAGACTCATGAACCTTATTTAATTTCACAGCAGTGTTTTGGAAAATTAGTATTGAGTGGCAATAAGGAGGGATCTACTAAAGACAGTCACTCTCACTATAATAAATATGAAAGTTGAAAATAAGGATGAAACAGAAAAAAAAAAGACTACATGGAGATCAGAATATTTTGATTTTTTGATTATTTTAACAGTGGATTTTTCCTCCCTTGATGTCCTGTGTAATTCAACAATCAACTGTGCACATTTTTTGAGAATCTGTGGTTATAAGAAACATGAATGACTGGTAGAAGAAGTGAAAGAGATGAAAGAAACTGCAACCTTTGGTATGTTCTTTGAGAAAGGGGACTTTGTTTTATTTTTCTGCCATTCACTGTGATAGATAGGGTCTTCATCAATATGTGCTAAGCAGTCAAAGAACGGCCACAACAAAAAGTAAATGAGATTGGAAAAGATACTAATTGGGACCAATACATAGGTAGAATATACATCCCCCAGATGTTCAGATATACTTTTTTATTAAAATCTGATACAATTTACTAGTTCATTATGGAAATGAAAAGGTCGTAGGACACTGACCTTAATTTCAATGTCTTGTGTTTATTATTATTATTATTATTATTATTATTATTATTATTATTATTATTTTGCATAGAAGAACTTGGGTGTAGGCCAGCAGTCTGGGAAATAAGAGGATTCATCAGAGACAGTGGGGAACACAACAGGCAGATTAGCTAAAATACACTGCTAACGGGAGCCGTAGGTAAGACAATGGAGGCTGTGTGGATTAGCTCCCTGGCTGGGAATTGAACTCACAGACTGCAGACTGTGTTTGTCATCAGGCTGTAACTTAACCCCTCGGCCACCACGGAGTCCCTCAATATCTTGTGTTTAAAAAGAGATAGAAATTTTTTTCTACTCAACAAAAATTTTCCATCTCAAATGTTAAAAGAGTAAAGAAAGTTGTAGCATGAAGTTGTAACTTCAAGTTGATGAAAAGTTCATCGCTATTCTTAACACTTGCAAACTAGATATAATTGCCTTCGTAATGAATGTTATTTCAAAGATACAAGGATATGATCTAGTCATATCATGAAGAATTAGACACAAAATCTGAACTGTTCGTTACACTCAAGAAATTAATTTTTCCAGGGTTCTGATATTATTACAAAACAGATACAAGTATTATTAAGCTAATTAGAATTAAACTGTGAGTGATTTAAAAAAACCCACTATAAAAATATTTCTAAAATTAAAAATTGAGAATAAATGTTTTACTTAAAGGAATGAAGTTCAGTGTTATCAGGTAGAAAGAAAAACTATTTTTCCTTAGAGAAAGAGTAGATCAAACAACATCTTACAGTTAACTGTCTGCTTGTGTCCTAAATCTAACACTTTAAATGACACATCCCTATTATAGAAAATTCATTTTTGTAGGGGCAGGTAAAAGTTGTATCTAATTTAGCGCATTAGCATTGACAAATCTTTTTTGAATAATGTAGTGCATAGCCTTAAAATTTATTTATTTTTCTTATAATTTATTTATTTATATATTTTACACCAGTGTTCTTTTTTGTACAGTTTGCTTTCTTTTCTCAAGTGTAGTCCTCATAGCATTCCCACCACCAATTCACCCTGCACCATCCCATAGTCCCTTGTGCTCTTCCCACCCTTGCTTTGATCCCTCTCTTTACCCCTCCCCTGCAGAATGCCTCTCGTTTATTTGCCTATTTATGTTTTCTTGTTATTATGTTTCCCCTGATTCCCAATTTGGTTCCCCTATATTCCTCTTATAGGTGAAGCCATCTGATATTTTTCTTTTTCCTTCTGACTTATTTCACTGAGCATAATACCTTCTAGTTCCACCCATGGTGCTGCACACGTCACGAATTTATCTTTTTTGATTGCTAAATAGTATTCCATTATGTGTATATACCACATCTATCTTCCTGGTCAGTCACCTATTTTCGTGTACTCAGCTTGATTCCAATTCTTACCTACTATAAACACTGATGCAAATAAACAGGGGTACAGGCATCCTTTTGAATTAATGTTTTTGTGTCCTTTTAGCCTCAAATTTTAATTTGGTTGACATTCTGTTTACAAAAAAATAACAAAAAGGAGTTATTCTACTCCACCCTCAATTTCTAAGAACAGTGGCTAAAAAGCCTTGTTTGAAAATAACTAGACGAAGTGGAAATTTACGAAGTGCTATTCTGAAAGTAAACAACAATGAAAATTTTATGCTAGTGGTCAAGAATATCTTAGTCTATGAATCAAAGACATTTTTCATAAAGTAATGGGAAATGACAAGATATTCTGGAACGTGTGTTTAGCATTGATTTTTTAGTAGAATGTTATGAAATAGACTTAAAAGTTTTTGCTTTTTCTATAATGTTGATGCATAAAGATTACACCCAGGCCAAACTTTCAAGTACAAAATCAATAATACTAGGATGCAATTGTATTCCATTAACTCTAAATGATTACTTAGAATATTATTAGGGCAAAATAAGGACCTAGACAATAAAAAAGGAAACTGATGAAGCAATTTTAATGGCTTACATAATTTCTTTTTTTAATTTTGATGTTCCAAATTCTATTACAAATTACCAACATTACATATTAATGATACAAAGACTTGTATGTTTTTAGAGAATATTTTATTGTATTTTAAATTTTTTATTTTTTTATTTTATGAAGCAATACTGCATTATAACTTTACATAAATTTCAAGTGTTCAGGAGGCCATTAATGAAAAAATTGAACCTGGCAATATGCAATATGCCACTTCCATATGAATAAAATACAGTATAATGATTATTTCACATTCATTTTTAATTGTTACTTATGATTTCTTTTTCACAATGGCTAATTATAAATTATAGATCACAGCAATGGAAGAAAAATTTGTGCCTTTATTTGTAAACATTCATTGTTTCAAACAGCTGCCTGTGTAATCATCGTGAAAAATTATTTTCTAGAAGCACCTTTTGTTAGATTTGTAAATTTCCAGAATTCCACTGCATAATTTGTTCATTTTCACAGTAAAAACATTCAAATATTCTTCATATATATTGGCAGAGAAAGAAACATGTTCTGGTAAGTATGTTTCTTATTCTCATCTTTTTTTTTTTTTAATTTTCACTAAAATTGGATTACATTGTTTGTGTTTTGTAAGTGTAAGGAACATTCCCTGCTGAAACTGTTGCTGTAATGCTCCCAACACCAAAATATCCACAGTTCCCCACCAGATCTACTGTGCACCCTCCCAGCATAAGTGAATTGCTCCTTCTCTCTCGCTTCTGAATGTTTCAGATCTATAGTCTGTTTTCAAAGACTAGTTTTTGACCTTGGTTTTATCTAATGCTTTGTTTGGTTTTGCTATTTTCTAAAGGTAAATGACACCATCCAATTTTTGTCTTTTTTTCCCCCTAAACTTATTTTACTTAGTTCCATCAATAGTGCTGCAAATAGCATGAGCTTCTTTTTATTGTCATGTAGAATTCCATTGTGTATATATATCGTATCTTTTCACCAACTTGTCTGATTTGGGGCGCACAGATTGTTTTCACAGTTAGGTTATGGTAAATAGTGCTGCAATGAGCACTATTAAATGAGCACCTTTCAAATTAGTGTATTTGTATTCTTCAGGTGGATGCCCATGACTGGAATTTCTGATTCATGTAATAGATTTATTTTTAATCTTCTGAGAAACCTCCATACTTTTGCAGACGGGCTGGATTAGGCTGCATTTCTGCCAGCAATGCAAAAGTGATCATTTTTCTCCACATCCTCATGAGCAAATACTGGTTTTGGTCTCTTAGATATGGGCCATTCTCACAGGAGTGAGGTGGTATCTCATCGTGGTTTTGACTTGCATTTCCCTGATGGTAAATGATGAAGAACATCTGTCACGTGTCTGTTGGCCATCTGCATATCTTCTTTTGAGAACTGCTTATTTAAATATTCTGCCAATTTTTTATAATAATAGTTTATTTTTACATCATTCTGTGCCTTTTTCCATCTCAGTTGTAATCCCTGTGGGCTTCCCATCACCAAATCACCCATGTGCCATCATCATAGTCCAGTGCATTTCCCTTCCCCCACTTTTTTGATCACATTCCCCACTCTAGCCCCTTAAAATGTCTCTGGCAGGCCCTCCCTGGTGGCGCAGCCGGTTAAAGCACAGCACTAAGAAGCTTAAGCCACTTCCGCATGAGTTCGATCCCCGCCTGCCCCGGAGGTGACCGCATGGCGCGGCAGACCTCTCC
>NW_004567120.1:7374488-7375133 GCF_000260355.1 Condylura cristata
TTTTTTTTTTGGTACAGGTCATTTATCTCCCTTGCTCGGTTTACTCCTAGGCATTTGAGTGCATGACTTAAAATGTGATTGCTTTCATAATATCTTCCTCCTCTAGCTCATTGCATTTAATATAGGAATGAAATTTATATTTTTGGTGAAATATTAGCTTCACTACTTAAAAAAGGGTAATATGGGCAGTTTTTCCTTCTTTCTTCTGAATGACCTTGATACAGTAATAGAAAATATTGTGGATTCTTACTTTGACCATGTGGTATATCAATACATTTCTCTGGGGAATAGAAGTTCAATTCTTGAGATATAAAATCCTACAAAGATAATCCTCTGAAAATGTGTGATTTATTTATTTACTTCCTGCTAACTCATGTGTCTGCCCAGGAATGTAACCATTTAGCTATTGGAAAGATAAAAAGGTTATTATTTTTTGGTTTGAAGCATTTAGCTTCACCATTATGAAAATGAAATGACCGCAGATCTAATCCTCATTGTATGGAAAAGCAAATGTTTCTGGAAGCAAAAGCAAGTGTCTTTCATAGCATTCCCATTTCTGTGGTTTAGGAAGCAGATTTAACAGGAATGCTCTAGATTACTTTATCTACAATCACATCATGAAATAAAAAAATATATACATATGTG
>NW_004567120.1:7375753-7378103 GCF_000260355.1 Condylura cristata
GGGGAAAAAATTGAAAATTAGATCTCAAAATTAAACACTTCTGTTAATCAGCAGCCAAGATTAAAATGTTAATAGGGAAACCAAAGCCTGGGAAAACCTCTGTCTCTTTCAAAACAAACAAATGAGTTCAAATTGGCAAGTGACTTGAATAGACACTTTAAGGTGCTCAAGAGCAGGCCTAAAAATTATAAGACCTAAGAGCAATCTGTATTCTGATCGTGGTTCAAGAGAAGGAACTATGAGCACATTTCCCTCAAAACGAGGTTTATTTTTCTTAGTAATAATTGATAAATTAAAGAGTGTATGTCTGACATGGTGAAGAAGAAAGTAGAAACAAACCTTTTTTAAATTATAATAGTTTATTTTTACATCATTTTGTGCCCTTTTCCATCTCAGCTGCAATCCCTGTGTGCTTCCCATCACCAATTCACCTGTGTGCCATCACTACAGTCCCGTGCACTCCCGTCCCCCCTTTTTGTTCCCACTCCCCACTTCACCTCCAGAGAATGTCTCTGGTATATAGTTGTTCATTCTCCCCCCCTCCTCCCTGGACCTTTATGCTCCTTCTTTGAGTAAAGCCATCTGGTATTTTTCCTTTTCTTTCTGGCTTATTTCACTAAGCATGATCCCTTCCAGGCTTCACCCATGTTGCTGCAAAAGGCATGAGTTTATCTTTTTGATTGCTGAGTAATATTCCATTGTGCATATGTACCACATCTTTTTAATCCAGTCATCTACTTTTGAGCCTTTGGGAATTGGAAAGATGGAAACAACCTAAATGCCCAAAAGTAGATGTCTGGATTAAAAAGATGTGGGACATATACACAATGGAATATTACTCAGCAACTGAAAAAAGGAAACACATGTCTTTTGCAGCAACATGGATGGAGCTGGAAAAGATCATGCTTAGTGAAATATGCCAGAAAGAAAAGGAAAATACTGGATGGTTTCTCTCATAGCAGAAATATAACAGAACAGGCAACAAAATAATGATAATGGTGAACAGCTATATACCAGAGACATTTTGTGGGGGTGGAGTGGTGGATGGGATCAAAAACAGCGGGGGAAGGGAAATGCACTGGACTATGGCGATGGCACATGGGTGATCTGTTGATGGGAAACCAAGGGGATTACAACTGAAATGGAAGAATGCACAAAAATATGTAAAAATTAACTATTATTATAAATTTTTTAAAAAGCAGCAATATACATGGAGGTTCAGGTGTCTTTTTGAATCAGTGTTTTTGTGTCTTTTGGGTAGATACCTAGGAGTGGGATTGCTGGGTCATAGAGAAGCTCCATTTTAGCAGTTTGGAAAACCTCCGGTTTGAACTGTATTTTTTTTATTATTATTATTTATGCACACACAACTGAGGTACAGGCCAGAGGTGCAGGGGCAGTGAACGTATTCACCAGAGACAGAATTGGGAGCAGAACAGGCAGATCGAAAAAGTAGACAAAGTACACTGCTGAGGGGAGCAGCAGGGGGGTCAGGAGAGGTCTGCTGAGCCATGTGGATCACCTCCGGGGTGGGCGGGGACCAAACTCACACTGAAGTGGCTTTAGTTTCTTAGTGCTGTGCTAAAACCACTGTGCCACCAGGGAGAGCCATTGAAGTGTATTTTCTCTGATATGAGTATAGCTGTTCCTGCCTTCTTTTTTGGTCCATTTGCTTGTAGGGTTGTTTTCCATCCTTTTACTTTCAATCTATGTTTATCTTTTGTAGTTAATTGTGTTTACTGGAGAAAGCAAAAGGTTGGGTTCTTTTTTTTTCTTTGAACCATTTACATTCAGTGTTAATATTGATATATTGAAGTCTGTTATTTTTCCCTTCATTTGCTTTTATGTGATTCTTTCCTTATCTTGTTCTAGTCTTCCTATTCACCCCTCTGTTGGTTTTAGTTCCAGAGTAACTGGAAGTAATTTTTGTGGTGGGGGTTTAGTAGTGATAAATTTCTGGAGATTTTGTTTGTCATGGAAAGTTTTTATTTTTCCATCATAGAGGAAGGAGAGCTTTGCAGAGTAGAATGTTATTGATTGAAATTTGTTGACTTGAAGTTTGCTGAATATGTCCCTCCATTTTCTTCATGCCTGTAGTGCTTCTTTGGAGAAGTCTGATGCCATCCTGATTGGTCTTCCTTTGTGTGTTATCTGTTTCTTCCATCTTGTCAGCTTCATTATTTTGTCCTTTTCTTGAACCTTTGAAAATTTTACTATTATGTGTCTTGCTGTAGCTTTCTTTTCATCGTGATAGTATGGTATTCTTCTGGCTTCCTGTATTTCTATTTTCATTGCCTTCTTCATGTTTGGGAAATTCTCTTCAATTATCTCCTTGAACAGTTTCTCTCTT
>NW_004567120.1:7378336-7379036 GCF_000260355.1 Condylura cristata
TTTCTTGTATTTCTTTTCCTCATTATATCTGATATTTCTTGGATTGCCTTTTCAGTTTTTTCCTTCATAGTTCTCCCCCCCCACTTTTTTTTGTTGTTGTTCTTTTTTATGTCTGAATCTTGAAGAATGCGAATTCATTCTTGTTTCTTCTATTTTGTTTTATTGGCTTTTCCCAGAATTCCTGAGGACCTCTGCCTGTCCAGCTCCTTCACTCTCTTCCTCAGCTCATTGATTATGTTTTTAACTCTTTCTACTTGTTCTTTTAGCTCTTTAGTTTTTTTCATCATGGCCTTTTTGAAATCTTTGTTGGTTAGGTGGAGGCATTCTTCTATTTCCATAATATTGTTTTCTGGGGACCATAATATTGTGTTCTGGGGAATGATTTTCTCTCTGGGTTTTATTATTTCCAGAGGAGCCTGCTTGATCACTTGTGTTTTTTCTTCTTCCTGTTATCCTTCTGCTTTGTTCTGTACTAAGTACTCCTATGCCACTGTTGCTGGTGGGCATGATTTCAAATTACTCTTGGTTGGTGTGAATATGTCTGCCTGTTGTCTTAAGCCTCTGTGGTTAGGTACATGTCCAGACACTTCAGTTGTGGGAAATATTCTGATCTGTGCTCTGTTCCAAGATCTCCTATTTTTCCTGCCCCCACTGTGTGAAATTTGGTCTGTCCTCTCAGCCAGTAATAGCCAGGGGTCTC
>NW_004567120.1:7379431-7382343 GCF_000260355.1 Condylura cristata
AAAAAATGTAAAAAATATATATCTTATATAAAAAGAAATAGTAGGGAGTGAGAGGAGGGGTTAGGGTAAAGGGGAAGATGATATGAAAATGTAATAGGAAGGAAGGTGGTAGGACGAGGTGAAGTTAAATGAGGGTAGAAGGAAAAGGAGGAGGAAATAGCAGGGAGGTAACAGAAAGAGAAGAGACAGTGTAATAATAATGCTGAAGGGGAAGGAGAAAGCTAGAGGAGACAGAAAACCAGGGTAAAAATGAAGGAAGGGCACAGAAACCTGCCAGCTGAGCGATACAGGAACAAAACAAACAAACAAACAAACAACAAACACATCCATAGGTAGGGAAGAATTGCCTCTTAGATGGCTGATGGCTGTTAGCTAGTCCTTGTGGCTTTAAGCTGGTCCCCTGGGGAGCACCCTATGTCTGGGTAGAGGAGCCTTCCCAGAGTCTGCAGTTTCATTTGGCTTTCTTTTTAGTCCCCTGAGGTAGTTGGGCAAGTAAAGGAGATCCATCCAGGGCCTTGTGGTGCCTAGAGGCCTTTGGTGTAAGGGCTGGCCCTGAAAGGTTCCTGATGGCTCTCCCTCAGGCAAGCCACCTGGTTTCAGGTGACTGCGGCTTGTGATTTTGTTTTGGTCACTAGGTGGCGCCAGAGACTTCTCCCAGTAAGTTTTCAGAACTGGACTTATTCACACAGGGTATGATGAGAGCAACTACAATGAAGGCTCCCCAGCTAGTCTTCCTCCCAGCCAGCCCCACGCTGTAGCAGCACTGTTGCTCCCACATGCCACCTATTGATCTTTGTAGCCTTCTGATGTCCCAGGTTTCTTCCATTGCCGCCACCAGCCATTGCTGCCAAGTCAGCCACCAAGCCAGCTGCCAAGCCCTCTCTCTACCTCCTGGGCTCTATGCGCCAAGTCAGCGGCCTCTCTTCATCTCCAGGGCTCTCTACAGGCTGGTTGTTTGGGTAGGGGCGGGGAGCGGTAGAAGAGCCCCACTTCCAAGCTACTTGGGCACTCCCGAATGAGAGCTCCCCAATTGCTAAGTCTCCCTCAATTATCCTTGATCTAGCAAGTCCAGTGTGTCCTCAGTCGGGCTGATGCTCATAATATGCATGCATATGGTCCGTTTCCAGGCTTATCTGTCTTATGTGAGCCTCATTCTGCCATCTCGCTTGTCTCTTAGCAATATATTCGTATGAAGAAATTCAGTCTTAGAGACAACAAAGGATTGTTTTATAATTTGCCAGTATCTCAGTGGATAAGGATAGCATTATTAAGATAGAGAGAGCAACATTCTGCTTTATTTGGGGAGAGATGCACCATGATGATTCTTAACCTGAATAAATTCACAGACCAAACAAAACACGTTTCAATTTCTCTTAAGGTCAACTTGTTTCAAAACAATATCTGATTTTCAACAAATATGAATATCCTTTAAATTACTAAAATTTTAACACGAGTGAAATAAATTAGTTTGTTATAATTTTGCAAGTGTAACTTGCAGTGTAAATTATTTAAGAGAAAATAAAGAGTTCTAACATTAAATTTGCTCTTCCTAATCAAAAATCATTCAAAAGATAATAAAGCTATCCTCTTACATATTTACTGGCTTGCAGTAAATCTCCATTACATAGTGACCTTGATATATATTATGCATACCAAATCTCTAAGAATTATGCAAAACAGCAAGTAACTGCCTCTTATGTCTGCTGCTCAGGGTTCAGTGACTGTCAGATAAGATTTCCAAAGTACCCTGTTCTTAAGTGGAAGGAATTCTGTAAATCAACAGAATGCCTTAAGGGAAATATTATATTAGTTGCCCACATAAATCTTTCCGTTGAAAACAATCACACAAAGAACAACATAGAAGTTTATATAAACATTTTTAATTTAAAAGATGAAACTTGAGGCTGATAATGTTATAACTGAGAATACAGTTAATGACTCAGCTCAATAAACCCTCTTATGAAAGCACATACATTTTCCCTAAGGCATAGAGTATGTGCTGAGAGAAAGAGTTCAATACTATAATTAGAATATAGACCAATCAGTTTCCTGATTGTGTTGAGTAACATGGGGGAAAGGTTGCTTGGTTATTAAAGCAGAATGCAATGTAAAGTGACTACTTGTTCTTCTACATAACAGAAGGTATTCCTGGCAATCTTCATACCATTTCAGAATTGCTGGGGTGATTAGATGGTAGTCAGGGGAAAGCAACCAGCTATGCATATTTTAGGTAGATATGCCTTTTAGCAATGTACACTCTGAAGTTACATAAATAATAATCAGCTCAAATCCCCTGATAACATCCCAAATATTGTTTCATCGCTTGAATCAGAATGTTGAATGAATTTCAGTTTTAGGCCATTCACCGGTAGCTCTCAGAGTTTACGGCAAAAATACCACAGATCCAATATCCATATTTTCACATGGCAACCAGTAACTGATAAAAATGCAAAGAAAGTGAGCAATAAATTGTTCTGGATATGTTAAAGTAATGTAACCAAATGTCTCAACAATTAAGAGTAGTTGTTGAAGCATAGTAGTAAATGACCACATTTAGTGTGTAAAATTCATGTGAGCTAATGATTTAAACACATAGAATTTTAGAGAAAGAATACTAAGGAGAAACAAAAATAGGAGTGACTACTACCTAGACACTCAATGCTGTTCTGGCTGTTCTTCTCAAGGCTTGGTTTCCCTTCCAGTCTCTTAAATACCCCATATACTATAAAATAATGAATTTTACCTTATTTTTGCTGTTTCTGCTTCTGTTGCTTGCAATCAAATAAACTTATCTGTTGTGTACAATTCTTCAAATTTAGGTGAAATAATGCTATTTTAAACTGTGTGAGATCGGGCCCTCCCTGGTGGTGCAGCGGGTTAAAGCACTGCACTGAGAAGCTAAAGCCACTTCC
>NW_004567120.1:7383548-7397030 GCF_000260355.1 Condylura cristata
AAAAAAAAAAAAAACTAGTACTATAAAAACAAACGATTTATTTATTCATACAGAATTTGGGTACAGGCCTGAGATACAAGGGGTGAAAAGATTCACAGACTGTCAGGGGATGGGGTAGCACACACATGAACTTTGTACATTCCCCTCTGCAATCATTATGTAAAGCAATATGGATTTACCATCACAAATCTAAAAATAGAAAAACTGTATCACCTAGTAAGCCCACTCTTGGACACATAGCCAAAGAATATGAAACTATCACCATAAAACCTATATGCTCCCACATGTTTATAGCAACATTGTTCACAATAACCTGGCCTTAGGAATAGCCTAAATGCCTGTAAACATAAAATTATATCTAAAAGCATGTTATATCCATACCTTGGTGAATTCTATAGCTATAAGAAATAATTAAATATGTTATTTTCAACAAAATGAAGGGAATTTGAGAGAATTATATGGAACAAAGTAATCTAGAAGGATAGAACAAATACTGGACATGTATACAGGAGAAAATTTGATAATGTAAAACACTTTTAAAAACAGTGGATATCATTAAACACCTTGGCAGCTCTGAGGTTAAGAGGGAGTGGGTAGAGAAATGAAATGGACAAGAGAATATACAAAATGATGTTGCGGGAAAGCAAACATAAAATACATTACAAAATTATTACCACACCCAAAAGCAGCCAAAGAAATGTGCAGTCAAAATATAGAAAAATATGTGACAGCTACTTAATAAATGAAATAATCTATTAGTTTTCCATTGTCAGATTTAAAAACTTTTTTAGCATTGGTTTCTTATAAAAAATAAGGGATGAGGGGAAGGAGTTGCACTGGACTGTGGTGATGGTGTATGTGTGATTTGGTGTTGGGAAGCCCATGGGGATTACAACTGAAATGGAAAAATGCACAAAATGATGTAGAAATAAACTATTAAAAAAATAAGGGAGGCAAAGCTGCTGTTGTAATTTATTTATAAATCCACTCTGTTCTTCTTTAACTTATTTAAAATAATAACTCTCTGTAATTAGTTAGGATTTTATGTTTATTGAAAACCTGTCATGTTTAGACACTGATAAAGAATCTGGGTTTAGAACATTGTTGAAAAAAGTATCTGTTCTCATAGACTTGCAGTCTGGGGGTTTCTTCTGTGGACTTCACATGTATCAGAAACACACTTCTTTATATTAATCAAATTATTTTTACAGCACTTAATTATTATAGCAGCTAGAATCAAATGATATAATCATTAATTTGCAAAGCCTTCTATGCTCTATATCTCATTGTACTCAAGTGTATCATTTTTGTATATTTTGTACAAAATATACTATTAGTTCCTTTGATTTATATACATTACAAAGAAATTTATACTTCTTAAAAAAGATTATGTATTCCAAAATTTTCACATTGCTTCACTAGATGTCTAACATTAATGAGCTATGCAATCTTGGATTAGTACTTTAACTCCTGAGAGCTTTATTTTCTTTTTTTGTGAACTGGAAATATTAATCCTAGTTGACAATCTTTAAAATGTGTGAGGAACAAATATTGAGGTTCTATATAAGAATATGGTTTTATAAACTGTAAGGTATTATGGTAACATAATATGTTAATATTACTGAAAGGATCGCCTTTCTATCATCAGTCAAGTAGCATGTTTAACAAGGTGTGTTATTTTTGTGTTATATCACTGCTTCATATGAAATGATTGATGACTTTCCATTGGAATTATGAAACCAAATCTAACTACTGTACATGAATGTATTCCATAAAATTTAAAAAATATATATATTCTTCAAACAACTAAATTATATAATAATGACCAAATGAAAATTCTACCTCACAGAATTGTAAATATACCTGTGATACTCCAGGAAGTACCTAGGGTCTTTTTGATAAATATACTCATGGATCACTCTTGAAATTTCAATATTAATAATTAAATTGTCATGCTTCATAATGACTCCAATACTCCCATATGGTCACTCTGACTTATTATTTAGAGTGTTTTCTTTTAAAATGTGGTATATATACACAATGTAGTATTATTCAGCAGTAAGAAAAAGATAAACTCAAGCCATTTACAGCAACATAGATGGAGCTGGAAGGGATCATGCTCAGTGAAATAAGCCAGAAGGAGTAAGAAAAATGCCAGATGGGTTCACTTATGGGAGGAATGTGAGGGGACCAGGAAAAAAATGATAGTAAATTAAAAAACAAAATTAGCAGGCAATTCACTCTAAGTTGAAGAAATATCTACTTTAAAGATGAAGAAATACCTACTTCAAAACAGACATGATTTTTGTAAAAGTTTCATGAGCCAGAATTATGAATTTTATGCTTAATGTGGCACAAAATACATTAGATACATGTATATATTATTGATATATTCTGAAAAAATGAACAATATATATTAACAAACAGATTAGTATCAATATTTTTTAAAAACTAAATTTCAACACTCAATCATTGTGATATCTGCTTGTGTTCTCAGAAATAACATGTTGCATGCAATTTAAGTTTTTTATTTTGTTGGTCCATAAGGACCTAGAGTATGCAAAGACAAATAGTAAAGAGTAATAGTAAAGAGTCATTGAAGAGTGCTCACCTTTTTCTTTCTGAAGATGCAAAGTCAAAAGTTAAGTTTCTGTTACATTTTTGTGTAGGATTATCCTCTACTTTGCTTTGTCAGAAACCTATTTTGTGTTTCACAGCAAATTTGCAAATTTATTATGGAATGTACAACGACAAAAAAATACTTTTATTGCCTAAGGGAACTAATCAAGACCAAATGAGTTCAAATTAGCTTTTAGAAACTCTTTAGTCACTTTGCAGTTGTGATTGAAAGATCAAATCCTCACTAAAAGAAATCTCTACAAAGAAGGTAAGAGTTTGTTGTGGGCCCTCCCTGGTGGCGCAGTGGGTTAAAGCACTGCACTGAGAATCTAAAGCCACTTCCGCATGAGTTCGATCCCCACCTGCCCCGGAGGTGACCACATGGCGTGGCAGACCTCTCCTGACCCGCCCACTGCTCCCCTCAGCAGTGTACTTCGTCGATCTGCCTGTTCTGCTCCCCACTCTGTCTCTGGTGAATCCTCTCACCCTCCGCATCTCTGGCCTGTACCCCAGTTCAGTATGAATAAATAAATACATCTTTAGAAAAAAAAAAAAGAGTTTGTTGTGTTTATTTTTTCTTTTCTTTCTCAAACTCCCTTTTTTCTTTAGGAACTGAAAGGTATATGAGAAGAAACAACATATTATTAGGGGTGCCCAGAACCAGCAAGATGAAGAGGAGATTAACACATTGATGAATAAACTTCCAATCATATTCTAAGCACATAAAAACAGGCACTGAGCAGCTTTAGACAAAAATTTTAGGCATAACAAGAATCGTTAATACTGTTGTGCAATTAAAATGTCAGTAGTTAATGCCAACCTGGGGGATGAAATTGATTGGTTTAATAGTTTTTCAAGGTGACAAGAGTCATTTGCATTCCAACAGTGAACTCTAATGTGAACTGCCTAAAAAACAAAGGAAACAACATATCACAGGTCAGACCTTAATTACTTCTTAAATTAAAGTGATATAAAAACAAGAACAATGCAGAACATTTATAAATCTCTTGCAACATAAACAGTCCTTTGGACCTTTTGTTGTTGTTGTTACTTTTTATTTTTTAAAAGGGCAAGTTTATGTTTAAAAAACAACTTTCCCAGTATCACCTTCATGCATCAAGTCATCATTTCCCCATATCACTTCTAGTGTGTCTCTATGAACTTGTGATTCTTTTTTTTAATTATATATATATATATATATATATATATATATTTACATCATTCCTCATTTTGTGCATTTTTCCATCTCAGTTGTAATCCCCGTGTGTTCCCACCACCAATTCACCCATGTGCCATCACCACAGTCCAGTGCACTCCTCCTACCCCAGCCTAATAGAAGACTTACAGTATGACAATTATAAGGATATTTAAGAATTCAGCATTAAAAATAGGGAAATAGTTATTCCCTCATACGCATATTTCTTTTTTCTAAATATATATATGTATGTATTTACATATTTCTTCATTTTGTCCATTTTTTCATCCCAGTTGTAATCCCCATGGACTTCCCACCACCACTTCTCCCATGTGCCATCACCATAGTCCCATGTGCTTATCTCGTGCCTGTTTTGAACCTGTTCCCTTTCCTCCCCCATAGAATACCTCTGGATTACAGTTATTAGATAATGTTCTTTTTTACTTTATTACAATTACTTTTTTTCCCCCTGATTCCTTACACTCCTGCTATGAGTGGAACAATTTGGTATTTTTCTTTTTCTTCCTGTCTTCCATATGATCCAGGAATTCCACTCCTAGGTATCGACCCAAAGCACACAAAACATTAATTCAAAAGGACACTTGAACCCCTATGTTTATTGCTGCACTATTTACAATAGCAAAGATAAGGAATCTATCCAAGTGCCCCAAAATAGATGACTGGATCAAGCAGATGTGGTACGTATACAAAATGGAATATTACTCAGCGATCAAAAAGATAAACTCATGTCATATGCAGCAACATAGATGGAGCTGGAAGGGATCATGCTTAGTGAAATAAGCTTCATAAACATCTTGAAGTGCAAAGCATATTGTATTGGGTGATTTCTAAGTGGAATTGATAAAATATTTGCTGAAACACTGTCTTCAAAGTCCTTTACAGAAAGCAGGAAAAAGTCATATGAATCCTCTCTCTTAATGAGGGTAAAGACTCAAGACATATAGTCTTTTCTGGACCTGAATTATATTTGTGTATTTTTAAAATTTTTTTAAAAAGATTTATTTATTCATACAGAACTGAGGTACAGGCCAGAGATGTGGAGGGTGAGAGGATTCACCAGAAACTGAGTGAAGAGCAGAACAGGCAGATTGACAAAGTACACTGCTGGGGGGAGCAGTGGGCAGGTCAGGAGAGGTCTGCCGTGCCATGTGGATCTCCTCCAGGGCAAGCGGGGATTGAACTCATGAGGAAGTGACTTAAGCTTCTTAGTGCTGTGCTTTAACACACTGCACCACCAGGGAGGGCCATATTTGTATATTTAACTATGAGAAATTATCACAAACTTTCCATGTTACATTCACACTGAATTAACTTGAGGCCCTCCACTATGGAGTGAGAGTATGAAGGCTGTGCAGCATGGCTTATTTCTGATCCTCTCCTTTCCAGGGAATATGGCTTATGGCCAAAAGCCCAGGCACTGAACCAAATTTATTAGGATCTTGAGTTCACCTTCAGTGTTTACTACATACATACATGTTTTTTCAATAAGCAATTTAAGTTTACTATCCCAATTATTCCATTAAATTTTAAATTCTATTGGGCCCTCCCTGGTGGCGCAGCAGGTTAAAGCACAGCACTAAGAAGCTAAAGCCACTTCCACATGAGTTCGATCCCCGCCTGCCCCAGAGGTGATCCACATGGCTGGCAGACCTCTCCTGACCCGCCTGCTGCTCCCCTCATTAGTGGACTTTGACGATCTACCTGTTCTGTTCCCCACTCTGTCTCTGGTGAATCCTCTCACCGCCCCTGCACATCTGGGCTGTACCCCAGTTCTGTATGCACAAATAAATAAATCTTTTAAAAAATTAAATTCTATTAATTTCTTTATTTTCAATGTGGAATTGAAGTTCAGACAGATTAAGGAATAACCCCAGGATTTCATAGCTGTTCACTAAGCCAGAATTCTAATTAAAATATATTTGAATCCACCAATCATCCTTTAACTTTTGACATTTATAGCCAATGGGGTCAGTCTCCTATCCACACTCTCTAAAACAGTTCTGTAAGTCTTTTACAGATTCCTAGGTCTTTCTGCTTCAGGCCATTTTCTGACTAAGTTAACTTCCAGGGGCTGGCACTCATCAGATTAGTAAATTATTCAGGTTAGAATCCAGCTAGATAAATGCAAAACTCTCCACTGTAAATGTTAATGAGCTGCCTTGCCAGGTCATTGAAAAAGGAATTAGAAAGCTGAGGAAAATGGGCATGATGGGATGGATTAACTATGGAACATATAGAACCCATTATCTAAATATCTTCCTCAGGAGGCACCAGGAAACATTCTCTTTACCAAGGTGAGAATAAAAAATCTGGCTGATCACTAAAAGTATGGAGTAAACAAGATCCTAAGATTTAAGAAAATAGAAGTAGAGGGCGTCCCTTTTGGCACAGCGGGTTAAAACACAGGACTAAGAAGCTAAAGCCACTAAAGGCATTTCAGTGAGAGTTCAATCCCAGCTGGCCCTGAGGTGATCCACATGGTGCGGCAGACCTCTCCTGACACTCCCCACCCCCACCGGGCTGCTCCCCTCAGCAGGGTTCTTGGTCTGTCGGCCTGTTCTGCTCTCCTGCTGTCTCTGGTGAATCTTCTCACCGCCCCTGCACCTCTGGCCTGTACCCCAGTTCTGTATGCATAAATAAATCTTAAAGAAAAAAGGGAGAGATAGAGAGAGAAAATAGAAGTAGAAGTAGCACATTCACAGGGCCCTCCCTGGTGTTACGAAGGATTAAAGCCCAGCACTATGAAGCTATCTCAGCCACTGCAGCATGTGCTCCATCCCCAGTCAGGGGGATGACCCACAATGGTGAGGCAGACCTTTCCTGACTTGCCTGCTAATCCCCTCAGCAATGTGTTTCTGTATATCTGCCTGTTCTGCTCCCCACTCTGTCTCTGGTGTATCGTCTCACCCCCACACCTCTGGCCTATACCCCCGTTCTGTATGGATAAATAAATCTTAAAAAAAAAGGAAATGGCGGGCTTTCCCTGGTGGCACAACGGGTTAAAGCACTGCATTATGAAGCTCTCCAAAACCACTGCGGCACTAGTTCCATCCCCAATGAGGGAGGTGACCCACATGGCATGGCAGACCTCTCCTGACCTGCCTGCTGCTACCCTCAGCAGTGTATTTCAGTAGATCTGCCTGTTCTGCTCCCCACTTTTTCTCTGGTGAGTCTTCTCACCCACCACACCTCTGGCCTATACCCCAGTTCTGTAAGCATAAATAAATCTTTAAAAAAAATGAAATGGCACATTCACCATTCATTACAATACACTACTAGAGGAATTTGTGATTCCATTCCCAACAACTCCAGGTTCTATGTTTCCTGCTTCTCACAAGAGGGAGTTTCTATCAGTGAACATAAGAAGAGATTTATGAGAGAGAGAGAGAGAGATGAAAGATAGATAGATAGATAGATAGAGAGATAGATAGATAGATAGATAGATAGATAGATAGATAGATAGATAATCTGGGTTCCTCCTACCAGTAGAAGAGCAGAGAAAGAAAAAACAGTACAAAAGCCAGTAATGGTAATTAAACCAAATTTCAAAAAGAACTAGAATTACTGTTACATAATGACAAAAGGAGATTTCTTCTTTGTGCTTGCATGTTGGATATTAATACTAAAAGAGAAATTGTAGCAGTGATGTTCAGACAAGAGAAAGCTAATCACAAAATTTAGACCTTTCTGGTCAGTCAACTTAAACAGACCAGAGCAGTAAAACTTCATGACGAAAGTAAGAGAAATTAAGTATGTATTTCATAGTAAAGCATAAGTTAATAGCAGAAAAAAAAACAATATCAGGTATTGATGTTTGTCCCATTCATCCTTCTGTCGACTTATTTTACCCAGTGGATTATAACTGAACATCATCATAAAGAAGGAATATAAAACAGATTGGACTTAGATGAGGCCTGAGTGAATAATAGTGCTACAAGAGTAAGGCTATAATGAATGCTATCTTTACCCTTCCTGTTAAGTCTACCCTGGAGATTGCCTGAAGACAATGGGAAGTTTATTTTACTTCTCTGCCTGAGAATATTCTCTGGCTCTGCAAGTATGCTTCTCTCCAAAGTAAGCAGTCCAGAAATGTCAAGAGAGTTCACATCCTTGGTGTAATTCTCAATCATTGAGTGCTGAGTGAGCAAAGTCTAAGGAATATTTTATACAGTTTATCAGAATTTCTCCAATAAGACTGAAAGTGAATTGCCACCAGTGAAAACCCTTGCCATAACAGTCCTTATTTTCTTTCCTATCTTATATTCTATCATAGTTTCCACTAATTACTTCCCAAGAAAACTAGTTGCAATCTTTGTTACAATATTTGCTTTGGGGGGGAGGGGAGACAGCCTAGCTTTATTATTGTATTTTCTAAATTACCTAGGGTAAAAGCGAAAATTCATTAGTTTAATCGATTTTTTAATTGAAAAAATACATTAATTATACAAAATACTGTGTTAAAAATACACAAGATAAGAGGAGCTTCTCATCCCATGTACTAGCCCCATTCTCCTAGGTTTTCCCTCTTAAAATAAATAGATATCTGATTATAGCACAGAAAATAACATAGCAGTATCTAAAATGATGGAATGAAGAGATGATCTTTCCAGGGAACTAAGTTCTTAGGAAACAGAACAAGGTCATAACAAATTCCTAGATTTCGTATTGCCTCCCATTTTTCCCAGGCACGGGTCTGCATAAACATCTAATCCCAAAGTGCCCACAGACAAACATAGATCCAATAAAAGCCTGTTTTCCTTAACCACAGGACCTAGAAAAGGGTGACCTAAAAACAGAAAACTTTTTTTTAGCAACATCCAACTTTATCCAGCCAAAGAAAAATGGAAGAAACCCTATCTTCTACCTCTGATATTTCAGCTTGGTTGAGCAAGGGCATTATCTTCCACTACTCTCCTTATATGCAAATATAACAAGAAGCAATGATCAGATTTCCTGTAAAGTATTGTCAGCATACCCAAGTTGGCAGCTGGTTTTTCATCCCCTGCTCAGTAGAAACAATGCGTTTTTGCTTTCCTTTTGTGTATGTGTGTTTGTGTATAGCAGCAGACAACATCCTAATTGAGAGATATTCTACAAAATAACTGACCAGCAGTAGTCAGTACATCAAAAACAAGTCTGAGAAATTATCCTAGGCAAAAAGACTTAAGGAGACACAACAATTAATGATCATGTGGTATCTTCAATGGGATCATGGGACAAAAAAAAATTAGGTACAAACTAAGCATATCTGTGTAAAGTAAGAGCTTAGTTAATAACAACATATCAGTATTTGTTCACTAATTGTGACAAAGCACTGTATTACTGCAAGATGCTCATTATAAACTAAATGGAGTGTGTAGTACATTGTATCTGTACCACCTTCTCAATTTTCCTGCAAACATAAAGCTGTTCTAACAAAATCTATTAAACTAGAAAAATGATGGGCGATACCAAACGATGAGGATGCAGAGAATCTAGATTACTTAAAATGGTTGGTGGATTTGTGAAGTTTTAAAGACACCCTATAAATATGCTTACTCTTTTCTTAAAATACAAAAAAAGCAAGTACCACATGTTGCCTGATAGTTGTACTTCCAGTTATTTATTTTAGAGAAATATAAATTATGTTCACACAAAACACATACAAGAGTATTTTTGCAGCTTGACTGTATTAGGCATAAACTACAAGTAACAACCCAGAATGTAATGGATATCAGGATAAACAAACTTCAGCACAGCTATACGATCAACTACTATCCAGCAACAGAAAGAAACACTGGTACATGCACCAATTTAAAATGAGTCATTTACAAAAGGTTAAAAGTTAATAAATCAATTTATATAACACCACTGAATTTAAGAATATAGCAATGGTAAACAGATTTTAGTTGACAGATGTGTGGGATGTGGCGCATGGAGGGAGGTTGGACTATGCAGGATGTGGAACATGGACTATGCTAGAGCAACATAATGATAGTTGGACGTAGTCCTTTATTGCGTCTTTCTGTTTCAGTATCGGATCCCTGCTTGCAGTGCTATGCTACAGTTGTGCAAAATATTGTTAATGAAAAAAGCTGATGAAACTCAACAAAAATAAACAACCCCATCAAAAAAATGAGCAGAAGAGCCAAAAAGACACTTCTCCAAAGAGGAAATGCAGATGACCAACAAGCATATGAAAAAAGGTTCAACATCACTTGTCATAAGGGAGATGCAAATTAAAACCGCAATGAGATACCACCTCACCCCAGTGAGAATGGCACATCTTAAAACAACTAGCAACAAAAAATGTTAGTGAGAATGCGGAGAAAAAGGAACTCTCCTGCACTGCTGGTGGGAATGCAAACTAGTACAACCACTATGGAAAATTGTCTGGAGGTTTCTCACACTGCTAAACATGGAGCTTCCATCTGACCCAGCAATCCCACTCCTAGGTATCTACCCAAAAGGCACAAAAACATTGATTCAAAAAGACACCTGCACCGCCATGATTATTGCTGCTTTATTTACAATTGGAAAGACATGGAAACAGCCCAAAGGCCCAAAAGCAGATGATTGAATTAAAAAGATGTGGTACATATACACAGTGGAATATTACTCAGCAACCCAAAAAAAAATAAACACATGCCTTTTGCAGCAACATGGATGGAGCTGGAAAAGATCATGCTTAGTGAAATAAGCCAGAAAGAAAGGGAAAAATATCAGATGGTTTCACTCATAGCAGGAGTATAAAGGACCAGGAGAGAAAATAATAATAATAATGAACAACTATATACCAGAGACATTTTACAGGGGTGGAGTGAGGAATGGGATCAAAAACAGTGGGGGGAGGGAAATGCACTGGACTATGGTGATGGCCCACAGGTGATTTGGTTATGGGAAGCCCATGGGGATTACAACTGAGTTGGAAAAAGGCACAAAATGATGTAGAAATAAACTATTATATTAAAATAAAAAAAAACAAATTCTTTCACTAGAAATACATAAGATAAGGACACTTCACAATTATTGAACATATTTTTTTTCCAAGAATAGTGCCAAGACTACCAAAAACACATTTTCTTTAAAGAAATCTCCTTACTTGGCTTCACTCCATACCTAAAAAAGGATATCAAATGGTGTTCAAAAATATGAGTTTTTCTAAGTTCCACAGATGACTTTTATGTGCCTTAATTTTTAAGAGCCTTTTTAAAAATACTTGTAAATTGGACCTTCCCTGGTGGCACAATGGGTTAAAGTATAGTACTTCAAAGCCAGCTGCAGCCGCTTCAGCACAAGTTCAATCCCTAGCCAGGGAGATGACCCACATGGCCCAGAAGACTTCTCCTGTCTTGCCCACTGCTGCCCTCAGCAGTGTACTTTGTAGATCTGCCTGTTCTGCTCCCCACTCTGTCTCTGGTGAAGCCTCTCATTGCCCCTGCACCTCTGCCCTACAGCCCAACTCTTGTATGCATACATAAATTAAATCTTCTAAAAAATACTTATAAATTGCTGTAGGCAGCACATCCACTTATAAATTGTGGATATCTGGAACAATTGAGGTTAGTATGGTCCAGATGGACATGGTGGAGGATTGTCGTGACACTGGTGGTGGGCAGGGTGTGGGAGTATAATTTGTATAGGCTGAAATATAGCCCCTGGGACAGATACAGAGATATAAACCTACTTAACCTTAGTAAACATAATTCTGGGAAAAATTGGAATCAACTATAATAGAACATATCAGAGTTCATTGCTGAAAGTAAGTGTAACTATTTTGCATCTTTTTTGTACTTGGGTGTAGACACATAAATGTGTAAGAGGAGACCCCCTGGCTCCTGGTTTTAAGATGCAGAAGAGTCTGCCCAGCTCTACTGCTCCAGAGCAAGATGCCAACCTGGGCCATCTGGTACTAGTAGAGTTTGGGTTTTGAAACTGGTGTGGTTTTGAAAACATTCCAATCGGGTTTTGTCTTGCCTATTCATCTTGCCCAAGTCTGGGAACCAGTGCCAGTGTTGAAAATGGGTCAGGTAGGTTCGAAACCATCATATCCTGAAAGGGTATAAGCTTGAACAGCACAGGTGTTCAGGCACTCGGGACTTCACTTCAGAGACACTCAGACTTCCAAGACTCACTGAAACCTTTGTTTCAGATAGTAATTTCTCCAAGACACTTTACTGTGGCCCTCCCTGGTGGCACAACTGGTTAGGTCGCAGCACTGCAGGCTAGCTGCAGCTGCTTCAGTGTGAGTTCGACCCCTGCCCCGGAGGAGACCACATGGTGTAGCAGATGTCTCGTGACCCGCCTGCTGCTCCCCTCAGCAGTGTACCTCGTTGATCTGCATGTTCTGCTCCCCACTCTGTCTCTGGTGAGTCCTCTCACTGCCCCTGCAGCTCTGGACTGTACCCCAGTTCTGTATGCATAAATAAATAAATCTTTAAAAACAAAACAAAAGCTCTTCACTTCAGATTTTCACAACCTTTGGCTCCTGCCTCCATTTTCTGACTCCTGGCACTGAACTGTCACTAGCTGCTGCCTCACCCTGGGTCCCACGCCCCTCAGCCCGACTGCCTGAGCAGCGCTCGTGCTCCAGCTCTGCTTCCACATCACCTGCTGGAGGTGCCCCTGGGCTCTGGAAGCTGTACACTTCACCACCTCAAGGAGCTGCCCAGTGCTGCTTGATCTCCACAGCACCCCATGCAGACTGGCACTAACCAGAGCTGCTGTGTCCAGCCACCTCTAAGAGCTGTCCACTGCTTGTGATCTTCTGGCATCTGGTCGCTGCTTCTGCCTCCCGCATAAAGGATTCTGCGCCTTTTGCTGCTCTGGTGCTTGTTGCAGCACCTCTGCCACTGGTGCTGCTCGCCTGGCCTTGGGATTGTGCCTCTGGCTGCTACAGCGACACCTTTTCTGCAACACCTGTGATCACCTCTAGCTGACACTGTGAGTTGGGTCCCCGTCCACAACGTATTGGTGTGACACCAGCTCCAAGCTCTCATTGAAAGGGCAAAGTCATCTTGCATGATCAGCTTTTGGTTTGGACGATTGGACACTGTGGACACTATCTGGAGTGGGACAGATGGCAATTTGTGGCCTTAGAATTTCTCTTTTTTCCATATCCTTCCCAATTCCCCCCTGTAAAAAGGACACTTTTTGTTGCACTATGAAGATGGGTTGTGTCTTGCAGTTGTAAGTGCACTGATGAGTACCCATAACAATGACATTCCCCCAGTTTGAACAGAAGATAGGTATCTTCATCTCTATACATAGCTTCTTGTTTTTCTTTTTTAAGCTTTATTTAAGGGCCCTCCCTGGTGGTGCAACAGGTTAGGAAGCAGACTGCAAGTGAGCCACTGCCACTTCAGTGTGAGTTCAATACCCAGTGCGGGGGTGATCCACATGGCACTGCAGACCTCTCCTGACCCGCCCACTGCTCCCCTCAGCAGTATACCTCGTCGATTTGCCTGTTCTGCTCTCACTCTGTCTCTGGTGAAGCCTCTCATGGCCCCTGCACCTCTGGCTTGTACCCCAGCTCTATATGCATAAATAATAAATAAGTCTTAAAAAATAAAGATGTATAGGGCCCTCCCTGGTGGCGCAGCGGGTTAAAGCACTGCACTGAGAAGCTAAAGCCACTTCCGCATGAGTTCGATTCCCGCCTGCCCCGG
>NW_004567120.1:7397130-7440002 GCF_000260355.1 Condylura cristata
GAGGCAGACCTCTCCTGACCCGCCCGCTGCTCCCCTCAGCAGTGTACTTCGTCGATCTGCCTGTTCTGCTTCCCGCTTTGTCTCTGGTGAATCCTCTCACCCTCCGCATCTCTGGCCTGTACCCCAGTTCTGTACGAATAAATAAATAAATCTTTTAAAAAAAATTATTTAACATGGTAATCATATAGCTAATGTAAAAAACATATAGCTAGGGAGTTTTTCTATTTATTTTTTAAAGATAAGCTTCCAGGATGCTTGGCGTTCCCAAGTAAATGATGGAGAGTTTTGCAGAAACTAAAGACCTACTTTCAATATTAAATATCAAAATTTAGCAACTTCCAGAAGATTAGAATTGACAGGCTTAAAATAAAAGTGCTCTAAGTACAAAAGGATTTTAGACCCAGTGAAAAGTTTGGAGAAAAAAATAAGAAAAATAAAATAAGTATGAAAAATCATATGGCAAATAAGCATATAAAAAGATGCTTCACATCACTTGTCATTAGGGAACTGAAATTAAAACAGCAAAATATGATCATCTACTGGCAACACCCAATGCTGGCAAGAATGTGGAGCGGCAAGAAATCTCATTCATTGCTTGTGGGAGTGTGAAATGACACATATATGATTCAGCAGTTATACATCTTTGTATTTAACAAATTAGTTGTAGACTTATATCCACACAAAAACCTACACATATGCATAGCAACTTTTTTCATAAATGCCAAAATGGGGAAAAAGCAAGAGTTTTTCAGAAGGTAAATGGAATGTTACCCAACACTAGGAAGAAATGAGCTATGAAGGCTTGAAAATATAGAAAAAGGCCCTCCCTGGTGGAGCAGCAGATTAAAGCACAGCACGGAGAAGCTAAAGCCACTTCAGCATGAGTTCAGGAGATGACCACATGGCGTGGCAGACCTCTCCTGACCGGCCCGCTGCTCCCCTCAGCAGTGTGCTTCATTGATCTGCCTATTCTGCCCCCACTCTGTCTCTGGTGAAATCTCTCACCACCCCTGCACCTCTGGCCTGTACCCCAATTCTGTGTGCATAAATAAATAAATCTTTTTTTAAAAAAAGAAATTATAGGAAAAAATATAAGTGCACGTTACTAAGTGAAATAAGCCAACCTGGAAAGTTTACACAATGCGTGTTTACAACTCTATGAAAATCTGGGCAAAGAGGGTTGGAGGGGTTGGTGAAATGGATACAGAGTATCAGGTGATTGATGATGGTTGTAGACCAAGTTTTGGGAGGTCATTATGACATATTGCTTACAGATGTAGGATTATCATGTTATACACCTAACACATAATATTATAAACCAATGTTATCTCAATAAAAATGTTAAAGAATTAAAACATATGTAGACAGTAAAATGATCAATGGCTTCAGGGGTTAGGACAGAGAAATCACTGAACAGGCTAAGTGTAGAATTGTAAGGATGTGAAAACACTGTATATGATATAGTAGTATTGGATACATATCATATATTTGTCCAAACTCATAGACTGTATGACTCCAAGTATGGACTCTAATGTTAACATGGGCTTCAGTTGGTGCATGTAACAAATGTGCAGCTGATAAAGATTATTGGGAAAAGACTGTTTGTGTGGGAACAAGAGGTATCCAGTAAATCTCTTTACTTTCCACTTATTTGTTGAAGTTAATTTAGTTCTAAAATAAAGTCTATTTATTTATAATAGATAGTCTATTTATCTATTTAGTTCTAAAATAAAGGACAAAAGAGGGAAATAACCGATACTTATTCATATTTACTATCACTGAACACACTGCAAAACACTGAATACAAATATTCAATCTCAGAGCCTAACGAAAGCGAGTAAAGGAAAAAAAAAACAAACCTTCTGATTGGGCCTTCCCTGGTGGCACAACAGGTTAAAGCACAGCAATAAGAAGCTAAAGCCACTTCAGCATGAGTTCGATCCCCAGTCCTGGAGGTGACCCACATGGCACAGCAGATCTCTCCTGACCTGCCCACAGCTCCCCTCAGCAGTGTACTTCATCAGTCTGTTCTGCTCCCCACTCTGTCTCTGGTGAATCCTCTCACATCCCCTGCATCTCTGGCCTGTACCCCAGTTCTGTATGCATAAATAAATAAATCTTTAAAAAAAAATAAAAATAAAAAAAAATAAATAAAGATGTATTTATTTATGCATACAACAACTGGGGTACAGGCCATAGCTGTGGGAGGTGAGAGGATTCACCAGAGTGGAGAGCAGAACAAGCAGATGTACTGAAACACACTGCTGAGGAGAGCAGTGGGCAGGTTAGGAGAGACCTGGCGCACCATGTGGGTCAGCTGCCTGGTCGGGATGGCACCCGTGCAGCAGAGGCTGCTTACAGTCCCACAGTGCTGCACTGAGCTACCAGGGAGGCCACTATACATAGCTTCTTAATGAGGATTTTGTCCAACGTACTTCTGAAAGGCATTTCTCAAAGATGTTCTTCCAGACTTCCATGAAGGAAGATTTAGGACCAAATTATGACAATTATAATGATTTTAAATCATTTAAAATGACCAAGTGAGTGTCAAGTTAGTAGGTGATATCAGCTTTCTTATTTTAGTGTTATTCATCGTAAGAATTGCCTGAAAAACTTCCATCAATATACAGAGTGATTATTATTATACTTGCCAGTGACTGATTTTCCCTTATTTTTTTTCTAAATATGGAAAGAATTATGGTAACAAATTTTATTGAAACACTTTTTATGATTACTCAGACTGACCTTGGTACTATAATCCTGGAATCTCTGTATACTTTTCTAGAAAAATGAGACTGCTCAGAAATGGAAGTAGTAGTTATATATGTGAAGATATTTAAATCACATTGACGCTTAGGGCTAGTTATAGAAGAAAAGCTTGTGAAGAGGAAGATTAAAATATCAACCCTTATATTTGATTTATGATTATCATCAGAAGCAAAATTGAAGACAGGTATATCTCATAAATCATGCTCAGAAAAATTTATAATTTAAAGTGCAATAGACTCATCTGCGTTTTACTCTTCCAACTCTTAAAATTATTTAACATGGGGCCCTCCCTGGTGGCGCAGCGGGTGAAAGCACTAAGAAACTAAAGAGCCGCTTCCGCATGAGTTCGATTCCCGCCTGCCCCGGAGGTGACCACATGGCGTGGCAGACCTCTCCTGGCCCGCCCACTGCTCCCCTCAGCAGTGTACTTTGTCAATCTGCCTGTTCTGCTTCCCGCTTTGTCTCTGGTGAATCCTCTCACCCTCCGCATCTCTGGCCTGTACCCCAGTTCTGTACGAATAAATAAATAAATCTTTTAAAAAAAATTATTTAACATGGTAATCATATAGCTAATGTAAAAAACATATAGCTAGGGAGTTTTTCTATTTATTTTTTAAAGATAAGCTTCCAGGATGCTTGGCGTTCCCAAGTAAATGATGGAGAGTTTTGCAGAAACTAAAGACCTACTTTCAATATTAAATATCAAAATTTAGCAACTTCCAGAAGATTAGAATTGACAGGCTTAAAATAAAAGTGCTCTAAGTACAAAAGGATTTTAGACCCAGTGAAAAGTTTGGAGAAAAAAATAAGAAAAATAAAATAAGTATGAAAAATCATATGGCAAATAAGCATATAAAAAGATGCTTCACATCACTTGTCATTAGGGAACTGAAATTAAAACAGCAAAATATGATCATCTACTGGCAACACCCAATGCTGGCAAGAATGTGGAGCGGCAAGAAATCTCATTCATTGCTTGTGGGAGTGTGAAATGACACATATATGATTCAGCAGTTATACATCTTTGTATTTAACAAATTAGTTGTAGACTTATATCCACACAAAAACCTACACATATGCATAGCAACTTTTTTCATAAATGCCAAAATGGGGAAAAAGCAAGAGTTTTTCAGAAGGTAAATGGAATGTTACCCAACACTAGGAAGAAATGAGCTATGAAGGCTTGAAAATATAGAAAAAGGCCCTCCCTGGTGGAGCAGCAGATTAAAGCACAGCACGGAGAAGCTAAAGCCACTTCAGCATGAGTTCAGGAGATGACCACATGGCGTGGCAGACCTCTCCTGACCGGCCCGCTGCTCCCCTCAGCAGTGTGCTTCATTGATCTGCCTATTCTGCCCCCACTCTGTCTCTGGTGAAATCTCTCACCACCCCTGCACCTCTGGCCTGTACCCCAATTCTGTGTGCATAAATAAATAAATCTTTTTTTAAAAAAAGAAATTATAGGAAAAAATATAAGTGCACGTTACTAAGTGAAATAAGCCAACCTGGAAAGTTTACACAATGCGTGTTTACAACTCTATGAAAATCTGGGCAAAGAGGGTTGGAGGGGTTGGTGAAATGGATACAGAGTATCAGGTGATTGATGATGGTTGTAGACCAAGTTTTGGGAGGTCATTATGACATATTGCTTACAGATGTAGGATTATCATGTTATACACCTAACACATAATATTATAAACCAATGTTATCTCAATAAAAATGTTAAAGAATTAAAACATATGTAGACAGTAAAATGATCAATGGCTTCAGGGGTTAGGACAGAGAAATCACTGAACAGGCTAAGTGTAGAATTGTAAGGATGTGAAAACACTGTATATGATATAGTAGTATTGGATACATATCATATATTTGTCCAAACTCATAGACTGTATGACTCCAAGTATGGACTCTAATGTTAACATGGGCTTCAGTTGGTGCATGTAACAAATGTGCAGCTGATAAAGATTATTGGGAAAAGACTGTTTGTGTGGGAACAAGAGGTATCCAGTAAATCTCTTTACTTTCCACTTATTTGTTGAAGTTAATTTAGTTCTAAAATAAAGTCTATTTATTTATAATAGATAGTCTATTTATCTATTTAGTTCTAAAATAAAGGACAAAAGAGGGAAATAACCGATACTTATTCATATTTACTATCACTGAACACACTGCAAAACACTGAATACAAATATTCAATCTCAGAGCCTAACGAAAGCGAGTAAAGGAAAAAAAAAACAAACCTTCTGATTGGGCCTTCCCTGGTGGCACAACAGGTTAAAGCACAGCAATAAGAAGCTAAAGCCACTTCAGCATGAGTTCGATCCCCAGTCCTGGAGGTGACCCACATGGCACAGCAGATCTCTCCTGACCTGCCCACAGCTCCCCTCAGCAGTGTACTTCATCAGTCTGTTCTGCTCCCCACTCTGTCTCTGGTGAATCCTCTCACATCCCCTGCATCTCTGGCCTGTACCCCAGTTCTGTATACATAAATAAATAAATCTTTAAAAAAAAAAACCTTCAGATTACACTTTGTGCTCAGATAGTACAGTTTTCAAGAAAATAGACAGATGGAAGGTTCAGCGAAGGATGATTCTAAAGAATTCTGCAAACAGTCTGAAGAAATCACATTTATAATAATTGTGGTTGGAACATTAACTTTCTCCTAGTATAAAAAATACAATTAGAGTTAATTATAGAAGCAGCCTGTAAATCATGAGAAACACTTAGCACCCGGAATGAAAAGATACCAAACAAATGAGAATATGCTCTCATTATCCCTGGTTACAGAGTTATCATAGGCACTAACTGCTTAGTGAAGAGCAATTAGCAGTCTAAAAGAAATTAATTTTCATACCATATATCTGCAATTTTCAGTTTATGCTTAATTTAACAGCTTACACATTTTGTTTTTAAATTGATCCACCCTTCATCACATTACACCACCAAAATACCTATGCACTCCAAGTCTTAACTAAACACAATCCAGTATTAACAAAAATCAGAAATACCTGAATATGGGTGAATCTTACTAGTCACCTGGTGATTGGACACATGTAGGGGTAGTTTGCTTATCTTTGTTCCAGCCTACTGATAAAGGGAGTGAATGGAAGCTATAAAACTTGTGGGCACGTAAAAGATTGTAGGCACTTAAATGTAGAGCATTCATTTAAACAATGGAGTACTGCTTAGCAAAGAAATCTTAAGAGTTCATGATAGTGCGAACGCAAATACTCATGTAAGAAAATAACATTATTTTCTTTGAAGATAAACTATTCAGTGTGCTATGCACAGTACTCACTATAAGGCATTTCTGCTATTTTCATGCAAGTGAATGCAAAGAAGATAAGGTTAACCATTATATGGCAACACAATGTGCAATACATATCAATGAATCTTCAATCATTTACCATTAAATTAACCAGTTAAAATTATAGACAACAATCATTTTCATTCTCTGGAATCTTCCCTAAAGCCACAGGACAAATGGAGAAATGTTCATTCAAGAAAATCAAGAATTCATTAAGAATTCAAGGATTCATTAAGAAACAAATATATCCGGGCACTGAGACAAGTTTCACTCACTCACCCACCATTCCATGTCTGGTTACCAGAGTTGTAAGTGCTCAATTAGGATAAAAAGCCGAACTGAAACCAGTAATGCAGTGTTCACTTACTGTGAAAGTTCATGCAAGAAGCAAAGGAAAAAAAAATGCAGGTTGCCTAATATTTCATTTCTATGAGGGAACAGCACCGGCTGTGCATCAATCAGATGACAGCAGTGCAAGTAAGGAATGCATTGCATTGCCAATGAGTATGAACAAAATGTTCCTGTTATTTTATGCACTCTGAGAACTACAGGTGAGGAGAGGGGGAGCGACTGGGATTGGAAATGTATTGAGTTCCAGGTGGGAAACATCTTTTTCCCTTACAATAAGGTCTTATTGCAGGTGTCTGAAAAGAGCCTCAGTGGTGGAGGCCCCTAATAAGGAAGCCTCGAGATGGAGGCACCTCATTTGGGAGTGCATAATGTACAAGAGCATGGACAGTCCAAGCTGCACTAGTCCTTGACTGCAACTTCCTCCGGAGACAATAATGCATTAGCTGTACACCGAAGCTGAGGGTGGGAAGGCAGCTCTCTCCATGAAGCCTGCCAGGCAAAGATTCTGCAATAGCCTATAACTGTGTTTAAAAGAATATCAGTAGGGCCCTCCCTGGTAGCACAGCGGGTAAAAGTACATCACTAAGAAGCTAAAGCCACTTCAGCATGAGTTAGATTCCCGCCCCGGAGGTGACCCACATGGCATGGCACAACTCTCCTGACCCACCTGCTGCTCCCTTCAGCAGTGTACTTCGTCGATTTGCCTGTTCTGTTCCCCACTCTGTCTCTGGTGAATCCTCTCACCACCCCTGCACCTCTGGCCTGTAGCCCAGTTCTGTATGCATAAATAAATAAATCTTTAAAAGAAAAAAAAAAAGAATATCTGTAGGAATTTGGCATGCAGCTGGAGACTTCAGCTCCATCCCCCAGCTCTGTATTTGAGCTATGACCTTACTCTGGACATTGTGCAGTCAAGAAAGCAGACTTTCTCCCTCCTCTTTCAGTCTGGGGCTTTTAGCCCTGAGAAGGACAAGCTGTCAGCACTTCTCATTTCTGTCTCTCAGCTCCTTATTACAGAAACTCTATTTGAAGTAGGCAGGCATGACAGGCTGAGAATTTTATGGGCCTCTGCCCTCGCTTGTTTATAGGGTGAAGTTTCTATGCCAGAAGGGGCAAACCAAGAAGGTGAAGGGGGTGCTTACTTATAAAGTACAGCTGTCTCTCCTGAAAGTAAGGGACCCTAATCTCAGTTCCTGTGCAGTGCTGCAGGATTTATGTCCAGAGTAAAAAGGTGGACCATAAAGACAAAGAGATCTAAATCTCTGCCTGAGGATAGAGGCCCTACATTAAACAGTCAGAAATCCATATCTGAAGGCATTCATTGTTTAAAACAGAGAGACATTAGTGAACAACCATAATTACCATGGAGGTTTGGGATTCTATTGTTGGAATAAAATTACCGAGCAACCAGAAATTTATTATTTAATGCAACCTACTTTACTCTTAATCATACCCAATTTTAGGAAATAAATTTATGTAACTTTAACACTGAATGTTTTATATATGTGGTTCTGTCTTGTCTACCATCATATCTCAATTTAAACTCAGGCATTATAGGCTTGATGCAGAAAATGTGGGTAGAAAGGGGAACATTAAGAACTTGAATGCTACTCAGCACAAAGTTAATGCATGAAAGTAACTTTGCAGAATTTTATTTAAAATCTGTTAGCAAACACCATGGTTTTATCATACATAACTTTATTCCAGATAATCAAAAATATAAAATAGAATGATAAATATTTTAGTAAGACAATTTCACTGGCATTAGATTTTTTTTTTTTTTAAGATTTATTTATTTATTCATACAGAACTGGGGTACAGGCCAGAGGCTCAGGGGCGGTGAGAGGCTTCACCAGAGACAGAGTGGGGAGCAGAACAGGCAGAATGACGAAGTACACTGCTGAGGGAAGCAGCGGGCGGGCCAGGAGAGGTCTGGCTCGCCATGTGGACTCCTCCGGGGCAGGCGGCAGGCGGGAATCGAACTCATGCGGAAGTGGCTTCAGATTCTCAGTGCTGCGCTTTAACCCGCTGCGCCACCAGGGAGGGCCCTAGATTTTTTTTTTAATGCAAAAAGTCTTCTGTGAAAATACGGTTGTTTTACTTAGAAGCAGTTAAAACAGGGTTCTTTAGCTCTAAGACTCCTTAGTGTGTCATATGCTAATATTATACACTAAGACTTTCCAAGAGATGGGTTTAATGAACATTTCCCATAAACAAACCTTGGTTTATTTTTCTTTGTCTTGCACAGAAATCATAATGAGTCAGTTTCTTTATAACAGTTAAATCTCATGTTGCTAGCACAAAATTAGTAAAAACTGCTGAAAAGCCTCATCAACGAGTACTTACATGCACAAATATTTGTAAACTAAATTGCAATCTATTACTTATATTACTGTATTTGTCAAATTTACCTTGTGCAAGTAATGCTTTATTTATTTGACCAAACACACTTTTTACAAACCTCTTACTCAACCAATCATTACATCAATGTTTTAAATAAATGGATTTTTATGAGATAGATGAAATGCATGCATACATCTCATCAAGTAGTAGAAAGAGATTTTAGGCTTTATGTTGTGGCCAATTTATCCTACCTCAGCAACTTATTAGACGGTAAAAGTGAGCATTGCATTATCCTGATAGATGGGCAGAACACACACACTGACAAGAAATTTAAGAGCGGGCCACACTTAGAAACCTTAGTTAGGATAGCAGTTGAATCAGAAAAAGTATTAGCAGTCGAATTAGCAGAGAGACTCGCCCATCTTCCGAATCTAAATCTTTTTAAACTCATTAAACTGGACTACCATGACTGTCTTGACTTGTGAATGTTGATTTATTCAGCAGAACACTGGTTTAGCCTATTTGGCCACAGACAGCATGTGCTTCTTCCCTATATTTTTGAGCATTTCTTCTGTCCCTATTGATGGCCATCTTCATCCTGAAATTGCATGGCTGTTCAAGGACCACTTGCAATCTTCGGATGTATGTGTTAAAAGGAGTATTGACTCAATATTGTCAACTGCATTTATTCCTATTATTTTTACTCTAAAGCTTCAGACTCTGAGTCCTGTCTAATGAGCAAGTCCTATTTTTAAGACCAAGGATGACTTGTATACTATATGGATCACACTGTCAGTGAGGTATATTTAGAAATTTATGGATTAACAGAAAGTAGGACTGATCCTTGTTCTGGGGTAATATGCAAAATTGCAGTCAACTGTTCTCTCATTTTTGTTTTTTAAATGTAGAATGAATGAAAAAGGCAAAATCCATGGAAGTAAATATTTTAATTAAGATTAAAAGTTTACCTACAAGGCTGATATACATGAATTTATTATCAGTATCTCCCTGAAAATATAATTAAATCATTATTCTTTCCCTAACTTTTATTTATGTGCATTATACTGTACTTGTGTGTATTATCTTCTGTGCCCTTCACTCTAAATCAAACGTTAAAAATCTGAAAATGTTGGCCCTCCCTGGTGGCGCAGCGGGTTAAAGCACAGCACAAAGAAGCTTAGGCCACTTCCTCATGAGTTCGATCCCCACATGCCCTGGAGGAGATCCACATGGCGAGGCAGACCTCTCCTGACCCGCCCGCTGCTCCCCTCAGCAGTGTACTTCATCGATCTGTCTGTTCTACACCCCACTCTGTCTCTGGTGAAACCTCTCACCCTCCGCATCTCTGGCCTGTACCCCAGTTCTGTACGAATAAATACATAAATCTTTAAATTTTTTTTTTGAAAATGTTAAAATATCTATTAGTTCTTATCACATCTATAAAAGTGGGAGAAAAAACCCACAGTGATTTTCATCACCTGGCATGTCATTGGAAAATACATGTTTAGAATATGCAGTCTTTTGAAATGGATTGATAGATTGCTAACATTGAATTGTTTAAATTGTAATAAACAAGTTAAATTAAATGCTGGCTATAAGATAGATCTTTTCATTGTATTTGCTTAAAACAGTATTACTAAGGTAAAACTGATTTGCAACATTGTATATAATTCAGAAATACAGGAACCCACATGTTCAAGTGTATGTTATTACACACTACACACACCCATAGTTCTCCCCCATAATGCCTTGTGCCCCTCCCCTCTTTCTTCTCCACGTTTAATACTTCCCCGCTGGTAGCCACAGTTTTACAGTAATATTTCTAGGGTTTTTTTTGCTTGTTATTGTGGTGTTGTCTGACTGTGGGTTGGTTCTCTACATTCCACATATTAGCAAAGTTCTTTTTCCTTCTACATTATTTGCTTAGCAAAATCCTCTCCAGTCCCATCCAATTTGTTTCACATGGCAGAGTTCTTTTTTTTTTTTTTTTTTTGGTAGCTGAATAGTAGTCTAGTTAGTTGAGTGAGTGTGTGTGTGTGTGTGTGTGTGGTGTATACATATGTATCTTTGTAATTTACTCAATTGTTCTTGCTCACTAGGTTGTTTTCATAATTTGGCTACTGTATGTAGTGTTGCAATGAACACAGGTGTGCGTGCATCCCTTCAAATCACTGATTTTGTATTCTGCAGGTAGATATTGAGGACATGAATCACTGGACACTTATTCATATTTTGAGAAACCCCTATAATACTTTTGATAGGGACTAGAGTAGTCTAAATTCCCACAAACAATGTATGAACTTTCCTCTTTCTCTGCCTCCTTACCAACACTTGCTGTTTGTGGACATTTTGACATAGACCATTTTCACAGATGTGAGATGTTATTTCAATGTGTTGTTGATTTACATTTTGATGGAAAGAAAAACTCAATATGTTAACCTATCAAATATTCTTAGTGTGAAATCTGTATTTATGCAACCCCAATGATACTCTAAGCAAGATTTTTTTTTTTTCAAGGCAAATCTGATAGAGATGTAATAGAAAAGCAGAAGAAACAAAATGGTCAAAACAAATTGAGGAGAAGAACAAAGTTTGATGGCTCCTCCTATCTGTCTGATTTAAGATAATATAAAGCTACAGGAATCAAGACAATATGGCATTGATGAAAACATATATATATATATATATATATATATATATACACACACACACATATTTCCCATATCCTTGTGTATATACATATATATATATATATATTTCAGAAAGACAAAGAAATAAATAGAAACGTGTATTGACATAGTTGCAGAGACAATTCAGTCAACAAAATAATATTTTCAACAAAAGCTGTGGAATAATTTAAAATCCACAGTAGGGAAAATAAATAGAGTTAGACCTATACCATATGTAAAAGTTACTTCAAAATTAAAAAAAAACATGTGTGCAGAAATAACATTCACTCAAAATTATTTGAAAACATGATTAAGCAAGGATTTCTTACCTGTAAGAGAAAATGCATATCCCAAGAAAGAAAGAAAAATACAAATTGATTGTAATTAATATTAACATTGCTTTCAAAAGAACTTGTGTAGAAAATAACAGCAAAGAAAATATTTGCAAATCACATATGTGACAAAATACATATGACCACAGCACACATACAAGTCTTGATATACAACAATAAAATATATAAAGTGAGTAAAATTCTGGGTTGATACTTCACCAAACAAGATATAAATTAATTGGGGAAAGATGTGTAATGTCATTAATCATTAGAAAAAGAAAAATTATGACATAGTGCAATATTAAAATTCTATTAGAATATCTGAAATAAAGAAACAAACATTTCTGGATATCAAGATGTAAAAACATGTAACAACTGGAATGGTATTATTTTCTTGGTGGGGGTGAAAAAACGATATAGTTACTTAGGAAAGCACATTTGCATTTTCTTATTTATGTATGGGCTATCATACAACTTTACCATCCTACCTCTAAGTTTGATTAAGTGAATTGAAAACTTAAGTCCATATATATATATATATATATATATGATCCATATAAAACCTGCATATGAAAATATATATGGTCCATATAAAGCATGAATATATATAGCAGCTTTATTCATAGTCAGTTAAAAGAGGAAACAGGGCCCTCCCTGGTGGTGCAGCGGGTAAAAGCATAGCACTAAGAAGCTAAAGCCACTTCAGCATGAGTTCGATCCCCAGCCCTGGAGGTGACCCACATGGCACAGCAGACCGCTCCTGACCTGCCGGCTGCTCCCCTCAGCAGTGAATTTCAGTCAATCTGCCTGTTCTGCTCCCCACTGTCTCTGCTGAATCCTCTCACCACCCCTGCCCCTCTGGCCTGTAACCCCAGTTCTGTATGCATAAAGAAATAGATTTTAAAAAAAAAAAAAAAAGAGGAAACAATTAAAATCATTTCAACTGGTAAATATATATAAAAAAATGACTATCTCTATATGATATGATATACTCAGTAATAAAAGAAATAATTGTATACACAATATTTATGCTAAAGGAAAAGTTATGTCTCTAAGACTGTATTCTCTGTTAAACTGTTTATATAACATCCTTGTAAAAGACAAAACTATATAGAGTTGGATCAGCTGTTAAAGTCTTGGAGCTGTGGCAAAGGTTGACTATGGAGGGATACAAGATATTGTTCACTTTGATGGAACTGTTCTAGATTTTTACTTTGTTGCTACACAATTTTATGCAATTTTAACTTCAAAGACTGCACTCTAAAAGGGGGAATTTTATTAAATATAAATTATGTCTCAACAAATAAGATTAAAACAACACAATATCACAAAATTCAAACCACAAGAAACAAAATATTCTGGCATTCAATCAGTGCAATTTGGTCATATTTGTAACACTATTACAGTAATTGGGGGGGGGAATTATCTTCTTTTAGTGAGCATGGAAAAACTATTTTACCTTATGATTTTACTCCATTTTCTTTGTTAAAACAGAAATAAAAGCTCAAGAGCAGTCTCTGTTTAAATATAAAAGCACTTAACCTCAGACACAAATAAAATGCTATGGACACGTCTACAATTTATGAGGCAGCTATATCTTAACAACCATGTTGACAAATCTTATACAACTTCCCAGAAGTGTCTATGGGAGTTCTGAGTGAATGATTTGATTTGTAAGTCAAAGCAAGCTATACTTGCTACCCCTTTCCTTTATTCTTTGGAAAGGTATATCTTGTTTAAACACAGCTTTCATCTCAGAGGGCCATTTATGTTTGGTTCCTATGAGCAATCAATTGCACATTTAATCCATCTAGAAAACTATGACTTGCTTTAAAAACAGTGAATATGGAATGCCATTTAATAAAATTCTGCCATTTTAGACTATCACTTCATTTTTCCATTGTAATTAAAAGGATATTTTCCCTGATGCAGTTAAAAATAGTTTAGTAAATACAGTGCCGAGTACACAATAGTTATTACAGAACTGAAATTCCATGGAAAAAGTTAAATGTCATAATCATCTTTGTAAAACCTATGGGATGGATAATTTCTATAGCATAGAATTTTCAAAAGGCTTCCTGAAAAGCAATTTAAATCAATAGATATTTCTGAGAATTTAATATGTATTGGACTCGAACAGTTTGGAAAATAAAGATGACTGGCATATTTTCCTAGCCCAACATGAGCTTTAAAGCTGACATAATTAGTATGACAAAAGTTCTCTTCACATAGTTTCTGTTTAGCACCCCATTCTTTCCCCTCCAACAACACTTACTATAACCATATTAAATGCCTTAGAGTTTTGCAAATATATTGTGCTCTTTTGCCCTGTAGTCTTCAAATACGTGGTTCCCTCTGTCTAGCATATATTCACTCCCCACTCTTTCCAGTGGCAGTCCCATGTGTTATACATTACTGAACATTCATTCATACTAACTCTGATAAAATGTAGATTGAGGGGAATCTTTTATTCCATATAGGTTAGCTCCCCATGCGAGCCACACACACACATACTCATTAAAGATTAATTATGCATACAAGTACTGGGATGTAAGCCAGAGATACAGTGCTGCTCTTGAACTTTAATTTCTATTTTAACTAAGAAAATGGAATAACATCATAATGTGAAATAGTTTTTACATGCTCAGTGAAAGAAGATAATATTTTTCTAAAGTGAATGGAACAGCATCACAAATATGACTAAATTGCGCTTATGGAACACCAGAATATCTTGTTTTTGTGGTTTGAGATTTGTAATGTTGTGTTGTTTTTATCTTATTTGTTGAGACATAATCTATATTGAATAAAATTTTCTCTTTTAGTGTGCAGTTCTTTGAAGACAAAATTGCATATAATTGTGTAGCAACAGTTAAAGTCAAAATATCAAACAGTTTGATCAAATAAATTAATAAAAATATTCTAATTGATGTGGAAGGAGTGGGAAATATGTCAGGTGAAGAATTGATAATGAGTGACATACAAGAAAAAAGAAATCACGTGCACACACAAAGTAATATACAAATAAAACAGATGTTGGGAAAACAGCAAGTTGTCTAGATATTTAAGTTGAAAAATGGTGACATCTAATGGTAAAATTTAGATTGCAAGCAGAGTCTATAGGACTTTTGTGTTGTAAAGTTTTCATTCATCAATAGTTAGACAAGAAATGGTAGACTATCTCATGTATTGAACAGGAGAGTGACATGATTCACCTCGAAATTTAGGAAAATATGCTTTAAGATTAATTAGCTCTGAGAAATGTCAAAGCTGATATATTGTTACTGTTTCTTTCACTCATCCATAACTCAGATTACTTTTGTGATGATTTCTTTTCATAAATTAGAGAAAAAATTGCTTATTTCTGTAACTAGGGTAGGGCATTTCTTGATCATGTTTTATGTTATGTTATTTTTCTCTTTAAAAATATTTAATTACATCTACTGTCTTTTCTCTTTCTGAAAATAAAATTAATCATATGAGAAACTTTATGGTTTTGCCCCATCCAATTTCTTCAGAGGAAACAATATCTACTGGGTGTTGGGAAGGAATTATCACTTTTGCATGGGAGACAAATCATAAGCAACATAATTTCTTCATGTAGCACTTGTTAGCTAATTCCCTTGGATTCAGCCAATTTCTTCTCACAACTCCCTCCATCCTACCTCCCCTCCACATTCAATGAAACTGCATATCCTTAAATTCTGAGGCTTTTTTAGTGTCAACTGAGGGGACTTATCCATTGAATCATATCATTTCTTTCTGAAGGCTTCTTAGATTGCAGCTTTACCACTCTGCATAGACTATGACCCACACTTACTTTAATAAATGCATTGCAGTCTCTTGTTTACTTATTTTCCCTTCCTATTCACTTTATCCTTATCAACCGATACTTTCCATACAACTTCAATATCATTATAGCAGGATTTCAGATGGCAGAGTAGATAAGCACATGGATTACCATGTTTAGCCCAAAATTCAACAAAACATCTCCCCTCCAAATTAAACCCAATATACGCCCTGGGCATTTTTGAGCCACAGGTGAGAACATGTAATTATAACTAGTTTTTACCATTTTAGTGAAATAATCCATTAAAAATGGGCAACTCCACAATTTTATTGAATTTAAAGGTCATGTATATAACTTTCAACATCACTCCTGTCTGCAGAGCCAGGTAAAATTGTCTATCCGGGCCCTCCCTGGTGGTGCAGCAGGTTAAAAGCACAGCACTAAGGAGTTTAAGCCACTTCCGCATGAGTTCGATTCCCACCTGGCCCGGAGGAGATCCAGATGGCGTGGTAGACCTTTCCTGACCCACCCGCTGCTCCCCTCAGCAGTGTACTTCCTTCATCTGCCTGTTCTGCTCCCCGCTCTGTCTCTGGTGAATCCTCTCACCCTCTGCATCTCTGGACTGTACCCCAGTTCTATATGAATAAATAAATCTTTAAAAAGAATTGCCTATCATTGTCCTTGTCACTAGTCATTAAGGACTATTCTGCCAACAAGAGAGAGGCTAATCCAAATGATTCTGTAAGTTTATCCCAGAAGTATATCTTCACTAATTGACCTACACTAATAAATGTTTAATAGCTTCTTGAATTTCTTTTTCCCCTCATCATTTCACTTATGGCTCCTGATGGCTTCCCTTCTCCACACTATATATCTTGATGGGTAGATAGATAGATAGATAGATAGATAGATAGATAGATAGATAGATAGATAGATAGATAGATAGATAGATTTTTCACATGTTAAAATTTAAGGTTATTATCTCGAGACAGAATTCACCTATTCACCAAATAAAAAATGTTCCCATAATATAATAATATTCCATGATTTTTATTTCAAATTAAGTTCTTTTTTTTAAGATTTATTTATGTATGCATTCAAGATTTGGGGTGCAGGCCAGATGGTGGGGCAGTGTGTGTGAGAGAGAGAGGATTCACCAGAGAGAGTAGGGAATAGAACAGGATCTACTGAAATACACTGCTGAGGGGAGCAGTAGGTGAGACAGGAGTGGTCTTCCACCACATGTGTCACCTCTCTGGTCAGGACGAACTCATGCTTCAGTAGCTGTGGATAGCTTCATAGTACTGCTCTTTAACCTGAAGCGCCACGAGAGTGGCCCCCCAAATTAAGCCTTTAGAGTATGATATCAGACAAAATCACAAAAAGTACTACTTAATTTAATTCCCTAACCTATCTAAGCAGCTTTATTCATTCAATATCAGAGGCAAAAATGAAAAAAGCAGACTTCAGCTTTCCTTAAATGTAAATTACTGGCATAATTGCAAATATTTATGCCAAAATAAAGTTGATTTATCAGAGTCCTCTGGAGTTTTACATACTCAGAATAGTGAATCTAATGACTGGTGTGCACTTTCTTTCAGGGAAGTTGTCAGTATTGAAATAAAAAACATACAGGTAGGGAAATAGTCATCTTAGTGAACTATTTGCATAATATTTAGGCCCAGCTCACTAATTATCCATGAAAAATATAGGCCAAGAATCCATTATTCACATTCATTTAAATTACACTCAGAGCCAAAGTTTTTGTATTGTAGCAAGCACTGAAAAGGTTTTCTAGCACCCAGTAATAATTATTTTGAAATTGAAGGGAACTTTTTGTCACTCTGTGTCTTTCACACTATACCAACTTTTCTTGGCCCTGTAACTGATTCATAATTATCTTAAAATCATTTCCTTAAGAACTTTTATTCATGAAAAAATACTTTGAGTCAATATTGAATCACATGTTTACTTAATGCAGTGAATAATTTAATTAGTATTTTAGAAATAATTTAAAACCAGCTGCTTTCCAATACAAATTAAAAATAATCCATTTTTGCCTGGATATATCAAGACCAAGTATGGTGACAACGGAAAGGATGCTTGATATATAAATTGTAATGAATATATAAGTTATAATATTTTGAACTCCTAAATATTCAAATTTTATAAGGCTCAAGGATTAGGGCAGTGTTCTAACAAAAGTTAAATTTTCAAGGTTGAAAATTCACCAGATTAACCATTTCATTTTTTTTAAGTTTATTTATGCATACAGAACTGGGGTACAAACCAGAGGTACAGGGGCGGTGAGAGGCTTCACTAGAGACAGAGTGGGGAGCAAAACAGGCAGATCGAAGAAATCACACTGCTGAGGGGAGCAGCGGGCGAGACAGGAGAGGTCAGCCGCATCATGTGATCACCTCTGGGGCGGAAAATCGAAATTGCACTGAAGTGGCTGCGGCTAGCTTGCAGTGCTGCATCCTAACCTTCACTAATAAGTAAATATAGATATTTATATATCAATACCAGAGGAAGGTATATATTTATTCACATACATATACAAATATACCTGCACATGTATACATACTCAGATAGAGAATATCTTAATATAAAAAGACTTTAAAGGTTTTGTGGGTAATAGTCTGTTTTATAGTTTATAAAATTGTACTTCTTAACATACAGTTAGGCATAACTCAAGTAAATATCTGTGGTCATGACCACACATTCTGTATACTCTTTAACTATACCACTGAGGGAATTAATATTTTGAGAATGATTTCTAAAATTGGTATTGATGCATGCAAGTTATCACCTACCTGGAAAATATTTCATTATACCTTTCTGTGGAATAAGCTCTCTATAAAATCATAGGAAGATGAATATATTTGAATTACAATCATAAGCTATCAGTCCCATAAGTCACTGTAAAGAATGTTTAGTTCAAACCCTGCAATATTCAGTTAAATGAATTTGTAACCAGAGAATTATCTTCCTATATTTAACAAGGTAGTTAGCCTTACATTAACATTCCTAGTATTAGCCCCAAACTCTCATTTTTAAAGAAAAATGCAGTTTGTATATTAACAAAAAATAATTATTCTCATTTTATTGATGGTAAATAATCAGATTTCTAAAATAGTAAATATACTCCTCACTCCTGAGGTATTGCAATGCCCATGGCAAGAGATACAGATTTTGGGGATCCTCTTGTTAAAAAAAAATGAGAAAGCAGTTCAGTATAATAAAATGTCATTACTTGTTAGAAAAGCTTATAAAATCTAGAAAATTTTATACAAGAGAACAGTGAGTCAATATCTACTTCACAATTATACCCATTAACTAACACCTTATTTTGAACACAAAGTATTATCAATATGTGACAATAACCTTTCTGAATCTTAGAAATTTTTAAATAAATTCAAATAAATAAGTTATTAGAACCAAGTTTCATCAGTCTATGACTATTAATGAATGCCTATAACATTGCAACCCTGTGTAGGAAGGATACTCTTTAACTATCTTTAAGTAATTATAAAATAACTATATGATTCTTCAAGACAAGTGAAATGGAGAAGTATTATAAAGTAGAGAGATAAGTGAAAACAAATACACTGAACAAAATAAAACTAACAGCCTGGTCCTGGGGAAAATAACTAACATATTGAATATAATTCTATGCTCATCATTTTGCTAGATAGACATCTTGCATAAATTTCATAATCAATTCTCTCAATAATATATTATAACTTCAAATTTGTCAATCAGGAAACCATAATTGAAAAGTGTATTTTGTTCAATTTTGGGGCTAAGTTTCAGACCCAGGCTTAACTTTACTTCCCATATCTCTTGTTCTATATATCAAGCAATTTTTTTAACGTTTGTACGTTTGTGAATATGGGTAGAATTTATGATGACATTTCTGGCAATTCTGAGTCATACTTGCCCTAATAAATTTCAGAATCTACAGAGTGGCAATTACTTCAGCACTTTAAAAGAGCTCTGAACAAGAGATGGCTTTCAAACCATTAAGAGATATTTATTGTGGAAACTGACAAGGGAGTTCCAGCTTTTAGTTCAACTTAGCAAATATGTTTTAAGTATCTACTGTGTTCTAGTCACTAATGAAATTAATAAGACACATTGTCTGACCTCAAATGATTTAAAGACTTTAGAACAGAAAGAGAAATATTTCTTCCTGGGTATATTGAAAACTTTTCAGATGCTTACATAAAGATAAGAAAATTTTCTAGCACATCAAATCATAATGGAACACTGAGTTAATCTCCAGCACTCCACTAACACTTCTATCTCAAAAAAAAAAAAATACATATACATTTCATAATTATCAGAGAGTAATTCAAGAAAAGAGGTCTAAAATGTTATCACAACATTTATTTTTCAATAAAAAGGCAAAATTATATATTCACCTACTTACTAACAAGATGTTTCAAAGAAGAAAAGAAGGAGAGAGAAGTAAAATGGCAGGCCCTCCTTGGTGGCGCAACGGGTTAGGACCAGCACTGCAAGCTGGCAGCATCCACTTCAGTGTGAGTTCGATTCCCCCGCTCCGGATGTGACTCACATGGCATGGCAGACCTCTCCTGTCTCACTCACTGCTCCCCTCAGCAGTGTACCTCGTTAATCTGCCCGTTCTGCTCCCCACTCTGTCTCTGGTGAAATCTCTCACCACCTCTGCACCTCTGGCTTGTACCCCAGTTCTGTATGCACAAATAAATAAATCTTTAAAAAATAAAAAGTAAGATGGCAACATAAGAGATACCTTTGCTCCTGAAAGGACCTTCTAACAGTTAGTCAGAAGAACACTACAACAAGATAATCCATGGTTTGGCTATCCATATGGCATCAGAGAACAACAGTGATTGCAATAAAGTTAGAAAATGAGCCTTGCTTCACGCCTTGCTTCACTGAACATTAAGGTGGTTAAGAGAAATGCCCGGAGGCTGTCAGGGCTGGTGCTATAGTAACAGGCTATCAGCTCAACCAGGGACTCTGAGGAAGATAAGGTTAAATGGCATGAAGCATACACCCTTTAATTAGGGGAAACATGTAGAATCTGGGGTGTTCCACACAGTCTGAATCCTCAGTACAGAGAATTGAGACAGGACTCCCCATAACCGCAGGACTGACGAAGACCTCATGAAAAACACTGACAGCATAGACTGCTGAGTCTCCAAAATGGAAAACCAGAGAGGGGTATGTCAGCATTGTCACACACACAAGTCAAATGTTCCTCTCCTCCCAAGGAACATTCACAACAGTGATTAGACCCTCCAGGCCACTCTCTCATTCTCTGACTTAGCAACTGCAAGAGCAGGAATCTGAACTTATATAAGGTAGCAAAGGCCAAAAATCTAAAATTAACCAAAAGCACAGCAGCACACGATTTAAAACTAATAGTAGTTTAGTTCAATGTTATCATTCACTGCTACAGAAAATTTAAAACTATTTGGAAATCTAAGGCAGTAAAATGGACAAAAAGCAAAGCAAAATAAAACACACAAGCATCTTTAGATCTCAAGGGAATATGACATCATGAGGAGAAAACAATTGTGCAGAATCTAGTCACAAAGGCATTAAAAATGCTACCTTCCACTCAGATAGTTCAAAATATAATAAAGAAATAAAAGAAAACATAGAAAAGCAAGTACAATTAGTATAAGAGAACAAACTATATTCAAACATGCTAATGAAAGAAAAAACAAAATTCAGAAAAATGAATGGTTGAGAAATAAAGTTAATTAATGGAGAAGTGAAATTGAAGCTTTAAGTAAGAATATACTAGATCCCGGTATAAAAAATTCAATAAAGGAGATTTTTAAAATTCTAGAGAAAATTATGAAAGCAGAATATATCAAATGCAACATCAAATCAATGACCTCAAGTATAATAATCCACAAAATACCCAGGAGGAAGGTGAAAGAAATATGAAAGGAAAAAAAAAATATCTAAGTCCATTAGGGAAGGCAGCATGACAATAATGGATATCCCAGAAGGGAAAAAGGGACAAGAGGAACTCAGACAGCTTATTCAATTAAATAAAATTTTCAAACCCAGGTGAGGAAATAAATATAAAACTTCATGAAACTGAAAGAATGCCTGGCTATCTGAATGGAATGAGATCTACGCGATGCAGGGTAGTATAATTACCAGGAGGTTCAAAGAATGTATATTGAAGACACCTTGAAGAATAAAAGCAGGTATCTTATAAAAGGGTATTCCCAACAGGCTTGCTTCAGACTTCACTATGGAAACCCTATGAGCAAGGAGAGAATGATACATTCAATGTAATCAAAGGTTAAAAAAAAAAAAAAAGACAAGCCAAGAGCCAAGAATATTTACATTCTGCAAGACTCTTTCAGACACAAGGAAGAGAAAAAAGGCATTCCCATACCACATACCACCAAGCTGTAAGAGGTTGCAAACACTACATATACCTAACTACAAGAAATGCTTAAAGGAACTATCTAAATCAAAGAGAATAAACTCAAATAAAAGCAGAACAGTTAACTGAAGCAGATAACTAATGTCAAATGGCAGTAGCAAATCTTCTTGTATCAATAATTGCCCTAATTTTAAATGGACTAAATCGCCAATTAAAAGGCACAAAGTAGCTGATTGGACAGGTGGGTCTCCAAGAGACCCACCTGAACTCCAATTATAAACATAGGCACAGTGAAAATATTTGCTAAGAAATCCTACAATCAAATGCAAACAGAAAGACAGGGGCAGTTGCAATCATAAAATACAGAGTTTCAGCTAATAAAGGTGAAAAGATCTAGGGATGGCTACCATATAATAATCAAGGGATCAATACATCAGGAAGACATAACACTTATCAACATATATGCATCAAATGATGGAGCATAAAATTGTGTAAGACAGTATTAGCAAATCTAAAAACAGGGACAGCAGCACAAACATAGTATGGAATTCAATAAAGAGGTCAACCAGAAAGAGCATCAACAAGCAAAGTATAACCTAACACGAATAATTAGAGCAGATGGGCTTACTAGATATTTATAGGATATGACACGGCAAAAACAAAACAAAGCAAAACAAAAAAAAAACAACGGAGCACACAGTCTTAACTGTCCATGAAACATGTTCGGAGACACCATATGTTGAGTCTCAAAACAAGTGTCAGTAAATTCATGAAGAATGAAATTTTATCAAATTCCTTCAACAACCACAATATTCAACTAGAAATTGGCCACAAAAAGAAAAGTGGGAAATAGCTCTCTTATATGGAGATTGAAAAACATTCTACTGTATAACTATGAAGCCAATGACGAAATTAAAGAAAAAATGTAAACTTACCTAGAAACAAATGTAAGACTTATTGGAAAGTATGGGATGCAGCAAAATTGATAGAAGAGAGAAATATTGGGTGATTGCACTTATATGTGGAATATAGACAAATAAGAGGTTTAACAAAACAAAACCAGTAACTAAACCTAGAAATCTGACTGTGGAGTTGCAAATACCAGACAGGAAGAGGGAGTGGGGAGGGCCAGGGAGAGAGGGGACATTATGGATTATGGTAGAGAACTGCGGGTATCTCGGTGGTGGGTGTGGTATGATGATATGCATCCGAGGGGTGTACTCCTATGTCTCCACAACATTTGTGTTGTAAACCTAAGTGACCTCAATAAAATGGAATTATATTTTAATGCAAATATGTTAACCAATGATTGCACAAATGAGATATGATAATAAGGAAATTCAGATTTATAATATAAATAATCTATTTTATTTTGTGTTTCTAAATCTTTGCAACAATATTCTTTTTAACAAATGGCTTTAGCAAAGTTAATGAGGTATCTTAGCTGCAAGACCTCTCGGAATATTTGATGCACATTAATAGTTCATGGATTCTAAATATGATGGAGATGGGGAAAGAGGAGGGCTAAAGGCTGATTCCAGTCATATGTTATAAGGTAAGGGCTAGTTGCCTCCCCTTAAGATCAAGCTAGTAAATATCTCCTTGCTCAAAATCATAGAGAGGCACAATCTATTTGTTACTACATACTGCATGTATATACTCATTACAGTGTAAGTAAAGAGATTAGGTACAATGCCTGAGTTTGGGATATGGACTCTATCATTACTTGTTTGTATGATCATAAACTATTTCTCTGGGTAGTTAGTGTATTCGTCAGTAAAAAGGAAATAAAACAAGGATGTTGATACATATAAAGTTTCCTATAAGATTTCAATGAATTAATATATGCCCAAACACAGATTCTAATATCATATCACATTAGTATATGTACTCCTCTGTTCATGTAAACTCCACTTTGGCTTATAAAAGCAAGCTTGGTTATATATACCTCTTAAAATTAGTAAAACTGATACTATACAAAAATCAGGAGCCTCCCTGCTGGCACAAGGGGTTAAAGAACAGCACTACGAAGCTATCTGCAGCTACAGCAGCATGAGTTCAATCCCAGGACAGGGAGCTGACCCACATAGCACAGCAGACTTCTCCTGTCTCACCCATTGCTCCCTTCTGCAGTGTATTTCAGTCTATCTGCCCATTCTGCTTCCCACTCTGTCTCTGGTGAATCCTCACCCCACCCCCTGCACCTTTGGCCTGTGCCCCAGTTCTTGTATGCATAAATAAATCTTTGGGGGGAAAAAAAAAACACAACAACAACAAATGTTGGTGAGGATGTGGAGAAAAAGGAACACTCCTACACTGCCCATGGGAATTCTATGGAGAGTGTTGTGGAGGTTCCTCAAACTACTAAAAGTGGAGATTTCATATGACCTAGCAATTCCACTCCTAGGGATTTACCCATTAATTTACACATTAATTCAAAATGATTCCTGCTGTTTATTGCAGCACTATTTACAACAGGTAAGAGATGGAGACAACCCAAATGTCCAAAAGTAGATGACTGGATCAAGAAGATGTGGTATATATACAAAATGGAATATTACTCAGCAATCAAAAGGATAAATTCATGCTATTTGCAGCAACATGGATGGAGATGGAAGTGAAATAAGCTACAAAGAAAACAAAAAAAATCAGATGGTTTCACTTATATGAGAAATGTACGGGAAACAAATAATACATCAGGAAAAAATTATAATCAATTTAAAAGCAAAATTAATCAGTTACTATAAATTAGAGACACTTGTGGGGGGAGGTGGGAGAGGGATCTAAATAGGTAAGGGAAGAACACAAGGGACTATGGTGATGGTGCACTGGTAAATTGGTGGTGGGAATTCTATGGGGACTACGTCTGAGAGGAGAAAGCATACACTATACAAAAAGAAATGATGTAATATGCATAAAATAAAAAAGAAAAATGCAGTCTTGACAGACTTGAAAATATTGATAATTCTTGACATGTAAATTTTCGATATCAATTTTATTACATATGGTATGAACACTATAAATTTCTATGTGCCATTAAAGCATAAACACTAAATAATATTTATAAAATGATACTCCTAAATTGAGTTAATCTTATTTCTTTTTTTTAAGGATTTACTTATTTATGCATACAGAACTGGGGTGCAGGGCTGGTGAGAGGATTCACCATAAACAGAGTAGGGAGCAGAACAGGCAGATTGACAAAGTACACTGTTGGAGGGAGCAGTGGGCGGGTCAGTCAGGAGAGGTCTGCTGCGCCATGTGGGTCACCTGCAGGGTTGGGGCTTGAACTTGCGCTGAAGCGGCTGTGACTAGCTTGCACTGCTGTGCTTTAACCCGTTGCACCAACAGGGAAGGCCCGAGTTGAATCTTATTTCTTCCCTCAGAATCAGAGCCATCTTAAAATTTGTTTATCATTTGATAGATTTATCATGCTTAATAATATCTCTAACAAATTGCTTAGTTTTTAATGAAATGAAACCTCATATTCAGGGAATTACTGTGTATATTCAGATATTTGGCATCTTTTTTTTTTCTTTTCTGAGATTTAACAGATGAGTTTTACTATTGAATGTAACATTTCTACAATAACTCAGCAATATTTTAGTATTATCTAGTCTCGCTGTATCTGTGATTCTACTTTAGCAGGGCAGATAGCATCTTAAGGCATCTACCTTAAAGAACATTTTTTCTGATTTTAAAAGCCAATTATGAATTTTGATAAAAATGTTTTTCGTTTTTTATTTTCTTCCTACTGCAACTAGAAGGACGTTGATGGCCAGATGAAGAGGGAATGCTTAGCTTTTCATCAAAGTGTTAATCAAAATAATTCAAGTAAATAAAGACAGCAGCTACACAAATCTGCATGGCATTGCTGCTAAGCAAAGGAGAATATTAGTAATTTAAAGAAATATGCATTTAATGAAAAATTTTGTTTTCCTCTTGGGGTTGCATGTGGTAGCAGTACTAGTAGTTAGTGTCTAATATTGCACATTCATAGTATAAATACAGCTTACAGTGCCAAACACTGACATCAATACCTGATCTAACCACATTAGTGTTTACCTTCTCAGTCCAGCACACTGACTATAATCCTATTCTTTTAGAAGATTTGATTGACAGTCAAGGCATTAGAGAAAAATATTTTAGGCTATTTTAACATATACAAGTTTTCATTCCATTAGTATATATATTGTTTTCTAGAATTCACTGTTCAAATATTCTCATTTTTGTGATATTAAAAGCTATGGAATTTCTCTTACTAAAGCCCAAACCATCGGTAACAGCAAAAGCACATTGTAAATTACATATAAAGTCACAATATTCAGTTACAGTTCCAAATAGAAATTACTAACAACATTACAGCTTCACTATTCATTTCTTGCTTTGGCCCCTGGGTCACTCTTATTGACAACGGGTACCTGCTGAGAAAAAGATCAAACTTTTAAACTATGTATGTTTTGTGAAGGATACAGTTTCATTTAATATATTCCAATGTATTTTTAATAATTATTTTCATGACTTTTAACTCTAAGACATAATGTTGATCAAGAGACTGGAAAAATTTTAGCATTATCTTTTGTTTGTGGTTTAAGAATTACAGAACCTATCTTCAATAATTAGTAAGCAAGAAGGTATGAGTGTGCAGAAGATAGACAGAATGGAAAGGGTGAGAACGCACAAAAATTAAGCTTCTATGCACAGTTCCTGGTGGAGCTGGTAGACAACTGCTGTTTTTTCAAGACTTTATATTTAAGAAACATCTATGATGCCACATTAGCTAGAAGTGATAGAAACATCTGATTTCAAATTCACAATTGAAATGCCTATTTGCAAATCAGCAAGGAGACTGGCATGCCACTTGCCATGAATATTTGGCTTCACTGACTCAAATTTTTCATTTAACCAAAAGATAAGGCACAGTCCCACTGTCCAGTCACGTCTGCTGTAAATATGCTGCTTGAGTGGAGCCAAAGTTGCCCTAGAGTTGCTAGAAGTTGTCTCTGGTCTGACAGTTTCAGAATCACCACGTATCTTTCAAATACTGCAGGTGAGCCATGGGATTCTCGAAGAGCTGAGTGCCTGCTGGGTGGGATGCTGTGCAGGGCTGCAGCACTCCTGGGTTCTGAAGCACAGAGGGCAGATGAATGGTTGCTTCAGTAGAAACAACTGCTGCAGGAGCTGGACATGTGTAGGAGTGTGGCGAGAGGCATGGTGCCTTCCATGGCTATGCAAGTAACCCATTTTGATTTGAAGTACCCCCCAGTGACACAAGCTTTATCTCTTCAGTAGAACATGGAAAGACTTTAACGTATGTATTCTTCATTTTCTTTATTAAGACACATCCATGCAGTCATAAATGCTCTTTCTGGACTTTATCTGGATAAAGGCATCTCATGAATGGCAGCCCTGGAGACTCAATACCATTTGAACACCTGGAGCTCAAATATCTGTAAAGAACTACCCCAAGAATTCCAGGATGGCCTCAGTTGTGACTGTACATACAAGAACGAGGCATATAGTCTCTAACATTTGTTGGGGGCAAGATTTGCTGAGGGAGTGCTGGAATAATGGGATAGTTGGAAGTGGAATGAGAGGGGCAAGAAGAATTATTCCAGCTGTTGTGCTCCCGAAGACTTCAATGTACCTTTTGTCCAACAAGTCCTTATGTTTCCCTAGTGTGTTCTATGCATGGTCCTCACAAGCAAAGAGGATGAAAGCACCCCTTGTTGGCCTCTGGGCTGGGCGGGTAACAAAGAGGTTGTCCTCTCACTCCCATTAGTGGGAATGCTGTCCAAAGGCTACTACTTTGCCATCTGTGGCAGTGAAAGGGGGCCCCCATATATGGACAATGATTTGAATTTCCTTGGATAGTAATTGGGCTACTTCATTGGATGTAACACCAGCAAATTGTTTTTAATTTATTATAACAGTTCATGTTCACATCATTTTGTGCCTTTTACCATCTCATTTGTAATCCCCGTGGGCTTCCCATCACCAAATCACCTGTGTGTCATCACCATAGTCCTGTGCACTCCCTCCCCCCATTTTTGATCCCATCCCCACTTCACCCCCGTAAAATGTCTCTGGTATATAGTTGTTTATTATCATTATTTTTTCCCCCTGGTCCTTTATGTTCCTGCTATGAGTGAAACCATCTGGTACTTTTCTTTTTCTTTCTGGCTTATTTCACTAACCATGATCCCTTCCAGCTCCATCCATGTTGCTACAAAAGGCATGATAACACCGGCAACTTTAAGAAAACCATCACCTGTTGCTTTGTAAACCTCAATGTGCATGATTCCCAGGTGATGTTTATGCCTCTAGTTTTAGGTCTCGGTGCTTTTCAATTAAAAATCTAACCAAAGGGCCCTCCTTGGTGGCGCAGCGGGTTAAAGCACAGCACTAAGAAGCTAAAGCCACTTCCGCATGAGTTCGATCTCCGCCTGCCCCGGAGGAGATCCACATGACAAGGCAAACCTCTCCTGACCCGCCCGCTGCTCCCCTCAGCAGTGTACTTCGTCCATCTGCCTGTTCTGCTCCCCACTCTGTCTCTGGTGAAGCCTCTCGCCCACCGCATCTCTGGCTTGTACCCCAGTTCTGTATGAGTAAATAAATAAATCCTAAAAAAAGAAAATCTAACCAAACCTTCACCGTTTCTTTGACTCTGGGCATTCAAACATAGTGGAGGCACCTCTCTTGGTGATATTGAGTCCTTTGAAAAATAGGGCAGTATCTTGATCTGAAGTTTGCCCCGGTAAGCCTCGAGTTCTGACAATGCTATTGTCATTAATAAGTTCCATCTTGCTGCAAGTGCCACTTTCAGATTTGTAATTTGCTCTCTCTGGATCTGAAAACCTAATATTATAAAGCTCTGAAATCATTGCTACACTGATATTCCCAGTATCTTCAATCTGAGAGGTTCTATACCAGGAAACTGAGCTTAATTTCCTCTTCAAAATGTAAATACTCTTGTCACTGCTGTAAGAATAAACTTAACAAGGACAACACCTCTTGAATTATTCGGAGTAGAAGCTTTCAGGTAATAATACATTCTTCTTGGAAACATATGATGCAGGTCATGCCTGACATGAAGATGCCGGTCAGTACCGACAGAAGAAAGTTCTGACTCCAGTATTCAGTTCATTGCTCACTGGCTGGTTAAACTGTCGGAGGGCTTGGTCCACTGAGGAACCCAGGACAGGTTTTTGGCATCAATCATAGTTTCTGTTTCCAAAAGAACAGAATCAGCTCCTTCTCATCTGAATCCAGCTTGGTGGCCCCAGAATGATCCCAAAAATTACCATCAAGTAATCCGCAGACACCATTGTGAAGGTCGGTGATGAGGGGGAGGAAATTTGGGAGGTAAGGATGAGTGAAATGAGGAGAAAACCTGTGCTAAAATATCTTCCAAGAGGAAAAGAAAGAGTGCCTGCCTCACCCCACGCCCCCCTCCTGGCCACCACCTGCTCAAAAGGCCCAGAAGCAATTTTTTCTCCTACTCAATATTATGTTCTTGCTGTTCACCCCAGTTTGCATTAGTCAAGGTACAGTTTCAGAGAAAATAAAATACTCTAGATATTTTAATCTGAAAGTGATTCAAGCAATGATATATAAACTTTCAAATCCTTTTGGAAGAGCAGGAAAATTTAGCAAGAAGCTAGATCTTCCAGAACAATTCATGGAAGAACCCTGCTCAACTACTTCACTAGGAGAACAGATACCACAATAAGGAAGGGAAAGATGGTAAAAACCAGACAAGAGTTCTTAGCTTAGGAAACATACTATCCAGTTATGATCCAGAGGTTAGGGCCTTTAACTGCTTCTTGAGATTCATGATATTGATGATGACTATTTAAACACTGAAGGAGTCTATTATGTCGACTATGCTGGCTACCTTCAGCTACCAAACTTGAAGTTAAATAGTTTATGTGTCCATTTCAAACATCTATCATGGGAATACATCTGATAAGTGGAGTCAAATTCACAGACAAGACACTGACAGCACGCGCATCTGAGGTAAACAGCTCTCACTATTTCAGCATCTTCAGTTTTGGATGGAACACAGTATGTATAATAGTGATTTTCTGAATTCTAAGATGTTTAGGTAAAAGTTCGCCAGGAAACTCTAAAATAGAGTCATTATGTCTATGTAGCCTGAACCTTCTAGACAATCATTAAAAGTGACTCAACCTGACAGTTGTCTCACTATGCAAAGTGGAATGTGTAGAAGCACATGGGAGTTTTTTTTTTTCTTGTTTAAAATGGAATCAAAATCAATCAAACCTCCATATATTATTACAAGTACAGGATAAACTACTTACAGAAGAGGAAGGTAACTAACACTACAGTTAAAACAGCGGGTCAAAGCAGAATTTGAAACATACTGTGGAGTCAATGATCTACTATTAATCAAAATATAGCTTAGACAAACAAAAAGAAAAGATTCTCAAAGACACAAAAAGATAAAAATAAGCATAATTCAAATAAGGTGAAGAAATTTCCCACCAAATTGTTACATATTTTAAAATAATGAACTTAATGCTTTATAAATTATATCTCAATAATGCCATATTTTATAGACATTTTTATATAAATATGAAATTGGTTGATAATACTCCATAGGATTTAGAAGTATTTGTTCACACCTCCTTGGTTGTATGTCACCACACCACACCCACCACCAAGGCACCTATTTTCCACCTACATAGTCCATTGGACTCCCTCCCCACCGACTTTGCTCTCCACTTTTCCCTCACAATCTGGTAGCCTCAAATTCACAGTCAGATTTGTAAGGTTTGTTAATTATTAGCATTTTCTGGCCCTTTGCTTAGTTTATTTATACTCCACGTATGAGTGAAATCACCTGATAATTCATATTCTTTTCTGACTTATTTCACTTAACATAATGCCATTCAATTCTGTCGTTGAAAATGGCAACCGCTCACCTTTATCATAGCTGCATAGTAATCCCCATATGTATAATATGCCACATCTACTTAATCTACTCATCTCTTCTCCCATACTTAGGTTGTTTCCACAACTTGGTTACTGTGAGTAATGTTCAGTGAACATAGGAATATATGTATCCTTTCAAAAATAGTGTTTTATTTGGTTGGTTTGGTTTTTGCATTTTTTTGAGTAGATACCTAGGAGTGGAATAGTTGGTTCACATGCCAGATCTATTTTTAATGGTTAGAGAAATTTCCATACTATTTTCCACAGGAGCTACATTTCCATCAACAGTGAATAAGACATTTTTTTCTTGATACCATCAACAACAATTCTTACTTCTGTTTATAATATGGTCATTGATACAGGTGTGAAATAGTATCCCTCTGTAGTTTTTATTTATATTTTCCCTATGTGATGATGAACATTTTTTCCATTTGCCTGTTGTCCATCTGAATGCCTAACATTTCTACTCATTTGATGATTGGACTTTTTTTGCTTTGTGAGTTTTTGCTTGATCTTGGATATGAACTCTTTCTCAAATTTATGATATGCAAACATTTTCTCCCATTCAATGGTGTGTTGTTTCATTTTAATGATAGGTACTTACTCTGTGGAAAAGCATTTTAGTTTGATGTAGTCCCATTTGTTGTTTGTTTTGGTTTGGTTTGTTTCCCTTGATGAGTTCTCAAAGACATCTGTGAAGTCAATTCTGTGGCGTGTTTTGCCCATGCTTATTTCTATGCATTGTGTGATTTCAGGTCTTACATCCAAGTCTGTAATCCGTTTTGAGTTAGTTTTTACATATTGTGTGACTAGTGATCTAGTTTAATTACTTTTGCATGTGATTGTCCATTTTTACCAATAAGATTTGACTTCACTTTTTCAAATATATACTACTGGTTTCTTGATCTAGATTAACTGTCCCATAACTGTGGGTTTATTTCTGAGTTGTCAATTTTATTCCATTAGTCTGTGTGTCAATTTTTATTCTGTATCATATTGTTTTATTAATAAAGCTTTATAGTATAGGTTGAAATCTGGAAATTTGATTATCTCCATTCGTCCTCATTTTATCAGAATTTCTTTGACTATCCTGGACCTTTTATTTACTATGTATTCTAATTCAAAGAAGATTTTTTTCAAATATCGACTATCCCGATTATGTTTTCAAAGTCATCTATTACTTTTAAGAAACGAATGCTGTATTTTCAAATAGTTTTAGATTTACAGAAAATTTGGATAATACAGTCATTGTGTGTCCAATAGCAATTTTCACCTAGTGGTATTATATACAATGATATTTTTTTGCTTTCATTATGTTTGGATTTATTCTCTTCTTTTCCTTGAGTATCTAATTAAAATTCCTTACTGTAATAGCTCCTTAATTTATCTTTAGTGCCCTATTCTTATCCATAACCTTACAGGAATATGAAAATCCAAATTTCTTGCTTTAGCAAATGTCTTTAAGGTGAACATTATTTTAATATCCAAATATGTTCTCTGGGTTTTTCACTATACATTTAAACTCACTGTTTATCTTAATTTCCATTCATTAATTTATATTTTAAAAATTTTATGCAGCATGTTTAGATGTTTTAGTGGGAATTCAGTTAGGATATGAAATGTATCATGTCAATGTAAAGATTTCAAATTTGATCCTAAAGTTACTTACAAATAATAACATGTATATGTGTAGTATATAACTATCTTCAAAGCAAGAAATTCTTGGTTCTCATGCATAGGAATTACTGAGAGATTTCATAGGAATAACAAAAACCAGCAGTCATACAAAGATGACATTTATTCTAATATTATTTTTGGTCCAGGAAACCAAACCTCAAATTGATATTTGACCAGTAACAATACATGGCATATTTCTCAGGTAATATATGAGAAAAAAAAAAAAAAAGAAAGAAAGAAAATCATGTAGTTTACTGTTGCCATCATTTATCCACAAGGTGGCATTGCAGGCCTTCAAAAATCAAACAATTCCATCCACCAGGACTTAAGGGTATTGAAATTTTTATCAGATTCACAAGGGAGGGACAGTTATATATATAAGCAAAGGTCTACTTACTTCTTTAAATACATATTATTAGAAGTAATCAGTGACATGGAATACTATAAATAAAACTGCAAATTGTTAAAGCATTATAAGAACAAAGTTACTTAGATTGCTTTTATTTTATTTTTTAATATTTAGTAGACCACCTTCCTAACTACATAAAGTTTTATATTATACACATTTCATTAATTGTGTAGTAACAACTGACTCAGAATACTGTGAGTAAGCCTGCGTTTACAAGTCAGTAATCCAAAAATCTTGACATTATAGGATGTAATTTACCTAAAGGTATAACTGATAATTAAAAATTCAGAGACACATGTTTTCACTCTAAATTTGTCTAGTGGCTTAATTTCTCTACCTCTACTCAAAGGACAAGCAAAATCTTACAATCATTAAGATTTGGAATTGAAAGGTCCTTAAATACAATATAGCCCAACACTTTCATTTTTCAATTTGGAAAACTGAAATCAACATCAGTTAAAGTCTGTCTTCAAGATGACATACCTTACAAGGACTACAGTCTTCTCATCTCTGTCATTTTGGTGACCACAATTTCTTGAGGAAAGCACAATGATGATAAGACTCTTTTAAGAAAAGTAATCAGTTATTACATCAAGGGGGGAAAAATAAGTATATGTCCAAATGACACTTGGAAAATAACTGGTTGTAACCTGTCCAAATGACAGTTATTAAGTGGCAGAATAGTCACTCAAGCCAGACTGAGTAGTTTTAACCACGCCAAGATAACCTTTATTCCCGTTGCTTAAACAGTTTCTGGGTAATGAGCTGTACACATGCACCAAATATTTGCCAAAGAAAAAAGAAATAAGTGAATAAACAGCAAAAAACAACAACTAAACATAATGGACATTATCTGTACAAACTTTTGTAGAAGTGGACAGAGCCAGGTTGTGAGCAAATTTAGTTTTCCCATACCTGCCCTCTAAAAATATGTAATATTGGAATATAGGCCAAAACCATAAAAACTCTACCTAGAGAAAAAATGCAGATGATATCTCAGATTGTTCCCAATTTTTCTATGACTATATATTTAACCTTTTTTAAAAAAGATTTATGTATTCATACATAGAAGGAAGGGGGTGAGAGAACTCATCAGAGAGAGGGGGAGGGGAGCAGAACAGACAGGAAAGGTCTGCAGTGCCCAGTGAGTTAGCTCCCTGGCTGGCTGGAGATCCAACTTGCCCTTGCAGTGGCTGGTGATAGCTTGGTAGCGCTCTTTAATCCCTGTGCCAACAGGGAGGCTCCTATAGATAACCATTTAAAACACAATTAGTATACAGTTATGTATCAGTTTGTTAACTGCTTTTTCCAATTAGTAATGATTAAACATCTTCCTATATCAATCAGCGTATTTTTGCATAGGTTTGATGATTTTAATTCATTTTATTCTGTGTTGCTGGACAGCTTGGTGTACTTCCATCGTCACGATAATTATTCTCTATTGCTGGGCAGCTTGGTGTACTTCTTGTAATGTTAAACATCACGATAATTCTTATGTAAAGTAATAAGTAGTTGATGAAAACAAGCAGTAAATGAACCGCCCATGGCAAGGGGCAGGGGCAGGGGCAGGGACAATCTAACTGTGTCACATTATATAGACTTAATCACTGGTTGTAGATACATTTTGTGAGTTCAATATATTTTTATTCTTTTAAAGATTGTATGTATTTATGCATATAGAACTGGGCTTCTGGCCAGGGGTACAGGGATGGTGAGAAGATTCACCAGAGACAGAGTGGGAAGCAGAACAGGTAGATTGACGAAGTGCACTTCTGAGTGGAGTAGTGGGCGGGCAAGACAGGAGAGTTCTGCAGCATCATGTGGTCACCCTCTTGGCCAAGGATTGAACTCCTGCTGAAGCGGCTGCAGTTAGCTTGCTATGCTGTGCTTTAACCTGTTGCACCACCAGAGTGGGCCCTCATATATTTTTTAATAATTTATTTATTTATATATATTTTATATCATTGTTCATTTTTGTACAGTGTTAGCTTTCTTTTCTCAGGTGTAGTTCCCATAGAATTACCTCTGCCAATTCATCCATGCACCATCACCATAGTTCCTTGTGTAAGAAAACATTCCCTCCTCTGTTTTCATCCCTCTCCTCCCCATCCTCTGCAGAATGTCTCTGACTTATATTGCCTGTTAGTTTTGTTTTATTTTTATGTATTGTAATTATTTTCTTTCCCTGATCCCTTCTTTGGTTGCCCTGTATTCCTCCTGTAAGTGAAACCACCTGATATTTTTTTTCCCCTTCTGACTTATTTCACTAAGCTTAATTCCTTCTAGCTCCATCCAACTTGTGAATGAAATGAGTTTCTCTTTATTGCTGAATAATATTCCATTGTGTATATATACAACATCTTTTTGATCCAGTAATCTACTTTTGGACATTTGGGCTGCTCCATCTCTTACCTATTGTAAAAAGTGCTGCAATAAACATAAGGGTGCAGGCATCCTTTTGAACTCATGTTTTTGTGTCCTTTGGGTAGATTCTAGGAGTGGAAATGCCGGGTCATATTGAAGCTTCATTTTTAGTAGTTTGAAGAACCTCCACACAGCTTTCTACAGTGGTTGGACCAGCTTGCATTCCCACAAGCAGTGTAGGAGAGTTCTTTTTCTCCACATCCTCACCAACACTTGTTGTTTCCTGTTTTTTAATATGTGCCATTCTCACTGGTATAAGGTGGTATCCTATTGTGGTTTTGATTTTCATTTCCCTGATTAGTAGTGATGTTGCACATTTTTCATATACCTGTTGGCCATTTGCATTTCCTCTTTGAAAAGTGTCTTTTTAGCTTTTCTGCCCATTTTTGAATGGCTTGCTTATTTTGCTTTTTTGAATGTCTTGTTTGTTTTGTTTTATTGCAGATCAGTCCCTTATCAGTAGTATTGTGGGCAAAAAACTTCTCTCAGTTAGCAGGGTGTCTCTGTTTTGGTTAATGTCTCATTTACTATACAGAAGTTTTTAGTTTGATGTAATCCCAGCTGTTTATCTTTTCCTTCACTTTCTTTGCTTTGGGGTATGTGTCCTTAAAGATGTTACTGAGATGTATGTCATGTAGTGATTTGCCTATATTTTCTTCTACATATTTTATTGTTTTAGGTGTTAAGTCCAGATTTATTTTATCCAGTTTGAGTTCATTTTTGTAAATGGTGTGAGGTAGTAGTTTAGCAGTTTTCCCAACACCATTTATTGAAAAACTGTCCTGCTCTCTTGCATATTCCTTGCTTCATTGTCAAAGATTAGTTGTCGATATATGTGTGGCTTTATTTCTCTCTTTTCTATTCAATTTCATTGGTCTGTATTTTTGTTCCAACATTATGTTCTTTTAGTTATTATGGCTTTGTAGTTCGTATAGTTTGAAGTCTGAGATTGTGACCACTACACTCATATTCTTTTTATGCAGAAAAGCATTGGTTATTCGAGTTTTTTTATGGCTCCATCTGACCATCAATATTTGTTCTATTTCTTTGAAGAATGTCATTGAGATTTTTACTAGAATAGTGCTGAATCTCTAAATTGCTTTTGGTAGAATGACTGTTTTGATAATGTTAATTATTCCAATCCATGAGCAGGGGATGTCTTTCCATTTTTTTGTGTCTTCTTCTATTTTTTTAAACAATGTTTTATATTTTTCTTTGTATAGGTTACTTACCGCCTTGGTTTTTATTTCAAAGTATTTGATTTTGGGGGGAGATTTCAACTGTAAATGAGATGGTTTTCTTAATTTTTTTCTTCAGTTTGATTGTCTGCATATACAAATGCTACTGATTTTTGTGTGTTGATTTTGTATCCTTCTATTGGCTAATCATTTTAATTAGTTTTTCTCTATGTATATTATTATATTGTTTGCAAATAGTGATAGTTTTACTTACTTCCCTATTTGGATTTCAATATTTTTATTACTTTTTTCTAGATAAATATAGGTTATCTAACTACCTTACACATAATTTCTACTTACTTTTCAAATAGATTAATTATAATTTATTTAATAACAACCCTATGCATACCTTTCTTGCTAATATATCCATAGAATTGTAGAACATTCTCATGTAGTAAGTGTGTTTTACATAATTAAATCTCTAAGTTGTTTATCAACTTGGTAAATAATTTACTTATTTTGACCAAAATGTATACATTACTGACAAAGTTCACCTATTAATTGCAAATACTTTGATTAGTGTAACTAGAAATAAAATATTATGATACAATTTTCAGACAAGATCAAGAACATTCAGGGTGGTGTGGCTGTCAACTGTATCACACAATTTTCAAATGCTTGATATTTTATTGTGGTTTAATAGAAGTCTGTGTATGTCTAATTAACTACTAATCTTATTAGCTTTGAAAAAAAAGAGAAAATTTTAAAATAAGTCTTACTGTTGGAGACCAGCTCCAACTATTGAGGTGTCTGGAGGCAAGACAGGCAGGACCCTAAGGTGGGAAGGCATCGGCCTGGGGAGATTCCTAAAAAAGGGGAAAGGGGAGCGAGGAAGACACTGGTGTCGGAGTTGGGTGCAAGTCTTCCTGGTCATCTTTTTGCAGGTCTTTATTTATACCGTGTAGCAAAATTTAGTTACAATAATGCACAGGTAAGTTAATAAGAAATCCGCATAAAAGTTCTAAAGGAAGAGGGGAACAATGCATCCTCTTCCTGCTACTTTATGGCACACTATACTATACATCTTTGTGATAACTTTCATGTATAAGGAGGTTTAACTATGACTTTAAAGGATCAGGGTCTGGGAAAGGATGAGCTGTTAGCAAAGGATTTAGGAGTCCCTAGGAAAGGAATAAATTGTGTTAGCAGAGTCCTCAGTGATAGTCTAAAGAGAAGCTAATGGCTAACTTAAGGTTAGCAGAGAGTAGCTAGTGTTTGTTTTAGGAAAAGAGTAAATTAAGAAGACGTCACATAGTTATGTATTAAGCAAAACCTGTGTTGATAGTGTTAGGAAATTGTCCATGGGTCCTTATGCCCTGAGAGTTATCTAAGAATTGCTTTTTGTCAAAAGACCAAGGAAGCTTTCCAGGAGCCTTGATGCTCCGGGATCTTATCTCTCCAAGAGCTTACCTTTTGTCTTCAGTCAAAGGAATTTTCCTGCCCAGGAGCAGCTCAGCTTGTACTTTGCCCAGGCCAGGTAGCCAATTTAGATCTAAGGCAATCCAGTTACAAACTGATGTTGCTACAATATTTTTTGATATTATGATTATACCAAAAAAAGGAGGTCATAACATAAGTTAGTAGTGGAAATTCTGATTTTTCAGAGCTTTTCCCGAGCTACCCGGAATCTGTCAGATGATAGCTGTTGCATAGCTTGTGTCATCTTACCTCTTCTTGTAAGACCCCTCTTGTAAGAGAAGTCCCATGCCTCCTGTTTCCATAATGTAGCAGAGGGAATCACATTTAGAATCCTCTGGCAATTTTGAAAACTTGCCAATAAAGTTTGCACTCACAATGGCGCCAATCAAGTTTTGAAATCAAAGCCAGTTTTGAAAACGTGCCAATCAAGTTTGAAGTCCATGGACTCTTAAAACCATAAAAAGCAGAATAGCAGACGACTAGAGACATGCTCTCCTGACACTGACTCATCAAGACACTCTACCCTGGGAAAACCCGTGGTTCCAGCTTTCAGATCTCTTAGATCTCGGATCCACCCTTAAGAACTTTGCTTCATTGCTTCTTATTGTGGACTGCTGCTCCCTACTCTGACGTGACCAGCACATTTGATCCTTATTATCACCTGCCAGCAAGCAAACAGTGCTAAGCTACTATTGGCTTAGGCACTGTGCTTCCTGGTGTCTGATCTTCTCTTTTACCACCTTCTGACCAGTAGTAATTCTGCTGCTGGCCTGCATCTGGTCACTTCTGAGAGCTACCCACACATCTGATCCTCCAGTAGCTCTGTCTGACTGCCAGTCCTGCCTCCAACATGTCCACCAACACCTCCTGTTGCTGTTGCCTTTATCAATGTCTGGTCCACCCTCTGGAAAGGTATTGTTAACTGCTGTGGTTCTGCCCTAGCAGCATCACTTGTGATTACCTTGAGCTGCAACTGTGAGTTGGGTCCTGGTCTACTACTTATTGGCATGCCACCAGTTTCAGGCTCTCATCAAAGGGACAATGCCATCTTGCACAAGAAGCTTTTGGTTTGGACTACTGGACACTATCTGGGGTAGAACAGCTGGCTATTTATACTTTATAGTCTTAGAAACTATTTCTTTTTCATTTATCTTCCATCTCTTCTAAACAGACCCTGTTGTTATACGGTTTTTCCATGTCTTACAATTATAAATGCATGGGTAGAAGTGTGATTATACCCTAGATTTGCAATTTTATTTTACTATAATCCAGTGAATCTGTAAAAATATCTGGAAAGTCTACAAGTAAGATAATGTTTGTTTAATGCCTTCAGTTGGAGGGCAAAATCTGCAAAGGATATAGACAGCATCATTTTACCTTTAGAGATTTACAGTATAATTTGGGAAGTAAGTACATGAATAAAGATAGGCTAGAATACATTGCCATAACAAAAAGGTCCCCAAACTTGGTATGTTAGCATCATGAATATTTATTGTTCATGCATGTTGCATATATATTTTTGTGGAAGTCATATCCTATTCAAGGTAATACTTCAGAGGTCAAAACTGATAGATTAGTCTTAATCTTGAATTTACTGGTAGCCATACAACAGAGAAAGATCTTTTATGGAGGGTCTCACACTGGCAAATGGATGCATTGGCCCAGAAGTGACACATAACATTTCTGCTTATCAGAAATTTTACAGAAGTTCTAGTTTATCAGAGGTAGTCATTGAGTTCCACTCAACCACAAGGATGCTTAAATGAAAAAAAAAAAAATAAGATGATGGAACACAGCAGAAATTTCTCAAACTACAGAATTGCAATAAGGCAGAGTAGTAAGTGACCTATAAAATCATCTTCAAATACCTTATTTTTTGAATAAGGGCTGAGGCTACAGAAGAAAGAAGTGATTGATAAAGAGCTCACATAACTAGTGATCAAAAAATCTAGGTCAAACATCAGTTGTAGTTGTCAGTTATAGTTGTTCTGTTTCCACTAACCAAAATTCAAAATGCCAATATATTCCAGTGCCAATATCAACTCCAATAGTTTGTCAATTCTACTAGCAAAATTAATTTTAAATAGATGTCTTTGTTATTCAAGAATTGTAAGGCTCATATCATCTCAAAACAGAATATCCAACCCAAACTATTTAACCCTTTAAAGTTTTATGCTGAAACCTACAAACCTCTAACTCATTTTACTGTTCTTTAACTTCCACTAAGCTGTTTGCAAATTTATAGTGTCATAAAAATGATCACTGCCTCTCGCCCTCCCACTGTGGTAAAACATTAGAAAGATCTTAAAGCAAAGGCAATGCTCCACATGGAACAGAAAGTCCTACAGTGAAGTGCTGGTAACTTCATTTTCCTTCTGAAACACATGAGCTAGAGAGGCAAAGGGTCATACCGTATGGATTAGGATGCTGGGCCCACAGCAGGAAAAGCCAGCTAGGGGTCACAAGTAATAAGAGGGGAGCTGGTGGTTGTGCAGCAGTTTGTTGAATGTGAATATAATATGTGCACATCTCGGGGTTAGTATTTTGAACTGAAATAAATTCAAAGAAACGCTTTGTTTTAATTTAACACTATACAAAAAGAAATAAAATGTAGATTCTTCTTGGGTTGAAAAGGTATTGTTGGACAGTACATCAGACAGTCATATTTTCAGTTCTCAGGACAAGACTTAGGAAACAACAATGTCAGCAGAGTTTAGCGCTTAGAGTCCTGAAAAAGTGAATGCTCTCATACCACCCACCTATGAGTAGCTTAGGTCTTTGGAAAAACTGGCTCAGCATGTTTCAAGGCTAGGCTCAGGAGTTGATTTTCCAACTCCTGACTCCACAGAAAATAAAATGGAACAAAGTAGTCTTAGTAGACTAGTTACCCTTATAGGAAATCCTACCCCCTGAGAAGTATAGGCTTTATTTTAGATATATTTTCCACATAAGAAGCAAATCGTTTACACCACACTGACCATTACTGTTTTGCTGACATAGGATTAAAAGAACAGTCAATTGTTTTTTAATTCTACCCACTCTTTTTGATTCTTATTGGAGAAACAGGATTTGGGGCAAAGTTACAAGTATCAATCTTATCCTGCCACTCCAGAGATTGAGAGAATATTTGTTTTGGATTTCCATGCGAAGGTCATAAATGCATAAATAACATCAAGAACAGGTATATTCATAGCATCTGTTGCAAATTCTATCTTATCACCATAGTAACTCTGATTTTGCACAAGTGTCAAAGAAACAAGCAGACTCATTTGACCTTGACTGCTTTTTAGTAACTAGTCCATACCCAGCGTGTTTCAGGAAGCATCCTTATGATAGATGGTGTTCTTGTGAGAGTGACAATAAAAGTGGTGGCAAAATGTCTTCTTCCCTCAGATTTTAGCAACCTGGCTAGAGTGGGAAACCAAGACTTAATGGTAGCCAACTGCTTCGTGATTTGCTTCATTTTCATTTTGTTTGGGAGCTCTAAAGTTGTGCTTCCTTGCATCTGAGTGGCCTGTGACATCTGGCAATAGTTTCCACTCACATAAAGATCACACACACACAACATGTACACATACATGAGGTAGGGATAGAGAATAAGAGTGAGAAAAAGAGAAAATGTGAAAATTTGTAATGACAGGAAGTGCTACCAAATGAATATGTGTAAAAAATCGAAATAACAAAGACCAACTGAAATGGTTATTGGCAATCTAAGCATTTAAAAGTTGATAGGACAAAAGATGAGACTATCAAGTTTCATTCTCTCTACAGGAATTCTACAATGGTCAGACTCAAAAGAATTCTGGTTTACTTCTCAATCTCTAGGGCTTAAGATTTCAGAGTAGGGACACTATGAAAAGAAGAGTTTTTCACTGACAAATATTAAAATTATTTACTCTTCAGAGATGATTTTGTATAACTGCAAGTTTGGGAACTGATACTGGTAGTTTCAAAGTTTTAAAATAGATTCAGAATAATAGAACAGTAGTTATTTAATTACTCACTGAATAAAATTTAATCGGTGAAATGCCTTCTGGTAGGGTAATGAATGCAGAATCTACAGGAGGTTACTTAAATCATATATAAGTAGCAATGAATAAAATAACAAGACATAGAAAAAATGCATTGTGACATTTCCGAAACCCAATACATGTCCGAGTGGTGGAAAACATAGCATTTCACGGTATGTGCTGTCTTGTGTGGAGGGCAAAAAATAACCTGATTTTTAACTAATTTTCCTTATAAGGTTGTACCTGGAAAATAAACTTGACTCCATATACATGTTTCAAAACTGCTGTGTCCCAAGTCCGTTTATGAACTCCAGGGCTGCCAGTATCGTGTGCAGCACACAAAATCTACATTAAGGTTGGAAGTATGGTGACCAAAAGTGCTGAGATTTCAATTGTACAGCTAGTAGGTAAACTAAAAATATCCTGCTACAAAGAAGCACTAACAGTCTCTATTTTAATCATATAAGAAATAAAAGATCAGGTGTGAAAATACAAATTACTGATTGAGTCAATATCTATACTGATACTCTTAATAATATCAACAATGATAACAATAGTACACAAAACAACATTACCATGAAATTCCAAATATTTACCAGACACTTATTTTAAACAATTGTTATAAAAACCCTCAGCGAAACTTGAAAGCCTTCATCGCTATTTCCAAGGGTTAAGAAAGTGAATCTCGGCCCTCCCTGGTGGCGCAGCGGGTTAAAGCACAGCATTGAGAATCTAAAGCCGCTTCCGCATGAGTTCGATTCCCGCCTGCCCCGGAG
>NW_004567120.1:7440202-7445658 GCF_000260355.1 Condylura cristata
CTGTCTCTGGTGAAGCCTCTCAACGCCCCTGCACCTCTGGCCTGTACCCCAGTTCTGTATGCATAAATAAATAAATCTTAAAAAAAAAAAAAAAGTGAATCTCAAAAAGGTAGGTCATTTCTCAATCTCTCACATACGCAACAAAACCAGAATATGAAAAGCCTAATGTTCTTTTCAATAATCCATTTTAGCCAATTTAAAATTTTGTAATATTTAAAATATCTCATAAGGCTTCTAAGATATTCTGGTAGCATTTTCTTATTTTTTCTTTTCATGTAATATTAGTTTACATAATTATTCATAATTTGGGAATAGATAGTCCCCGCCTTCCTTCATGTGTCACTACGTAGTATACTTTCCATCAAAGCACAAATACAGTCCATTGTTCTCCACCTCCATGTTGTTTTCATCCCCTCTGCCCAGTCCCCCTGTGTTCCTTAGTTCTATAATCAGCTTTCAAGTGTCATTAAGCATGGAATTATCTGTTTGATTTCTTTATATTCCACTTATAAGCATCACTATCCAGTATTTGTCTTTTTCACTCTGATCTATTTCACTTAGCATAATCCCCTCCAGTTTTACCCAAATTGCCTTGAATGGCACGAGTTTGTCTTTGTCCTTTTGACTGCTGGGTAGCACTCCATTGTGTATAAATACCATATATTTTTGAACTACTCCATTAATGGACACTTAGCTTGTTTCCATATATTATTTATTGTTTGTAGTGCTGGTATGAACATTGGTGTGTATGTTTCTTTTAAAATTGGTAAAATAGAGTACAACTGCATTATAATCACAGATTCATTTTTTATCTGTTGGGGAACCTCCATATTACTTTCCATAGGGGCAAAACCAATGTATATACTCCCCTTCCCAAGGTAGTAAGTTTTCTTTTAGTTTACATCCCAGTCACTATTCACTCTTTATGGCTTTTTGACATGGGTCATTCTTAAAGGAATGAAGGGGAATGTTATTGTAGTTTTGATTTGAATTTCCCTAAGGATAAGTGAGGATTAACATTTTTTTTTTAAGTTGGCCACCTGTATTTCTTTGTTGGATAAGTGCCTATCTAACTGCCTACTTTTTTTTATTGGATTCTTTGTTTCTTTTTTGTTGAGTTGTATGAATTATCTCTAGGTATGTTACATCATCTTGTTAATGTAAGAGGTACAAGTATTTTCTCCCTCTCAGTAGAATTTTTTTTTTGTCATTTTAATTATGGTTTCTCTACTGTGCAGAAGATATTCAGTTTGATATATTCTTAATTGTTTATATTTTCTATTGTTTTTGTTGTTGGAGATGAATTTGCAAAGGCATTACTGAAGTTTATGTCACAAAATGTTTTACCAATGTTTTCTTCTATTTATTTTATGGTTTCAGGAATTACATGCAATGATATTCCTCAAAGAAATAAAAAAATGTTACTTAAATTCATATGATATCACAATAGATCCCAAATAGTTAATAATGGCAAAAAAGAAACAATGGTGGTACTACACTTCCAAATATCAAACAATACTATAAAGCTATAATAATCAAAACAGCATGATACTAGGACAAAAGCAGACACAAAGACCAATAGAATGCAATTGAGAGCACATAAATAAACTGACATATATAGGCAGTTAATCTATGACATAGGAGGGAAGAATATATATTCGAGAAGAGGAAGTCTTTTTAATAAGTGATGTTGGGAAAAATGGACATTCACATGCAAAATAATGAAACTAGACAAATCTCTCACACCACATCATCTCAAAATGTATAAAATACTTTGATGTAAAACCGGAAACCACATACTACAGAGGTAAAACACTCTATGTCCTATACTTCAGAGATGTCTTCATCATTTTGTTTCCAGTAGCAAGGAAACAGAAGAGAATTAAGACAATTAGGAGTACACAAATTAAAATGCTTCTGTACAGCAAAATAAATTACCACTAGAACATAAGGACATTCTACTAAATGGGAGAAAATATTTTCACACCATACATCTGACAAGAGGCTAATACTTAAGTTCTACAAAGAATTCATACAGCCCAATAAAATTAAAACAAATCACTCAACCAAAAAAATACTGGGACAGGGCAGAAAATATAAATAGGCACTTATTCATGGAATACATACAGATGGCCAACAGGAACATGAAAATATGTTCATCATCACTTATTGGGAAAATTCAAATCAAATCCACAAGGAGATAGCATCTCACACCTGTGAGAATGTTCCATATAAAAATATGGAAATAACAAGTACTGGTGGGGTGTGTGAGAAAATGTTACCCTTTTACACTTTTGGTGGGAATGTAGTTTATCCCTTATGGAAAACTGCATGGAGTTCACTCAACAGATTAATGATGCATCTGCCATTTGACCCATTAGCTCTACAGCCCTAGTCACCTACTCAGAGAATAAGAATTTACTAATTTGAAGGGAAACATGTATTCCTGTGTTCACTGAAGCACAGCTTACAATAACCAAGCCATGGGAACCACCCAGTACCAAGAACATATAAGGTCAGGAAGATGTGCTATCTATGTACAACAGAATAACATTCCATGATCAAAAGAGATAAACTCGACATTTCTGAAAACATCAATAAAGCTGGAGAGGACTGTTATGTGTCAGATAAAGAAAGGCTAATACTGCATGGTTTCAGTTACATGTGAAACAAAGAAACTAAACAAATTCAGATAAAGTAAAACTAGAAACTCACCTTAGAAAACTGACTAGAGAAATGAGGCTGCCAGGGAGAGAGTGGGCCATAACAAAAAAGTGGGAGTGAGCAGAATAGATTATGTTGGTAGACATAGCATATGGGTGTTGTGATGGATGCAGTGTGGTGACAGCACCTGAAGGGGAAGATCTTACACATCTAAAACACAAGCAAACCAGTGTTGCCTTAATAAAAGAATGGTAAACAATGAGAACAAAGACAAGCAGAACAAGGATTCAGAATTTATTTTTACCAAGCCTGGTAACAATTCCCTCCTCTCTATATATCCTATTCCTGGTTTTCTATGGTTTGGTCAGCAATGAAAGATAAGCAGAACAATGATGAAGAATTTCTGCCCAAAAAAGATGGGAAATAACAGAGCAATGATGAAAAACTTATAGTTAGTGGGGCCAGTGACATTTTGGCCTTAGAAGGCTCTAGGAGCTCACACAGTTTGTGTCTGGAGAAGTCAAATTAGTAAATTTATTCTGCAACACTGTATCAGGACTCCTCTTTGCTGGAATTTTGTAGTTACCAAAGCATCTCTGTAAATTATGCTGTTAAAGTCTTAGTGGTGGTGGTCAAAGAACCTGAGGCCTAGTCAGGATCAGGACCTTTCACTTCAGGCAGTACTGGCAGCTTGGTTAATATATTCATACCATCCTTCTCTGCATTCTCCTTGGTCCCAGGACCTGCTTCCAAATTATATCCCTCTATTCCTAGACCTGGTCATTCTCCTCTTTCCATTTCATTCACATCACAGAAACACCCACATTTGTCAGGGAGGTGTTGGGCTCATGAAGGAAGGGGATGATATTCAGGTGTGTGGTCTGGTGTTCTGGTGGGATTATACTTATTTGAGGTACCTCTTGCAGTATCTGCCCTCATAGTAGGTTGGGGGACCTACTAGGAGATGGCAATCTTTCAGTTTTATAGGTTGCCCACACACTCTAGTGTTACCTGGGAGCTCTTGACTGGTTTCTATTACAGTCCTCTGAACTGAAGCAGCAGTAGCTTGTGTACGTTGAACTTGGACAGCTAGATCACAGAAGTGAAGCCTATGAGCCAGAGTGCAGTAAGGTCAGAGAAGGACAGTGCCTGGATCAGGCTGGCTGCAGTCAGGTTGATAATCTTTTTGTTCTGTGTCACCACTGCCTGGGTTCTGAGGAGCTTTATTTTCACTCTTGGTTTGTTAACTCTGGACACTATACTATAGAAAAAATTTCAGGAAAATGCTAACCTTGTATAACTGAAGTGTTATACCTGCTGACACAACTCTTCATTTCTGCCTCTTCCAACCCTGGAAACCACCATTTACTCTCTATCAGTTTGACTATTAAAGATACCTCATGTAAGTAGAATCAAGCAGTACTTTTCTTTCTGTGACTGACTGACTTAACATATCTTCCAGTTTCCTCCACATTATCACACATGGCAGGATTTCCAACTGTTTGTTTTTAGGTTTATTTACTTATGCATATAGAACTGGGGTACAGGCCAGAGGTGTGGTGGGTGAGAGAACTCACCAGAGACAAAGTGGGGAGCAGAACAGGCAGATCTTCTGAAGTACAATACTGAGGGGAGCAGTAGGGTGTCAGGAAAGGTCTGCTGCACCATGTGGGTCACCTCCCTGGCTGGGGACCGAACTATAGAAGAGGCTGTGGCTAGCTTTGCAGTGCTGCACTTTAAGCCATGTGCCACCAGGGAGAGCCCTCCAACTGTTTAGAGCCTGAATATTATTCCATTGCTTGCATACTTCACTTTTTTAGATTGTAAAATATCTCCTTTATGGTGTAAACCATGATGGTTTTATACATATACATATATAGTGGAATAGTTATCATAAAAGAGTCAGTTAACTCATTCTCTCACAAAATTAGATTTGTGTGTGTGTTAAGATCTACTCTCTTGACAGATTTGATGTATACATTATTTTGAACTATAGTCAACATGTTATGCATTGAACCAGAGAGCATTCATCTTATAACTGAAAGTTTTTATCTTTGGCTAACATTTTATCCAGTTACTCCACCCTAGAGCACCTTGCAACTGTCATTACAAGTGCTAGTCTCTGGTTCTTAGTTTGACTATTCTAGATTCCAAATATAATTGACATCATGATGTATTAATATTTCTTTGATTAACTAAATTTACTTAACATAATGTTATTCATATTCAGCCATGTGGTCACAAAACACAGGATTTGGTTTTTGTTTAAGTCTAAATTGCTATAAAATCGAGTGTACATATATATGTAGACAAATACACAATACAACATGACTTAGTTCTTTAAAAAATGATAAAATATTGTCATTTTTAACAACATGGATGGAAATGGACAGCTTTATAGTGGGTGTCATATAAAGAAGCAAAACAGAATAACATTAAACCAGTATATTCCTTAGAATTATAACTGTAGGGCCCTTCCTGGTGGCACAAGGGGTTGGGACGCAGCACTGCAAGCTGGCTGCAGCTGCTTCAGTGCAGGTTCCATCCCAGCCCGGGAGGTGACCCACATGGTGCGGCAGACCTCTCCTGACCCTCTTGCTGCTCCCTTCAGCAGTGTGCTTCATCGATCTTCCTGTTCTGCAACCTACTCTGTCTCTGGTGAATCATCACACTGTCCCTGCACCTCTGGCTTCTACCACAGTTCTGTATGCATAAATAAATAAATCTGAAAAGAAAAGAAAAGAAAAGAAAAGAAAAGAAAAGAAAAGAAAAGAAAAGAAAAGAAAAGAAAA